>NW_027528357.1:2113129-2178841 GCF_008692635.1 Crocuta crocuta
CCCCCCCCCCCCCCAACTGCATTCACACCTGCACGGGTGTGTGTTTGTATTTTTGGTTTCTGGTTAGTTTCCGAACAAGCAGAAGATTTAAGCTTCTAATCCATCTGTTGGGTGCAAAGCATAATATATTCTGGGAGTGGATTAGGGGACTAAATTTGGGAAATGTGTTGTCAAAATGTGGTTTTGCAATGCAAGCTTATTGATGAGGGTGTCATTTGGAGTCTGAAGGCCTTTTGGGAGTTGCTGTGTGAGGAGGGGTGAGACTGGGGGAGCAACAGGTGCACACAACTCGACCTCCACAGAATATAGAGGTGGAAAACTTTCTTTTGGGATACCAAGTCACTCCTTTCTGGGTTCTCCCCCATCCCTTGCTTCTTCTCTCCTACAGCAGGATGATACAACTTTCAGGATCCTCCCTTCCACAGGACCACTCTCGGGACACTGACATATATTTATTCACCGTCAGGAGTGATAGATATTAAAAGATAAAAATCTCAATTCCTTTCTGGAATGTGTGCATTTTAATGATGTTCAGAGTCTTATGTTATCATAGTGGAGATGTAGGCACCCTCTTGCACATTTGAAGTGGTGGAAAGATGGCTTCTGTTTGTCTTCTTCCCGACACCACCCCCTGCATCTATCCCTTGTGTCCCAGGCCTCAAATGGGGGTAAAGGGAGTGCACAGTCTAGAATGCAGAAGTCAGCTGCAGACTTGGAACAGTTAAACAGCAGCTTTAGGATTCCAAAGCAAGAGAGTTATGGGGTGGAGACAGGCAGGGAGGAAGCAATGAGAGACATCACTCACCCAACCAGGCTGGGCTGGGTACATCACAGAAAGGTGATAGGGTCCTTAGAGAACATCTATAGCAATGTAGGAAGACCATCCACAGCATCCCTGACCAGTAACCACCAGCCTCTGATATATTGTCTCCGGCAAGGGGGAGCTCACTACCCGTCAGAGAGGCTGTCTACCACGCACCAGGTAGAGCCTGACTAGGTAGAGGAGAAAAGACTGACCCCTAATACGTCAGTAGATCAGGAACACCACATTCCAGCCTCCATTTGATATACAAGGTTGGAATGAAATCTCCCCTTCAGACCCACTGTCCTTTTTCCAGATTACTTGAAGATGGGGCTGAAACCTCTTCCAATTCATAAGCTTTACTCCTAGCTGATCCCTGTCATCCCCCATCTGAGAATTGTCAAGTATTAATCGATCCACTACCCTGCTCCTGAAAGAGGCTAAGTGCCCTGGAGCATGTAAGAAGTACAGTCCTTGGCTTTGGAAAGTTCATAACCCATGTGGGTCTGGAGGAGAAACAGCATGTAGGACATTGAGAATGATTTCAAACAGGGCAAGGAGATCATGGGAAGGCTAGAGGGTGGGATCTGGATGTCAGCTAAGTAAAATTAAAGAAAAAAAGTAAGATCCTTTAGTGGGAAGCTGCAAACACGGGAGAGAGCTCACTCCTCCCAATAACACCGCCTCCATCTTGCTTCTGAACAGGACAGTGTTCATCTGATCCACTTCTCATTAACATCTCCAAAGTTGTCAAGCTTCGTTAACTCTTTCTCTCATGGTTGGTCCCAGCTTATCTCAATACTACCTCGGTGTTTTAAAACAGAGTTTGTCCCTACTGCCTCATGAACTGAGGTCAGGGAGTCCAGTTTTCTTTTCTTATGGTCCTGTCCATGCAACAAAGGAAACCCAGGAAATGGTTCAGGGTTCCATATTTAGAAAATGAAAAATGCCCTGTTACTTCTGTGCCCTGAGTGGAGGGATAACAGAAAACAAGAGAGGAAATACTAATGCTGATGGTGGCACTGAAACCACCAATGGGATTTGATGCAATAATCTGACAAGAGAGAATCTTAATAACATAATGAACATCCCTGGGGGGTAAGGAACACCAGGAGTAAAAAGCCGGAAATGCCTGAGCAGTTCCTTTGGCGGTTTCCATATCACTATCCTTTCTCCTATTGTCTTCTGCATTATCAGTTTTTCAGTCTCTACTGGATTATTACCGCCCGCACGAAACATGTCATTATGTCTGCCATTAAAACTCTCTTGACCCCATGTTTCTCTAAGTACTGACCCATTTCTTTGTTCAACTCTGCAACTCTATTCTCTTTCAAATTCTTCTCATCACTTTCTCTCTTAAACTCCAGTCTACCTTCTATAAACACCTCTCAATCAAAACTCTCTTGCCATGATCTCTAATGACCTCCACATTGTTGTATCCACCCATCAATTCCCAATGCTTGCCTTATCTGCAGCATCTGTCCACCTCCCCTGACTGCCCACATCCCAGGACTGCACATTTTCTCTACATGTTGAGTGCTCTGAGGCACCTCATTGATCCTTTATACCAAAACTCACCCTGCTGCTGATATAACCAGGCCCCTGACTTCCAACACTGTTATGAGCTCAGTGACTCCCAAGTTTGTCACTCCAGTCTGGATTTTGCTCTTGATTTCTAGACACATGTCTCCCACTGCCTCTGTGATAATCTTCACTTGAATGTCTACAAACTCCCTCAAATGCAAGATGTCCCAAACTGAACACTTAATTTTTCCCACCCCACTGCTATTCTACCCACAACCTTTCCTATCTCAGTTATTCAAGTGAAAAAATCATGGAGTTGACCTTGACTCCTCTTTTTCTGTCACACCCACATCTAATCTGCCAGCAGATTCTATTGGCTCTACTTTCAAAACATATCTAAATTCCAGATATTCCTATTCATCACCTCTGCTGTCACCACCCAAGACAAGTTGAGGCTTTATTACCTCCTTCCTTGAGTGTTCTCACAGCCTCCCTGCCTTTTTGGAGGTATTCTCTTTTTTTAATTTATTTATTTAAATTCAAGTTATTTAACATGCAGTATAGTATTGGTTTCAGGAGTAGAACCCAGTGATTCATCACTTACATAAAACCATCACTTTCTGCCAAGTCTTCACTCTCACTTTCTCAAGAAGGCCCACCTGGCCATGCTATTTAACCCTGCAACCTTCCGCCCTTAGCATCACACCCAACCCTCTTGCTCTCCTCTACATCCTTTCATAGCATCAACATACTGTATCATGTACTTATCTTCATGTTGTACATGCATATATCTTCCTCTCCTGAAATATAAGCTCCACATGGACAGGAATCTTTGTCTGTTTCATTCTCAAATGTATCACAAGAACCCAGGGCAGTGCCTGGCACATAGATGTTCAATAAATGAGTAAACTTCCCTTTTCCCATACACAGCATGCTCTACCTACTTCTTCCAGGTAAGGTCTCTATGAATCTTTCTCTTTGGGATAACAAATATCTGCATTTCTGACAAATATTTATTTATAAAAGATATAGTACTTGCAATTTATGTACTGCTTGCCAGTGCTACTATCCACTTGTAAAACGCTCACAGTATACCAGGCAAGAATCTTAACAAGGACCATCTTTTTACATTTTTCCAATAGTTCCGTAAGGTAGTATGATAAAATGCATAGCTGGATCCAGTATTTCACCCCCTTCCCACCTGCAGCACCCATACCATTGGGTAGCCCTTCTGATAAACATGGTGTATCTCCTCTCCTCTAAACTTAGAGTGTGGCCATGTGACTTGTGTTGGCCAATGATATATGAGCAAAAATGACAGCATCAAGTTCCAAATCTAGGTTCTAAAAAAGGCCTTGGCCTTGCATGTTTCCTCTTGTCATTTCTGCCATCCCAGTGAGAATATGCCTAGGCTGGCCCGCTGGTATTACAGAAATACAAGAGACATGAGCCACCTGAGTGAAACCCAGACTAGATCAGACCCTTGGCCACATAACCAGTAAACATGGTTGTTGCTTTTAAACCTCTGAGCTTTGGGGTAGTTTGTCACACAGTAATAGTTAAGTGATAGAAGTATTCCCACATTTCTCATTTTAGACATGAGGAAAATGAGGTTTAACGAAGGTAAATAACCCACCCAAGATCTCATGGCTGGTGAGCAGTGAAGCCAGGTTCTCCCTGAGGCCTTCTGATTCTATAGAGCCTGTGCGTTAACCACTAGGCAACATCACCAACCCCCTTCTTGCCTTCCCTGTTCTTCTGGGCCGCACACCACTTGGACATACTCTGAATTCCTCTCTGAATATATTTACCAATTCATTCATTCATTCATTCATTCACACTTCAAAACAATAAAGTAAAAGTTGATTGAGCATCACATTAACTTGAAAGGTGCTGGAAATGCTGAAATAGAACTCAAGCAATGTAAAATAGGAATGTATCAAAAAGGGAGAAAACACACAAAGACTGTAGCTGGAGAGAGATGTGCCCAAATGAAACTGAGAACATAACAATGAGAGTGTGCTAGTGACAGCTGCTGGAAATGTTCCCAGAATGTGGACCCTGCAATGGTTCGGAACATCCAGCTTTAGGACAAGGTGCTTGAGGGAACTGGACAATTTCTATCCTGGGTGCTGTGTAGAGCACAACCCCCCCTCCCCCCCCGCTTACAGATACTCCTTAACCCCCATGACCTTTCACCTCTCTCTCTTCTCAGAGTAGGATAAGAGACCTAGTATTATTAGTCACTGCCACTCAATGTTAAAAATAGACAAGCCATTTTCAGTCTTCATCAAAACAATATCATGATGAGTCACTTATTTTTCAGGATTGTGAATATCCAGAAAATATTAAAACACTCCCAAGACAGGCAGGCAGTTCTCATTGTAAGAAAATGCTATTCTTTATAAGGATTTGTGACTTGTCTGGTGCCATATGGTTAATAAGTGGCATAATAAAACTGAGAACAGAGTATTTAAGGATGAGAAGAATCAACAGATAGAGAAGTAAAGCAGGATATTCTTTGACCTTGGGTGAGTTGGTAAACTTTTCTGAACTGCTGCTTCTCTATTAATTAAGTTGGAAATGATAATGCCTAGTTCATGAGCTGTGATGAAGTTTAGGTTAAGTTAGAAAATCAAGGGCCCAAAAAGATGTTTGGCATGAATCCTTAGGCAGATAGAGCATCATGCCATCCATTCAATAAATATTCGTTGAATGTCTACCGTGTGCCAGGTTCTATAATATCCTGGGAATACTGAGATACATAAAATGTATGGCTCTCCCTTCTGGAGCTCATGGTCAAGTAAGAGATGCAGACTAGTAAAACTTGCAGCTATGGCACAGTGAGCCATGTGCTTTGTTGATCTACATACAGGAGACAGGGGAACACTCACCAGTTTGCAGTTTCAAACTCACAGTCCCAAAGCTGGGGGCACTTGTCAAAACTTCAGAAGAGGTTTCAAATGATAATGCAAAGAACATATTCACCAGGATGTAGTCACCCTGTAACAAGATGGGGAAAACCCATTCCAAGCCTTTTAATAAAGCACCCCTGGAATGAAGACTTGCAGCCAAAGGGGAAATAAATAGTCTTGTCCTTTTAGAACTCAGCGAAACACACTGAATTGCATCCACTGGGACCTCTGACTGTCCTCATTCTGCATTAATCCCTCCTATGTATTGAATTCTCACTCCACACCCTCACATAATCCTCATAACCTCACTGTGAAATGAATGCTGTTATTTATCCCCTTTTCACAGAATAATGAACTGGTGTTTGGAAGTTCAGCAACAGCTTGGAATTGATAGCCAGGAGCCACTGGGCTGGGATTCAACCCAGGACCAGTGAACCAGCTCGGATCCTTCTCTCTTTCTTAGTAGACCTGGCTGGCGGGGCAAAGGAGCCTCGGCAGACATTTTGTAGGGTGCTCTTTCAGACCTAAGCCTATCTAGGATTGCTCAGTTACCAAGAACCACAAGACCAAATTGGGGTTATAAATATAAGTGTTGTGGGTGATCCACTCAGTTTGAGTTATTAGGGAAGACTTTGCAATAGAGTTAGGACTTCAGTTTGTGGCTGGGTGGAGAACACAAGCAACATCCGTTCCGTAATTCTTTTGATAAAGATGCATGTTTCTGTGCACCGAGCTGCAGTTTATTTCTTATTCGTCTCCGTCTGTCCTCTTCCTTAGAACATCTTAGATGTGTAAAGAAAGAAAACAATTGAACTGCTTCTATTACTGTAATTACAGCATGACACTACAGTGACGNGTGTTGTGGGTGATCCGCTCAGTTTGAGTTATTAGGGAAGACTTTGCAATAGAGTTAGGACTTCAGTTTGTGGCTGGGTGGAGAACACAAGCAACATCCGTTCCGTAATTCTTTTGATAAAGATGCATGTTTCTGTGCACCGAGCTGCAGTTTATTTCTTATTCGTCTCCGTCTGTCCTCTTCCTTAGAACATCTTAGATGTGTAAAGAAAGAAAACAATTGAACTGCTTCTATTACTGTAATTACAGCATGACACTACAGTGACGGAAGAGGAAACCACCTCAGGGGCTGGGGAGAGGAGGGACAAATGCCAAGGGAGCCACCCGTGCCTGTAGGTCAGGTCGAAGGGCTTGCAAACGAAGAACAAAAGTTCTCATTACACAAGATTCTTATCTATTCCTTCTAGCAAGCCCAGCACAACCCCGACTTAGAAACTAGTTATTAGTTCATGATTCTATCTGCTCCAGGCCCTCCCTACAGGAATTATTCTCTCTTCTCAGACCTCCTATAATCCATTAACTATGCCTTTTTTTGAGGGATTTGGCACTTTCCACTTCATATGATGTTTACATATGTGCAAGTTACTACTTCTCCTCAACTTTAATCTCTGTGCAGGCAGGGTCTGTTTGGACGTGTCTTCGGGTCCCTCACAGCAGATGCACATGCCCACTGTATGCTTCATTAATGTTTATGGAAAGGATGAAGTTACAGTTCCAGCCCTTGAAAAAAAAAAATCTTTTAATTCTACTGCTGCGTCCTTCAAGAACCCAGTACAAGAATTTTAGTACTGTTCTCAATTTCTACACAAGAATGTCTGGCCCTTGAAAATGTCTGTTCAAGTCTCAGGAAAGTGATCCGTTGATCAGTCAATGAACACCATGGGTAAGGCCAAACCCCTGCACTGCTTGCTCCCAGCTCCCACCCCTCTTCATCATCACGGTCCATTCCCTGCTGTCCCTTAGCACAGACCTCATCACTGTGTCCACCAGCATTTCAGATACTCCTGACCTCAAACACTCCCCTCTTCCTTCTAACCCATACAATGCTTCTGGATTAACTTTCTGAAACTCTTCCTTTAATTATACTGAGGAAGAAACAAGCCTAGTGGTTGAACATGGAACTTTGGAAACAGTCAGACTGGACTCAGTCCCAGCCCTACCATGTATTAACCCTCAATCATCTCGTCTGGAAAATGATGATGATAATAGTACCTGCCTCCCAGATAGTGGTAAGCATTAAATGAAATATTTAGATTTCCCAGAGTACCAGCCTCCATATAAACTTTCAAGAGATGTTAAGACACAGAAAAAATAATACCTCTCTTCCCTAATCTGCAACTCTCAATGCTTACAAGGCACTTCCCTTTGCCTGGCATCCCTGTTCCCCCAGAATGTAAGTGCTCTGCTACCTCAAACTGGCCAGCCACCCTCTGCTTCAGCCAGGCTCACACCATTTCTCCAGAGACCTGGACTCTTCCCTCGACTGATCCAACAGCTGGCAAATATTTGGGAAACGATCTTTAGGAGCTCCATACTCAGAACATATTTTAAGATACAGTCCAGACTGATTCAAGAATTCAGTATTTTATATATGTGTGTGGGTGTATTGTTGTGGGTGTGAGTGTGTATGTGAACACTAAGGAAAAACAAGATAAAATTAATCTGTTATTATTGTGGCTACAGCTTCTCATACATAAGAGCAAGAGAAAAATATATAAATAAAAAGATTACTAGATTTGACCACACAAAAGCTAAAAAACGAAACAGAACAAAACAAAAAACATATATCCTTGCATCTAAAAACACCCCACAAACAATGCTAGAAAGCAAAAAATCGAATAAGAAAAAAAATGATTTCACGATATATGCCAAACAAAAGATTAATAGTTTATAAAGAGCTGTTACTAAGCTATACAAGGAAAGTGTCAGTAGAGAAATAGGCAATGTACTTAAAGTAGCAAGTCGCAGAAAAAGAAACGCAGAAGATCAAGCATTGAGAAAATGCTACCTCAATAATAATCAGATAAAATCAGAGTAAAGCCCACAGTTCCACTTTGGTCTCCCAAAAGGAGAAACTGCCCTTTACAGCCAGTGACAGTCAGTACTGACAGCCCTGCAGATAAACAGGAACTCCCATTCTGGTGGGACGACATCGGTGCCTTGGAAGTCCCTGTGACAAGATGCACAAAAGGTGTTTCAAATGTGAATAACTTCTGACCAGTAATTCTACCTTCAGGAATCACTCCTACAAGAATAATGGGAGATAAGCACCAAGATTTCTGCATAAAGATTTTTATCACAGTGTTTCCTTCAATGGAAAAAAAAATGGAACAGCTTAAATTTCCAACAGGAAGATGTTGAAAGGAAGTGAGAGCATGTTCACAACTCAATGTTGTACAGCTACTCAAGATTATATTTTAGGGGCACCTGGATGGCTCAGTTGGTGTCAGACTTTGGTTCAGGTCATCATCTGATGATTAGTCAGTTCAAGCCCTGCGTCGGGCTCTGTGCTGACAGCTCAGAGCCTAGGGCCTGCTTCTGATTCTGTATCTCCCTCTCTCTCTGTCCCTCTCCTGCTGGTGCTCTGTCTCTCCTTGTCTCTCAAAAATAAATAAACATTAAACATTTTTTAAGTTTATATTTTAGAAGAATATTTAATAGAAAAATAGCCATAAAATATTGTAAGTAAAAAAGTCAGGTAGGATTCTAAATTTGTAGTATATTCCCAGAAAACTGGGAAGATACCATGGAAATGTTATACAGTTATATCAGGAGGAATTACCAAGAATCATAATTTTATTATCATTTTTTGTCTGAGAGGGAAGGATGTTTGGGGGGGGATAATTATAAATTAAACATAGCCAAATGGACCCTCCCTAGGCTTCAAAGTCAGTTCAAAGTCCTACATCTTCCATGAAATATATTTTGACTACTCTGGACCTCACTGAACTACTCACCCTTCACACTCTTTCAACCATTATTATTCATATTATACAATCACCCATTTGATCATGTTTCCTTCTATCTAATTATCGAAGGCTTGAAAGTATTAGTTCTTCAACAAAGGTTCATTCAGGAAGTACTGATAGCTGGATCTACCTTACCCACAGCAGACTGCATTTTCCAAGACAGTCGCAAGAATTTCTCCCATCCTACATGCTCTTCTTACATTGGCGTTGACATTCTTCCTATGAAAAGGCAGGATCTATGTTTCCCTGTCCTTGAATCTGAGAAAGGCTGTGACTACAGCAGAAATAATGCCATGTGACTTCTGAGGCCAGGTCATAAAAGACAACAATGCTTCCACCCAGTTCTCTTGGGATGTTCTTTTTTAGAACCCTAGTGCCATTTGATGAGGAAGCCCATGGAGAGTCCATGAGTCGGTGTTCATCAGGCTAAAAGCTCTAGCTGAAGTTCCAGTCAAAATCCAGCAACAGTCACCAATATACAAGTGAGAAAGCCTTCGTGATGACTCCAATCCCATCCATTATCTGCCTGCAAATACATGAGAGACCCTGAAAAAGAACTGCCCTAGCTGAGCCTAGTCAATCTCTAAACTTTGAGAGATTATATTTTAAATCATCAAGTTTCAGGGTGATTTGTCACACAGCAATTGATAATCAGAACTTACTTATACTTCCTTTTTCCTCTGATGCCTCACTGACCACTCTGGAACACTTTTTTTTTTTTTTTTTTTTTTTTTTTTTAAAAAAAAACAAAAAAANAGAAAAAGCACACAAGCAGGAGAGAGTAGCAGAGACAGAATCTTGAACATGTTCCACACTCAACAAGGAGCTCAACATGGAGCTTCTAATCTCAGTATCCTGGGATCATGACCCAAGCCAAAATCAAAAGTTGGGTGCTTAACTAACTAAGCCATCCAGGGACCCCCTCTCTGGAACACTTTAAATCCTAAATCCATTAGCCCTATAAAAAAAAAAATCCATGCATATTTGTTATATAAATGAATGGATGGATGGATGGATGGTGGATGGATGAATGGATGAATGAATGAATGAAAGTTCTAAATATCACTATATATTCCTTAGTTCCACACTTATGGATGCTAATGACTCTTCTTAAGAACCTTCTGACCTAAGAGAACCAGCATATTCTGAACTTTGCTTCCTTCTGCATACTTCCTTTCAATTACCCCTCCAATTCTCCAGCATGCAGAAAAGTTTCACTCACTAAAAAAGAAGAATTAGAGAGCCTGGGTGGCTCAGTCAGTTAAGCATCTGACTTTGGCTCAGGTCATGATCTCATGGTTCATGGACTGAAGCCATCATGCAGCAGGCTCTGGGCTGACAGCTCAGAGCCTGGAACCTGCTTCGAATTCTGTGTCTCTTTCTCTCTCTCTGCCTCTCCCCCACTCATGCTCTGTCTCTGTCTCTGTCTCTGTCTCTCTCTCCCTCAAAAGCAAATAAACATTAAAAAAAAAAAAAAAAAAGAAGAGCTAATGTAGCAAGAGGACCAATGAAAAAATTGATGGCTCTGAGCTCTCCCTTTTCTCAGGAGAAGCCACTTTCTATGAAAAGATGAGCCCTCTTTAGCAACCAATATGTGTCAAGGATACTGCTATCCTCCTGCCCTCAGTCAGTAGGATGCCAGCTATAGAACCATAACCCCAAAGAGCAGACAGACCCCTTCAGTCCTAGTAGGCCTTCATTGCCAAAGCCCTGGTACATGGTGCTACCTATTTAGTGTGGTTGGAAAGGCAAAGTGTCTTCTCTGTGCTAATCCATCATTTCAGATGCCCTCATGGGGTAAGCATTTTCCCCTCCAGGCTCTTTCATTAAAGAGAATTACCCTGGGAAGGAAGCATGCATTCACAATGTGACAGCACTATTGCTACTTTGCCCTAACATTATGTAACAAATTGTTCCTAAGAGTTTGTCCATGGACTAGAGCGGTAATTGTGCACAAATGAAGCAGAGGTTTGTGAATGAGGACATCCACAGGGAAGAAAAAAAAATCAAAAGAAGAGAAGTCTAGGGGCTCTGAAATGGAGCTTCTCACCTTTCACAATCTCACTAAAATTGGTTGATTCTGCCAAGGGTTCTCTTTACTTGATGGTAACGGATTAAATTTGGTTCATCACTTATTTTTTTATGTTTTTGATAATCAATGAAATTGGGATTACCTGGGTGTCACACCCCCCCATTTACTAAACTTCAGAGAGCCCAAACTTATGCCTTGCTGTTGAGGGTGCCATCAATGCCATAAGCAGGAGTCATCTGGATCTCAAATTTTCTTTACCTTAATGCTGTCATTCCACCAGCTGGACCTAGTGACCGGGAAAGGTAAGGATCCCATGATTTAAGGATAGAAATAGGGATGTAGAAGGACTTCCTGCAAGCACAGCTGTACAATGGGATTGTCTCAGATTCTGAAGAATTTGATGACTGACTTTTCTCATTCCTCTTCTCTAGACAGTGTTTAGAACAGGAATAAGAGGATGATTGGCTTCTTCTTGTATTAACCAAAGATCTGAGCAGTTTTTGTGGCTACTAATACTAGCTTGAGTTTGTATCTCAATGTACACTGCTCTGGGCTCCCTAACCCACCAAAGCCAGTGCCATGTTGCAATACATTTGATCTACCAAGTATTTGGTTTAACAAACTGACCACAGGCAAAAGGGATTTTCTTTTCCCTTTTCCCAGAGATTGATTTTTTTTCTCTGCCAATAATCTACTTGCCACACAAGAAACCAAGTTCAAGTCAAGGTCTGTCCCTTAAATGTACCAGCAAATGTCTAAAACTGAGCTCCCTGCCATTGTCATCACCCTCCCTACTATCACCATTGTCACCATATGCCCACATTCTCCATCTTTCCTGTCACTGAACCAGGTTGGCCTCATTACCATCACCATCTCCATCATTAGTGCCAATTAATCATCACCATTAACATCATCAGAATAATGGCCTTTGTAAACCCCAACTGAGAAAGGCCCATTCCCATCACCACAGGAATTTCCATATTAAGACTTCCAAGCCTGCGAGCTCTGGAATATACTAATGGAGAGAAACCGTGTTGGAAAAGACCCCTGGGAGAAGCTGGGAGGGAAAGCGTGCCCCAGTCGCCTCTCAAAATATCCAGCAAGCAGCCATCGGGGAGCATGTGTCCGTTCTTTGAACTCCCTCAAAGTACCTTTCATCTGTTCTAAATCCAGAATCATCTTTGTACAGGGCTTGCTGTTTCTGGATAAATCCTTGGCCCTTGTTCAAGCCCTGGACTGTGTCAGGATGTTCCACAGACCCCAGCAGGAAAGCACTGCTAAATGAGCCTTTCCAGCGGGACCCCTTTCTAGTGACACGGATTCCAAATCCCAGCCCAGAGCGTCTGCACTCAGCAGTACAAGGCAGCAAGCGACATCGAATTCTCATTTCAACGCCCATCTTCCTGGAGGAGGCCCCCACACCCACCACAAGAGAGTCCGCAGCTGATACTTCTTTCCTAGGGCACTCTATTTTCGGCTTCATATCATATCACGGACTCTCTTTCCCTGTGGAGCAAGCTGGCGAAACATTTTTTCCTTGCCTAAGCATTTGCTTTGTATCTGATTCAAATCTCTAACCTGAAAATGGGGAGAGCAAGCCAACAAGACACCAGGAAGAGGGCTCATAGACTGAATCTCAGTCCCAAGACTTGCTGTGTGAGATTGAGTTAATATCCTCCCCTCTCTGGTCCCCATCTCATCTCACATTGTCAGAGAAAGAGCCTTGCAGTCCCTGCTTCCCTGGTTGTGGCAGAAGACTAACTCTGCTTTCCTATGTGTATTACCCAAATTAAACACTTTCCTTTGGTATTTATTTTTTCAAAAACAAATAAATAAATAATTTCCTTTGTAGTGCCCAACTAGCTGGGCATTCCACCACTTCACACTGCTGATGTCATCTATGATGTAATGAAGGCAACAGCCATCAACACTGCATCCCACAGGCTGTAGAGTCTTCAGGATCTCCTCAATGGTTCCAGAGAGTTCTCTGGCTAAAGATCAGTGCTGCATCTGTCAGACAATGCTGACAATGTCATCAAAAGTGGTGTTTCCACTGAGCTTAATATTTTTCTGCTTCTTTCTCTCTCTGGGGTGGTTCCTCAAGGACTTTGATGATCAGGGCAGAGGCAGGAGGTGCCACCTCAATCTGGGCCAGTCTATTTGGAACTATCAGGTCCCTGTAATCCTCAGACCTGACCAGTCACCTGCTGCCTTAGCAATGTCATCACCAACCTTTTTTGGAGACAAGCCCAGGGGACCAAGGACAGACATGGCACTGACTTCCCCACAGTGCACCCCAGGTACACTACTTTAATCTCCTTGAGGTCAAACGTGGGCGGCATGGCAGAGGCAGCTGGCATAGGATAAACCCGGATACAGTATAACTAAAGAAAGTTGCAGGGTGGCCTCCTCGAGCCAAAAGCTGAGAGCTCCCCTGATATTTTTATATAGCCTCTACCTTTCACTGAATTTTCATTTAATGTGTCATGTAAGCCACAACTAACTGTGAGCAAAACAGTGTGATTCTACTCCCATTTTACAGTGAGAAAACAGACTCTAAGTGGTGGATACCTCTTTCAAGGTGTTGGCTACCTGGAAAGCAGCCACTTTGGGACTGGACCCCAGATGTCCTAACTGCTAGAGCTAGGCTAGACTCCCCACACTTCCCACTCACTGCCCTGTGTGGAATGAACATGAGTAAATCACAAAACAAGCCTGAAGCCAGTGGAAAGGAGCAAGAAAACCATGAATGAGTTGTGAAACCTGAGTGGATCATGAAAAGTATCCACTTAAATCTGCCTCATGTTCCTACTGGGGACACTTTCACTGTAAAACACAGAAGGCCCACAGGCCACTCAGAGTCACAGACCCCACCTAAGACGTTGGTGCGGGAAGAGAAGAGGACTCAGAATAAGCTTAAAAACATCTCCATTTTGTAAGCAAGAAGAGTGATGCCCCACATGGCTACTTCAGGACTTGGAAGCAAACTGAACACCTGTTTCCCAAAGCTTTTCTCTCAGTACCTTACTCTCTCCTTTTATAAGGACATGACCTCTTCACAGTGGTAGACGCCCAGGCATTTCACTATGAGCCAGGAGAGTTGGAGAGTTGGCCCTTGGCCACAGCCACAGGCAGAGAAACGGAACAACCAGCCAACGAACTTGAGTCACTAGGACGAACGTTCTATGAAATCATCTCTTCAGCAGCCTGCCACGGTGCCTGAACTTTTACCACTAGGTAGCCAGTTCCATGGATTATGGCAATGGCACAAGGGACTGCAGTCCAAATGTAAGACTGCCACAGGATTACTGACAGCCAGAGTAATTTTTAGTCAACAGTAACTTTGTATAACTTCATCAAATGACCTTGGCAAAGGGCAGGGCCCTGAAGCAGTGGAACATATATATGACAGGCATGTTTTGACAGAAAGAAGAAGGGACAGGTGGCCCCTGGCCTGAAACCTGGAGCTTCAACAAAGGAAAGCATCCTTAGTCTGGAGGCCAGCCCTGGGTACTTGGGCAGTAAAGGGATCCAGCGGAGGGGTGAAGCAAAGTGATGAAGTTATATAGATAGAAAAACTCTACCAAGTAGTAAAAATTCATGCAAACTGGCTTTAGCATTAATAAAATGTAATTAAATTAAATAATAAAATGGAATATACTGGTGCATGAAACCCAAAAGTCAGAAGGTGTACTGGCCTAAGGCCCCACTGGCTTTCTCCTCTGCCTGCCTCTGATTTCCTCCAGGTTGGCTGCATCCTCCTCAGGCAGAGATAAGACTGCCCATGGTAGCTCCAAGCTCACATCCCCACTGCTTGGCAGCTCTTGCAGGAAAACAGCTCCTCCTTCAACGTGCAGGGATGGGCTCTGCTTGGCTAACCTCAGATCACATGCCTCCTCATTAACCAATCACTAAGCTCTGATTGGCCAACTCTAGATCATGTGCTCCCCCCACAGCTGTATTGAACCAACCACCCAGTGATTCTTCAGGCTAGTTCAGCCTCTGCAAGGTCTTCAGCCCTACCCCTTGCCTCTGTGGGCCTCTGCCACACAGTGGGGGAGGTCCTTAGAGGCCAGCACCCCCAATTAGGAATACTTCTGCCATGACTGCCTGATGCTATTCCCAGAAATGCCACAGTTCTGGGCTTCAGAAGCTCCAGGGTGCTGGGCCTGGTACGGGTCCAAACTGCTGAACAAGAACCCAGGGCCATCTCAGTTCTGAGCAGTACAGTTCCTCGGGAAGAGAACTCTCAAAACTGCTACCCAAAGTAGCCTTATTTGCTTGTCTATTGTTTGCTGACTTTCTTCTTTGGTATAAATATTAGCTCTGTGAGGTCAGAGGCTGAATGTTTCCTTGCTTACAGAATTCCCAGCACAGAGAATGGATAGTACCGGGCCCAAGGTATGGATTCAGTGAACTTTGTAGCTTACACCACTGAAGTGAAGTATCCCTTAGGCTGTCCTCTGAGTTTCTACCCCTCGTCAGTCTGGCACTACAGCTGCCCCTCTGGACCCCAGGGACAAACATGAACAGTCACATCCCTTCCCCTGGGTCACCTAAATGCAACAGACATATATGTAACTCTTACTTCTCCAGGCTCCAAGTGCAGAAGGACCCTGTGTTCCCTTGCCCCACACCAAGGCCTAGTTACCTTTGCTAAGGTAAGCCATGGAGGTCTGCCTAAGTTGAAGAAACAGCAGCTGAAGGCAGTTCCAGGCAAGGCATTCAAGGCCTGGCTGGTCCAGATCATTGTGGGTCTGAGTGGGGCAGGAGGAGGCCAAGAGCAACAGAATTCTGGGGCCTGCATGGAAGGAAGTCCTGCTAGTGAGAAAGGGGAGCAGGACAACAGGAAAGAGAGATGGCAAATGGCCTAAGCAAAGCTTTATTTCTCCTTCCAGCCCTCTCATTTCCTCTCCAGGAAGCCATGAGGGGTATGAGAGGAGGTGGCCACTGTCGTCTTCCTTTCTACACAGACACCTATAATCACAGGCTCCATCAAACTCCCCGTCCCTGTGTGGAGGCTGCTCACCTCGGTGAGAACCTCAGCTCCAGACCAGAGTTGCCTAGCAACTCAGGGTCCTGAAAAGAAAGCAAGAAAGCAGAGGAGCCAGGCAGGGAAGGGTAGAGGGGAGTGGGCTGGCAGAGAAAGGAGACAACCAGATGTAAGCAGCCTTACGCTTAAATACAGGGCAGCTTTTCAAGTCCTTAGGGTCTCTGCATGCCTGCCCCTAGTGTCCCCTCACCCTCAGTTAGGTGCCTGATGTGCCAGCACGGGAGGTATTTTCCTTTCAAACCACTTAAGTCCCTTGAGATGCAAATCCTATGGACTGAGCTGTCCCACTTCAGTGTGGGAGGAATTTATCAGACCCTCTAGGGGAGGAGAAAAGGGGAAATGCAGAAATGCAGTTTAATCCCATTTTAATCCATCCTCTACTTTCCACTATATTCTTTATCATTCAGTCCATTCCATTCTTCTCCATTCAAAGTCTGTCTGTGGGTGCATGGCAGAGATGTCAGGTCTGGGGTGGCATCTGTGTGACACTCAGCAAGCTGCTTACTTCAATTCTATCTAAAATAATCCTCAATCATAAAGTTGTCATCAAAGTTAGGCAAAATTGTGTATTTGAGAATGCCTGCACAAAATCTGTAGACAGCACACAGTATACACTAGCTCCCCTTCTTGAAGACTGAAGTCATAATGCCATCGTCAGTGGGACCCCAAGGGTCTATACTCTCCTACTTTGTTGCAAACTAAGCAGATTCTAATTCTAGAGGTGAAATTTAACTCCAAGGCCAGAAGAATCCCTGGAACCCAACCTTGACTTCAAAACTGGGAGACTTCAATTCTTGCTTTTTAGGAATGTAACGCCCAGTGGGCAAGGCAGAATCCTAACAGCCAGGAGAGTCAGAGAACAATGCACAATGGCACGATTTTTCCTAAATCAGATCTTCCATCATCTTTATTTTTCCAACACTACTGGGACCATTTTTGCATACAGCTGCCTTTGAAGGGTCATTTCATTATGGTTGTGCTTATGACTCAGTCCACCTATCATGGCAGTGGGAGTCAGGGCTGGGATGAAGATTTGTTTGAAATTAGGTTTCCCATTCTTTGGCTGGTGTTAGACCTCTGGACAAAAACAGGGCTTCATTTCAGATAATTGGTCCAGGGTTTAAAATCAAGATTTGACTGGCAAATGGAATTATTCTGTGAACTAATGATCTTGTGTTTTCCAACCATCCATCTATCCTGTATTTATTAAGTTGAACCCAGTTCTGTGCTAAATGTAAGGAATACATAGAAAAATGAAACTGGTCCCTGCCTGAGTTTCCTGAACAATAAAAGAACAGTAAAAAATAACACATCATTCAAATCCAGACAGAGTGGATACTTTTGGCAGAATAGGGGCAGTTCAGAGAAAGAGTTGGAGATAGTATGGTCAGGGCAGAGGGCTTGAGGCAAAGGAGACTTTTTTTTTTTGAAGTTCTCTACATCCACACAAATTGATTTTAAAAAATCACATTTGGCCTTTTCCAAATTCCGCATTCCTAGACCCAACCAAACCTTAGAAAATGGTATACCTAAGGATAGAGAGACAAGTGACAGGCAAGCAAGGACCCCAAAGTTTACAGGATATTGAAGCTGATAGAGAATTGACAGGAGAGGAAAGAAGAGGGGACAAGTGTGCCCCTGGTGTCATTCCCACAGCTACCTGTTGGGTGTCTGATTAACAGTCTCATACATCAGCTCAACCTAGAGTCTTCATTCATTGCTCTCATATTAGAGCAGTTCTGTCCTCCATGTTCCCAAGCTTATGTAGTTTTGAGAGTGTGTGTGTGTGTACACGTGTGTGTTGGGGAAGAATATCTGTGGTTAAGGGAATGAAGAGGCACTTACAATGCGTGCAGGTGGAGTCTGAATTATGTGTGTGTATGTGTGTGTGAAACTATATGGGTTCATCATGGGAAACAGTCTGATATTAAAAACGGATAGTAAATATTAAACTGATAGTAAATAAAGAACTAACTTGAAAGCCAGAAGTTCCTGAAAACTTTGGAAATGCCTGACAATTTTGTTTTTTCAGGGCTCCTATCTGGTTTTATTCCTGGAATCAGCATGTACAGTAGAGAGATGGTTTGAGATCAGACTCTCTTTCACTGAGCTGCCCAGAGCAACCTGTGATTATCATAACATCCCCACCATGGCTGTGGTTGTATTTCATATTTATCTCAAGTGGGCTGGTCTTCTCTACAGTGGGTGACCCACTTTGAGGGCAAGACATAAGACATGGGCATTAGAAGTATGGTCTCTGCCTGACATCTAATGCTCTGGGAAAGGTGCTCAATAGGGAAGGGACCCTGTGGGCTACTCTCTCTGTTCCTCACTTATGTCCTAATCAGGAGGTTTCTCCTTACCTCCAGACTATAACTTTTCATTTGTCGCCTACTCCCTTTCTACAGTCCTTGGCTTAGGCCTGGGCCCTTTAAAAAACCTGCTTCCATTGCATTAGCCACAGCAGCCCTGCTGGAAGACTCACAGGTGGATGGCTAGCAATGTACACTAGTGAGGGACTTTAGTGTTTACACGAAGCTACTTTCCATGAACCATAGAACTGGGGGCTCACAACGTTCCTTTGAGGAAAGCAGGAAAGGGCTTATTATCCCCACATTTCAGATAAGGAAGGTGAGCTTCAGAGAGATTTGTGATTTACTCTGAAGTCATGTAGGCAGACTAGGGAATCTACCAACCCCTCTCCTCACTCCTCTCCTGCGTGTGGCCAGGGTACTTCCTTAAGGCCATTCCCATCCTCATCTCAACTGTTTGTCCTCCTCAGAGCTCAATGCCTTCCAGAGGATGGCCCTCCAGCTGCCTTTGGCCTTGAAATCCAAAACCCCACCAGCGGTGGTAAATCCTTAATCATCTTTTTACCCCAGCAACACTGAAAAGAGTTTTAGAATTTTGATCACTGTGGTTAAAGGTCAATAACACGATAAGGAATTCAAATATGAATGCTTAAACAGAAATTTGAGTTAGAACAGGTAACAATCCCTTAATCCACTTGCCTCCCCGAGCACAAATGGCAGAATCTCAGCAGAAAAGAGATCACTGAGACCTGTGTTATCCTGTATGGTGGCCACCAGCCACATGGGGCTATTGAGCACTTGAGAAATGGTTGATCCCAACTGAGATGTACTTTAATTGTAAATAAATGTGGAATTTTAAAGACTTATTATGAAAAAAATAATGTAAAATATCTCAGTAATCTTTTAAATTATTTTTAAAGTGTATTAATTTAAGAGAGAGAGAGAGAGAGCATGAGGGGGTGAGCAGAGAGAGAGGAAAAGTGATAATTCCAAGCAGTTTCCATGCTGTAAGTGTGAAGCCCAATGTGCGGCTCAAACCCATGAACATGAAATCATGACCTGAGCCAAAATCAAGAGTTGGACGCTCAACTATATGAGCCACCCAGGAACCCCTCGATAATTTTTATAATAATGATATGTTAAAATTAGAATATTTTAGATTGAATTAAATTTTTAAAATTAATACAATTAATTTTACCTGCTTCTTTTTTACTTTTTAAAACATGGCTAGTAGTAAATTTTATGTTACATTTGTGGCTCGCATTTGTGGCTCACATTACATTTCTATTGGACAGTGCTGATACAGACAAAAGCACTTTTCCAGTACTCTTCAAATAACTCCACGAATGTGTTTGAGGTCCCATTATCTGAAACAGTAAGAATTCAGAGCAGTCCTTCTAGAAATTCCCTCCCAAAGGTGCCCCTAGCAGTCAGTTTCTCCAGCCTCCAAGGTCGCTGGAGCCTAGGTGAGCAAGCCCAGACTGAATTCCCTGAGCCAGGCTCTTGGTCTGGGCTGGGGGTCCCTCTAACCGTCTCTCTTGCTGCATATCTTGCCCTGGCCCCCAAGGGAAGACTATTAGTTAATGTTATGCCTTAGAGTTCCCCAAGCTGCTCTAGAGCACTGAGAGGCTACGCTCTCTACCAATCTATGATGTCTTCTAAGAGGTTGCTGGTGTTGACCAAAGCAAAACATATCAAAATTAAAAACTGCTTAAAGCAAGGTTAATATATTTGATTAGAGTGGAATCTGGAGCCTGTATTCAATGGGTTCTTGCAGGGAAAAGCCCCTCCCTCAAATAGTAAAACCCAAACCTCCTGAGCTGTGCTGGAAAAAGAATCCATTGATGAGCGGGAACTTCTGCCTAAGGTCCCAGGTATGCCTCCAAAGTTCATCTTTGCCATAGGAGTATAGATATTTGTACCAGCATTATGACCTAAAGATGACACCACTTCCCCTTTAAACTCTGCCCTATATGCTTAGGACAGAAATAATCACCTGTTGGCCACCCAGGACATCCTGACACAAGACTGGATCACCAAACAAGACTTGATTAAAGATAGAAGGATAACAGGAGGGAAGTGGGAGGAACACAAAACTATGAGGTATGCGGCCTTCTGTAAGGGGAGCTTTCTCCTAGCTCCTCAGGCTGCCTCCACTAGGTGGACACTATCATCCACCTTCCCCACCCAGAACCTGGTATCCCAGCTCCTGGGAGCACCTTGAAAAAGGCCCAGGACAATGGAGAGATACACAATTCCTCAGATACACCTGGGGCCTGTCTCCAAAGTTCTGGCCCCTATCTAAAGCTTCACTCTTCTCCATGAGCTACTCTCACATGTACATTACATGTCCCACCCAACAACGGAAAGTGTTGCTGGCCTGGACAGCATTCCCAACCTCCCATGATCACTGATTCCAGCTACTGTATGTCCAGGGCTCTCTCCCTAGGTAGAGGCCCTCTAGCTCTTTCTCTCATCCTTCCCTCCCTTTGGCAGCTTCTACATGGTCTTGCAATCTGCATATTGTAAGGTCTAAATTTAAGATACTAACTCAGACTAGTTTAAAGTCAATTAAATTGGATCAACAAATAGTAATTGTCCACCTTGTAGTAAAATTTGTCCTACTGTATACTACATGTCCTGTGTACACAGAAGCAGTTAATGCAGTCCTGCCTTCATTGAATATATAATAGTTAGAAAGATCATTCACCAATAAGCAAAACTTAATCACAACTAAAAAAATAAAATTCAAGACAACAATGGACAGCTTTTTATCTTAGACTTTAGAAGTCTTCCAGTTAATTTCTACTTCTGGTACAGCCTCTATGGCATCTTGGGAGGGTGACTGACCCGCTGAGGCTCAGAGCCAGCTCTACCACTACTGAGCTGTGGGACTCCTGGCAGAGCAGCTTCCTGTCTACCTGGGCCTCAATTTCCACTACCCTCATATTTTAAAGGTGAGGCATGGACTGGCTGAACTCTCAGAGCACTTGCAACTCTAGCCTCTTAGAAAGCTGTAATCTGCCCTAGCATCCCCACAAAGACATACGGCCATTCTTTTGGTCTTTCAGTAGTATGAACCTTACCTGCTTACAGAATTTTGGTTGCTTCAGAGTTCTCCCTAGGAGCTGATATTTCACTCTCTCCAATTTCCATCTCCAAACTGACACCAAGTGAATGAGCAGATACAAGTTGTTCTAGGTTTCAGAGAAGGCCAGAGCTTGTCAGGTTGGAGAAGTGAACAGCTAATTCAGGGAGAAGAGGAAATTTCAGTAGAGTCTTGAAAAATGGCTACTATTGGACATGCAGAAAGCAAGAGGGTGCAACACAGAAAGTACGTAAAGAATGAAAGGAAGGGCTAATCTCTGGCCTGAAAAGAGATGCAGGAAGAGAAAAAGAGAAAGAGGTTATAAAGGGGGAAAACATCGTTCTCCCATCACCCTTTTTAGTTTCCAGAAGATCAGTGCAATAATATTTATTATCATAAATATAAAATATCTAATATTTATGGAGTACTTACTACATGCTAGCCACTTTGTATTATTTTATTAAAACCTCACAACCACCTCCATGAGGTAGGAACCAAAGGATTCCCATTTCATAGGTAAAGAAATGAGATACATGGAAGGATTATTTGCACAAATATCTTGTTCTAGCTCCAAAATTCTGCGATTCTAAAACATATCTTCCTATTAACACTGAAAAGCACCTGGAGAGTTAAGGCAATAGATGAGGATAAAATGCCTCTAGCAGATCTTCCATCCCATAAATACTTCCTCACAAAGAGAGCATCCACTTCATGCAATGCCTTGGAGCACATGCTGGTGGACACGGTGACTTCATGGGATAGAACCATCAAGTTGAAGTCAATGGTCAAGCTCTGGACAAGAAAGTGCCACCTAGAAGGGAGTTCACAATCCATCCTCCATGGGATAGTTCCCATTGGTCTCTGTTCTCATGTCCACATCATCTCTCAATAGGGTGGGAAAAGTCTCTGGAATTATAGCTTGTCTCCAACGACTCCATATAAACCAAAGAAGGCCACCCTCAGAGGTCATTGCTGGCCTCAGCTTGAGCAAAAGGCTTTGAATGAAACAAAACAAAACAAAAGAAGCATACAAACAACCATTTTCCATAGTGTAAAATCTCAGGACCCCCTGAAACATGAATCCACAAAGCTAAGAAAGTCTATAGATTTCAGGCTGCCCCTCACTCTGAGGGGTAGGGGGCACATAATGATGTCATTCCATATGATTAAAAAATATTGCATAAGTAGGGCCAAGGAAAATGGAATAAAATATAAACTAAAAATAAATGGTTGAGTCAACTCATCTTTAATGCCTTTCCGTGTAACATCTATTTTGTATAATGGAATACGACTTTCATACTCCGACTGCAAATTTAACCTTGGCCACAAGTTATGATGTACATTACAATACACTTTTATTATGTTACACAGTATTGTGGTGGTTTTTTTTAATCTATTGCTAAGCCCCTAACAGTATGTCTGCGTCAGTGAAGCCCATCTGTCACAACCACAGTGGAGACATTATTATGTAAATAGTTCTAGGGCCTCCTTTTGGGGGAATTTAATATACTGTCCTAATATCCCAGCCGGAGAAAAAAATGTTTATGAAAAAAAACTTTTTTTTTTTTTGGTTTGTTTGTTTCGTCTGTAGAGAAAGGCTGCTTGCGTTGCTGAGGTGTGTGTGTGTGTTTTTAAATAGTTCAAATCTCTTTTCTTCTCTCTCTCACTCACAGCATCTTTAAAAGCTAATGATATGGCTCCTAATAAAATAAAATAAAATACATGAGAGACTTCTTTTAAACACACCAGCTGAAGTGTAGAGCATTAATATCTTGCAGCCTAGTGCATTAGCCATCTTTTCTATATTACAGTCATATTTCAATAAACTTAGTTTTCTTAGCAGGTGCCATCTTGGATTATTTCTTTATTAGACTGAGTTATAAAATATGCAGAATGGTATGCTGAATGTTCTCTTATTTATTGCTGGTTTTAAACCTTTGCCAAAACCCATACAACTAAATCTTCCTCCTTAGAGGTGGAGAGGTAACACCTGGAAGGGGCGTGCAGGCACTTTCACTTTCAGGGATGCCAACTGGGTGGCTGAGGAGAAGAGGGAAGAAGCAAACAGAGAGTGGTTTGCAAAATGGAAGATGCAACTTCCCAGTCTTCTTAGTGCATTTTAATTAACCATGTTGGGATTTTAAGGCAGCACAAAGAAAGGGACTAATCACCAGATGCAATTGGGCTACCAGGATCTCCCAGCCCCACATCAACCATGTCCTTGCTTTTACTCACTCAGGCATTAAAAGGTTTGCTGAGCACCAGCAAGTAACTGCTTTGCGAGAAGCAAGAGAAGCAGATGACATGCTCCAATACCTCAAGGGACATCCAGTCTAGACAGGGAGAGATGACATCAGGTAGAGAACAACTTGAGGGGTGTCTTAGTCCATTAAGGCTGCTATAACAAATTACCATTAAATGGATGGTTTATAAACAACAGAAATTTATTGCCCATAGGCTAGATGTCCAAGATCAAAGTGCTAGCAGATTTGTGTCTGGTGAGAGCCGTCTTTCTGGTTCATAGACAGCCATCTTCTTGCTATGTCCTCATGCAGCAAGAGTGCTATGGGATCTCCTATAATGGCACTAATCCCATTCACGACGGCTCCACCTTCATGACCTAATCACCTTCTGAGGGCCCCACTTTCAAGTACCATCATATTGTTTGGTTTCAACATAGGAACTTGAGAGGACACAAACATTCTGTCTATAGCACAGGTAAAATGGTCACATAATTGCATGGGTGGTTCCAAATCAGGGCTGTAGGAGCTGAACAGAAGGAGCTATGGTACAGAATTCAAAAATCAAGGGAAGATTCTCAAGGCAGTAGAAGCTCAGGAGAGCCTTGAAGGAGAAGTGAGATTTAGCTGCTTAGAGTGGAAGAAAGATGCCAGCAGACATCACAACACAGAAGTACATCTCTACTTGCTCCAGGCAGGAGCAAGGGCACAGAGAAAGCACAGAAAGAAAGAGCACAGAGGACATGATAAAGAGGCACATGGGGTCAGGGCAGTAGGTTCCTGGTGGGATCAAGCCAGGTCTGAAAATCAGGTGAGGTGAATCCACTGGGTATGTTTCATGAGGGGCTAAGCATCTTCTTGGCAAAAAAACAAACAAACAAAAAAAACCTCTTAAAATAAATAAAAATCAGGAAGCCAAGCTTGGCCCAGGAACACAGCTGCAGTGCTTGGTAGAGAAAGGTCATTGAGGGCAGCATGATTTGTGTTCCCTGTATGCACCTCGCCATCCAGCTATGTCTCAGGTCTAAGGGGAAAAGTGACTATGAGAAACATCCAGTAAAAGCTACTTCTCAAAAACTGCTGCCAGTTATCACAGACAGGCTTCTACTTATGATGGCACCAAAAGTGTATCACACAGAGGGATGGGGGGGCATCCTCTAACACACTGACTCTACATAGCTGCTGTCTCCAGTGTCACCTGTACTGTGGAGAGGGTGGCCACAGAGCCAGCAAGCAGATGACAGGGGTGCCTGGGACAGGAGGACTGAAGTGGGGCCTGGAGCTCACAGCAAAGAAGGTAGTAGTGCCCAGCAGAAGCAGAGTACCCAATAGTATTGACAGAAGTGCTCGGTAATGCCAACAACAAGATTTACAAGAAAGAGCATATGAAATTCCATCTGGGAAGCTAAGTGTCTTAATAGAAAGATTTCATGAATGTCAGAAGGTGACTATTGCTAATGTGACTCTATTACCCACCAGCACCATACCCTAGGGAAGTTCAGGGTACATAGGTGAGGATAAGGGAAATAAAGCCAGCAAGTTTACTGATGTTGAGGTCAGGGATGTTGGACTAGGAGTAGGCCTGTCTGTGGCAAAGTAAGCCTATGTGGGCAACCAGCCATTCCTCTGCACTCTGCTGTCCTCAGTGGGAATCCAGCTAAGCATGTGCAGGCAAAGGGACCCTCCTCTGGAACCCTCCAAAGGGACAAAGCCAGTCAGGTCAGAGCCAGGCAAATGGGAGCCCAGAAGTCTCTGTGGCTTGGCTACGCTGGTCACTCAGTTTCTTCATCAGCAGGGTACATAACAAGAGTGGTCAGGGAGCGAGACCATGAAAGCCCCA
Organism: Crocuta crocuta; assembly: GCF_008692635.1. NCBI lineage: Eukaryota > Metazoa > Chordata > Mammalia > Carnivora > Hyaenidae > Crocuta > Crocuta crocuta. The sequence continues at coordinate 2,138,760 of NW_027528357.1, forward strand.
TCTGGGCCAGCCAGGAGTTCCTGGTCCCAACAGAGGAAGGAGACCCACGTGAAGAATGAATTATTATTATTTTTTTCCTATGTATAGTGTAGTAGCTGAAGATGGTGGGTGGAGAGGAAGAATGTGAGAAGGAGAACTGGGGGACTTTCCCAGCAGGACTGAGTCTGAAGCTGTCTTTGAAAGGTGACAAGAATTTGACTTGGGAATAATGTGAGACCCACCGGGAGCAGAGTATAGGCAGTGCTTGAGTGTCCCCTTGACTGTCTCCAAGACAGTCAGTATGCAAGCATGCCAAGTTCTCCTTGAAATCCAAGCTCTACCAGTAGCTGTGGTATGATTTTAGGCTATTTTCATAATCTTTCTGAGCCCTAATGTCCTAATGTCCTCATATGCAAAAGGGGCATGATAGTGCTTGCCTAGTAGTGCTGCTGTCAGGGGTAGATGAATTACCAAATGGCACATAGTAGGCTCCAGGCCTCCTGCACCACCCCACCACAGAGAGGAAAGGGTCACCTGAGAACACCTCCCACTGTCATATGAATAAGGCCATGGATGGTGGCCCAGCCTGGCCCATTTCCCAGGACATCTTCCTCAGACCATGGTCTTCCTCAGGGGGAAGGGAATCAGAACAAAGGAGGCAAAGAGGAGGAAAAGGAAGGGCCAGGAGAACAGCCATCTGGGGAAAGAGCAAGATGGCCTCTAAAAGTGAGATTTCCCAGGGAAGGGCTCAACAAGAACCTCTTTCCATAGAATTAGCTGTTGGAAACTTCCAGGTCTGTGGCAGCTTCGCAGAGATTAATTATCTGTGGCTGAAAGCCGGAGAAGGACAGGGGCTTGCCTGAGTGTGACACCTAGGGATGGGGGACCCTCAAAGAGACTAAGAGGATACCACAGAAGCCAGGGATGCCTAGGGAACAAGCTTTCTTCTTTCAGGGGCTGAAGGTTGGCACTGACACCTGAAATCATTTGGCACCTCCGAGGATGGGCACCACTGCAGGGACCCTTAAGGCAGGATCCCACCACAGGCCAGAGATGCTGCAGAAAGATGAGGGACATTGAGGGGAAAATAACAGCTTTCAACTCCCATCTGCACTCTCTATCCAAATTCAGGAAACAGATAGTAAAGAATGTCCAAATAAGACTGTGTGAACATGTTTGTTCCCAAAGTCATCAGGAAAGGACTTCAGCTTCCTGTTTTACAGATGATGGAACTGACAATCAATAAGAGTCTCAGCTCACCAAGCCCATACAGTGACCCTGTCCCAAGACCCTCCACTTTGGTGTTCCTTCCATAAATTCAACTATTTGACAAGATATCAGGGCAGCACTGCTGCAGCCAGTCAGCTCCTCTTGTGCCTAGGACTGTGAAATCTAAGAGCAAACACTTCTTTCCCATTCCCTGACCCCAGGGTTGCCTCAACTGCTCACCCATCACCCATGTTCAGAGCTGATTTAGCTGTTTAGACACGAGTGGCTGATTAGTAAGTGGAAAGGCAAGCAGTCTGGGAGGGGCATAACTGGGCAGGCACTCCAATGCACAAGGAAGAAGTCCAAGGAAGAGGTAGCTCCATTTGGAAACACCCCTGCCAGGATGCAGATGTTCCAGCAGCCGGCTGGGCAGTGGGCCTGGCAGGAAACTGCTCCAGTTCTGACCCCAAAACCCATGCCTCTCCCCTGACCCCATTCTCCCCCCTTTCATTCTGCTTTTCTCCCTGCCTCACCAACTCCCTTCCCATCTTCTTTCTCTCTCCACCTTTTTCTCTCTCCTTTGCTGCATTTCCTTGCCCCCTCTGTCCCTTATATCTGGTCCCTTTCCCTCCCTGACATCTTGTCTGTTGATGTGTTTGTCCATCTCTCTCTCTTTCTCTCTCTCTCTCTCCCTTTCTCTCCATGTCTGAGCATTGTGTGTGTGCTGAGTAGCTCATCTGGGAAGAATAGCCGACCGATCTGGCAGTATCTGGGTCTTTTTCTTCTGGCCAAAATCAGGGAGTGCAGACACAAGCAAAACATGCCCAAGGGGACAGGAAGAAGAGAGGAATCTTATCTAAGGACACATTCCATTTTCATATTCCCTCCATTAATAGATAGTTGGAGAAAAGAGAAGATAATCAGCCATTGAATAGTTAGAACTCATGAGGCACAGACATGAAATGATTTTCTTTTTCCCCAATACCTGTTTCAAACCAGCCTGACAAATCTCTTTTCCCACTTTTAATAACAACCTAGGCATATCTCATTGCTGCCTAATCACTTCCAATTGCTAAAAGAGAAAAAAATACCAAAAGAAACCCCACAAATATGCTAAGCCTTGTTCAGAACTCCATCAGACATCCAATATGGCTTCATTTCCTCCTTTAACACTGGCCAGGTGTTGGCCCAAAGGAAGAGAGGGGAGCTTGGTCTACTCTTAGGACATCTCCTACTATCCTTTCAACCTCAATCCTTTGCCCTTTTGTGTTGGGGCAAAAAGGATATATAGAAAAGATGGAAAGTGACAAGTGTCTTACTAGTATGGTGCTCTGTCCCTCCTTGTTTGAATTGATTGGTCACTGCTGTCTGCTGGCTTCTAAACCTTGCTCTGTCATAGTGACCATATGGGAATCTTTGGAGGCCACTCACAGGGGCTGGCTCTGATCAGGTGGGAGGTCAGCTTCCCCTCTACCTGCTTTGCCCTCTATCACTTTCTATCTCTGCCACTGGCCTCTTCTCCCCAGGCAGCTAACCCCTAGGTAGATCCCAGACAGTGGAACATATTGTAGTGAAGAAGGCAGGAACACTGGAAGTATAAACCAACTTTTACATTTCAGAATATTCTTTGGCTAGAGATTCAGGATTCTGCATTCTGATCCCTCACCAGCTAGCTCTATGTCAATTGGCTTTTGAAATTAGCAGAGCTGAATTCAACTTCTAGTTCATAACTTGCTCACTGAGTGACTTTGGCCAGTTATCAGCCTCTTTTGCACCCTGGTTACTTCATCTGTGAAATGAGATTAATAATATCTTCCATCTAGTGCTGCTAAATCTGATCACAGTTAGCATAGGACTGGCATAAAATCAATATCTGCTAAGTGCCAGGCACATTATCTTGCTTCTTAGAGCCCCAATTTCCTTCATATTTAAAGAGAAGTGTTATGAGTTCCCAAGTTCCTTTTCAGCTTTCAGTTCTCTGGAGAATGTACATGTTTATCTCTTCCATTGAGTTATTAGCTATGTCTATGCTGGCAAGGACACGAATCTCCTTGCATGTCTGCCCAAGTAGTTGTATTAAGTAGAAAGGCTGGGGGACTCAGCTATCAATAATCTAACCCCTTTGTGGATCTGTCAGCATCACTAAGGACTTGGACTACACACTCAAGTTAGACCCTTCACCAAGCCTAAGAAGGAGTGAAGATGAACAATTCATCGTTGTCCATGCCCATTGCTAGATATGGGATGCCCAGAACACACTCTACTCAAAGGGGTCAGGACTATCATCTGGGTATCTGGAAAATAATATCTTACTGTGATGTCTGTTTCCAAAGTCACAAACCACACACCAACCACAGAAGCTATCTCTAGAACACAAATCCAAAATTGCAATATAATAGTCCTACTATGGGGAACTGAAGAATGGAAAAGGAACTTCTTTTGCCCAAGGTCACACAGTATATAGAATTAAAACTCTCTTCATCCTGTATGTTAGTCTACTAGCCACATTGCTTCTAAAACAGTTTTCTCTCTCTCCTGGGCCACCCTTCAGACTCTGCTAGGAGCAAGGAGAGATCTGAAACCTTGGGGTGCCATTTACTTTGTTCTTTTTCCAAGCTGGTCAGACTCTGGGAGCCACTGAGACTCTGAGGAAAGAGCAGGGCTTTGGAGGTTTGGAATGACTCCAATTCAGAGCATTCACCACTCTCCCTGGGTTGCCAGTAAAGACAAAACCCAATAACCCTAGGATGCCAAAAAGAACTCAATAATATATTGGGATTTCCTGAAAACCCAGGGAGAACTTGGCCAGGCAAAGGATGTGTCAACAGCTTTTTTGATAAGTTCAATGTAAATGAATTAGAAACAGATGGATTAAGTTTCCCTTCAAATACACACATGCTGGAGAGTTACAGCTGAGAAAATGCTTAGACTCATACATTTCCAGGGACTGGTCAACCCCAAACAGGGTGGGATGTTTTGTTGAGTTCCAAACCCTGGCTTCTTCTCCTCTCCCTAAAAATAACTTAGCTGTCCAGCTGTTGGATGGGTATTTTCTCTTTTGGTTTTATTTAACTTGGTTTTCTCACAAAGCATCAGAGTGATAAATGACTTCAAAACCTGGTAGAATGTTCTAGAGGAATCAGACATCCAGAAAACCTTTTTAAAAACTCTGCCACTATGCTCACATCATTCCCCCCACCAGGTATCTTGTGCCTTGAATATTACCTATTGTTACTGACCCATCCATCCAAGTCAACCCCAAGATCTACTTCCTTTGGAAATATTTTGGGGATTATTTCAGTCCTCATGGATATAGAAATCAATCATTAGAATAGTATTCTGAGTACCTAGCATGTACTCAAAATATTCTCAGCATTTAGTGAATATCTAAGAAAAGGCTCTTGCCCACAGTGAGTTTTTTATCTAAGAAGCTCCTACAAACCCATGAAGCAGATATTAAGAGATAATAGGTGGTATAGGTTGGTCAAAATTGATATAGGCATTAGGTATCTTTAAGAATTCAGAGAATGGGAGGGGCACCTGGGTGGCTCAGTTGGTTAAATGTCTGACTCTTGGTTTCGGCTCTGGTCATGATCTCATGGTTTCTTGAGTTTGCGCCCCACATTGTTCTGTGCTGGTAGCTCAGAGCCTGCTAGGGATTCTCTCTCTCTCTCCTTCTCTCTCTCTGCCCTCCCCAAATTACGCTGCCTCTGTCTCTCTCAAAATAAATAAATAAACTTAAAAAAAAAAAAAGAAAGAATTCAGAGAATGGAGAAGGCACTGTGTATATTAAAGAGGCCAAATATAATGATAATAACCAACATCCATTAACTGTTGCATTTACAGGATTTTCATAAATGTTTTCTCTGTGGCCCTTCACAAAAGCCCTTTAATATAGAACATGGGTTTCTTTTATAGGTGGGAAACAGGGACTTGGGAAGATTAACTGTCTTCAAGGTCACGCTAGTAAATGGTAAAGCAGGGTTAGAGCTCAGGGCCATGACTTAGATGTAGTCCTATTTGTTCCAAAGAAAGAGAAAATTCCAAGGTACAAACTTACACTGAATCTTTAAAAATGGGAGAGAGAAGGAGAAAATTCATTAGCAAAATGGGAAGGTGGGAGTGTGCATGTCAACTTTGGACATATTCAGAAATGTCTAGGAGATTCCAGTTATAAGGAGATTCCAGGATAAGGCTGTAGTTACACCAGGGAGCCTCACCTGTCTGACATTAACATACCTTTGCAGGAAATAGTGTGACATAAAGCAAAGGTGCCGGGATTAGAAGTCATGGCCCTGAGCTCTAACCCTGCTTTACCATTTACTAGCGTGACCTTGAAGACAGTTAATCTTCCCAAGTCCCTGTTTCCCACCTATAAAAGAAACCCATGTTCTATATTAAAGGGCTTTTGTGAAGAGCCACAGAGAAAACATTTATGAAAATCCCGTAAATGCAACAGTTAATGGATGTTGGTTATTATCATTATACTCGGCCTCTTTAATATACACAGTGCCTTCTCCATTCTCTGAATTCTTTTTTTTTTTTTAAGTTTATTTATTTATTTTGAGAGACACAGAGGCAGCGCAATTTGGGGAGAGGCAGAGAGAGAGAGAATCCCTAGCAGGCTCTGAGCTACCAGCACAGAACAAATGTGGGGCATGAACTCAAGAAACTATGAGATCATGGCTGTATCTCTCATTTGTCAACTACACACCTGGCTACACATCACTTCTGTTATCTTGGACTTTCACTTAAATAATCTTAGGTTATTGTTTAGTGCATCAGTGTTTCATTTCTGCAGAGATTAGCTACTCTCTGAGAAGAGCTTTTATGCCTGATACACACTCCCAACTGTTTTGAGGGTGGTTCAATGCTATGCTGAGTAAGCATGTGCTGACAAGAGTAAACATTTCCACCCTATGATGATGACTCCCACACCTGCAGTCCCCATTCCCATTTTGCTGTAGGACTCTTCACCAGCATGCTCTTCAAGCTCCTCATGCTGAAAATGCTACCATCTCCCCCTAAAACTAGCTTTGCTTCTAGAGGTTTGTCTTGCTTCCAGAGACAATGTAATATTCTCACATTTAGATTCCTAGAGTAATCATCAGTATTGATCCTGACCTTGGAGTCCTGTTGACTGTTCATTTGAAATTTCTTATATGTAAAAGGGGCCCTATTGTGTGCCTGATGATCTGAGAGAGATAAAGAACAGATTCCCAGGAGAGCTTCCTGTCTTATAAAAGGACAAGATACACAGAGAAACAATTAGACAACAATGTAGACCCTGTGTCTTCAGTTCACACTGCAATTGCCCTGGGGATAATGAGCTTTGGTTGAAGTAAGCCACAAATGCTTCCTAGAAGAGTATTCAAATGAGCCTTGAGGGGAAGGAGGGCTATTTTGGGAGGAAGCAAAGGGAAGGCCCTGTGGCCTGCCCTGTGGAGAAGAAAGAGAAGATAAACGCATGATCCCTGCATCATGCATTTCAGAACCTGGATTTCCTCTCCCTTCTCTTCCCGAACAGAGCCAGGTGTAGTCTTCACAAAGGCAGAATTCGAGGGTTGTTCTTATCTGATCATGGCGTGTGCTTTCAGTAGTAGAAATGTTGTCAGAAACAGTACTCAGCAAAGGTCTTCCACACTGACTTTGAGAACCTCTCTCCCTGCCCCCAGAATCTATCTCCTAGGATGCCTTGGAGTGCCCCCAAGAACAGGAACCTCACAGAGGTTAGAAGGATATGGGCAGTTAAGACCATTGTTTCAGCTTTAGTCACTGGATTAACTTCAGGCTCCAAAGTGATTTTTCAAAGGGCAAAGATTAGTCAGCATTCAAAGTTCTCACTTGGGGGAGGCACTGGAAACTGTCCTCAGAATACCAGCTTCCTTTTCCTTCCTTGCTGTACCAGTCATGAGAATTTTTCACCTGGACTTTCAGGGAGCATAAATGATTAAAGGCTCTGACTCCTAAGATTTTAAATTCACAGACTTTGGCTCAAGGGCTCCCTGCAGCTTTGTAGAACCTTCCTTAAACTAATCTAGAACACTTTCACCCAATCTTCTCCCTATCTCCTTCATCAGGCTTGGATGGTGGTCTGATTATTTTTGTGTGTGTTTAGTAAGAACACATGAGATCCACCTTCTCAACAAATTATTAAATAGGGAATTATTAACTATAAATACAAGTTTATACAGAAGATCCCTAGAACTTTTCAACTTGCATAACTAAAACTTTATACCCATTGAATAGCAACTCTCCATACCCCCTTCTCCCAGACCCCTTCACCCTTCTACCTTCTGTTTCTATGATTAAGATTATTTTTGATACTTTCAGTAAACAGAATCATGCAGTATTTGTCCTTCTGTGGTTAGCTTATTTAATGTAGCATAATGTCCTCAAGGTTCATTCCTGTTGTCTCATGTAATAGGATTTCTTTCTTTTTTTTAAAGCTGAATTATATTCCATTGTATACATATACCACATCTTCTTTATTCATTCATTAGGTTGCTTCTGCATCCTTCCTGTTGTAAATATTGCTGTAATGAACTTGAGATTGCAAATATCTCTTTCAGATTCTGATTTAATTCCTTTGGATAAGTACCCAGAAGTAGGATTAATGGATCATATCGTAGTTCTATTTTTAATTTTTTGAGGAAATTCCATGCTGTTTTCCATAATGTCTGCACTATTTTACATTTCCACCAACAGTGCACAAAGGTTCCAATTTCTCTGCATTCTCACCAACAACTTGTATTTTGGGGGCTTTTTATTGTTGTTGCTATTGTAGTTATAATAACCATCCTAATAGGTAAGAGGTGATATCTCATTATGGTTTTGATTTGCATTTCCCTGATGATTAGTGACATTGAGGATCTTTTCATATACCTTTAGGTCATTTGTCTTTTTAGGATAAATATCTACTCAAGTCCTCTGCCCATGTTGTCAACTGACCTTCCACAAGAGTGCCAAAGATACACAGTGGGGAAAGGATAGTTTCTTCAACAAATGGTGTTGGGAAAACTGAATATCCACATGCAAAAGAATGAAACTGGATACTTATCTTGCACAATACACAAAATCAACTCAATATACATTAAAGACTCAACCATAAAACCTGAAACTATAAAACTCCTAGAAGAAAACATAGGGAGGAAGCTTTATGACATTGATCTTGGCAATGATTTCTTAGATATGACATCAGAAGCAGAGACAACAAAAGCAAAAATAGACAAATGGGACTACATCAAACCAAAAAGCCTCTACACAACATCAACAAAATAATCAGAGTGAAAGGCAACCCACATAATGCGAGAGAAAATATTTGTCAACCATGTATCTGATAAGGGGTTAATATCCAAAATGTATAGATAACTCTTGCAAGTCAATAGCAAAAGGACAAGTGACTATTCTATTTTTTTTTTTAATGTTTTCATTTATTTCTGAGAGACAGAGAGACACAGCGTGAACAGGGGAGGGTCAGAGAGAAAGGGGGTTACAGAATCCAAAGCAGGCTCCAGGCTCTGAGCTGTCAGCACAGAGCCCGACAGGGGGCTCAAACTCGCCAACCACAAGATCATGACCTGAGTAAACTTGGATGCTTAACCAAGTAACTGAGTCACCCAGGCTCCCCCTTTACTTTTTATATTCTAAAAATGTTTGAAAAAAGAAGTCATTACTTTTCTGGTGAAAGCATAAGACTAGTTAGTCAACTAAAGTAGTGTTCTTGTGATAAGTGACCTTCTTTCTCTTTCCTCTATATTTCTTTCTTTTTTTTAATTTTTAAAAATGTTTTATTTATTTCTGAGAGAGAGAGAGTGAAGAGGGGAGAGTCAGAGAAAGAGAGTGAGATACACAATCTGAAACAGGCTCCAGGCTCTGATCTAGCTGTCAGCACAGAGCCCGATGCAGGGCTCAAACCCACGAACCATGAGATCATGACCTGAGCCAAAGTCAGACACTTAACCAACTGAGCCACCTGGGCGCCCCAAGGACAAGTGACTATTCCCTGGTTCTCTCCCTTTTTTCTGCCACAGAGACATTCCTCTACTTCACCTCTCTCTGTGCTCAGAGATCAGGTAAGGAAGACAATGTCAAGGAACTCATTGTCACAGAGGGGTCAGACACTGAATATGTCCCCAACATCTCCCTCCCAAGGGCAACTGCCTGTAGGGAAGTCTGGAGAGAAAAATTAAATGCTGCCTTCATCTCCAGAGGTCAGAAATACCTTCTAAGCATTCTCAATGTTAAACAGATCTGCCCACATCTACAAGTGGGTAGGTAATATTCCTTAATCTAAGAAAAATTCAGAGCATTAATATCACCATGAATAAGGAGTATTTTAAAATCTCAGCCAGAGTTTATTCACTGCTTTCAGAACTCCAAACCCCAAACAGTAGGACTCCTCTCACCCCCACAACTGCAAAGACTAATGGAATGTGTAAAGTACAACAGAGGAGCCCTGAGGTGACTAATGATTCCAGTCAGTTCTTTTATCTTAACACTTGTCTTCAGAATACTATTCTTTGGAGAGTAAAATTGTAAAAAGAAAAAAAAATCCTTAGGAAAAGGTATTTATTCAGTTTTTACATAAAAGAGTTCTAGAGCTCCTAGGCCTGGATAATGCTCAGAAAAAAAAGAAAGAAGAAAAGGAAGAGGAGGAGGAAGAAATGGAGGTAGAAGTCAGCTTATCATTTGTCTGTCAACTCTGCCCCATCTCTTTTATATAGCAAAATTATACCACACATACAGAAAAGTACCTAAAATATAAATATGCACTTTATTAAATAATTACAAAATGAGCACTTGTAAAACCACAACCTAGGTCAAGATAAAAACATTTCTAGAATCCCAAAAGCCCTCCATCTGCCTCTCTCTCCCTCACCAGCCAAAGGTAACTACTATCATGATCGTTATGATAATCACTTGTTTGCTTTTCTTTATAATCTTATAATCTAATTTGCATTCTTAAATACTATAGCTTAAGTTTGCCTGTTTAAAGCCTTATATAAAAAGAATCACACATATATTCTTTTGTGTTTGGATTCATTTAACATTAGGCTTGTGAAATTCATTGATGTTCTGCATGTAGCAGTAGTTGCTCACTATCATTGCTAAATTGTATGCTGCTATATGAATATACTAAATTCTATTTATCTATTCTACTGGTGATGGACATTTGGGCTGTTTCCAGCATTGGCCTACCGTGAATAATCTTTTGACATATGTGTGCATGAATTTCTGGTGACTGTTTATTTAAGGGTGAAACTGTTTGGTCTTGGGATATGGATATCTTCAGTTTCGGAAAACACAGCCAAAATCATTTTCCAGCATGGTTGAGTCAATTTACACACTCACCAGTAGTGCATAAGAGGTCCAGTTGATCCACATTCTTAACCAAAACTTGTTGCTAAAAAGTTTTTTAAATAAGCCATTCTGTAGTTAGGTAGTGTTATCTCATCAGAGTTTTAATTTACATTTTCTCCATTATTATTGATTACTAATAAAGGGAGATACATGGTCATGTGAATATTTTATCTTTTTGTGGAATCCTTGTTCAACTCTTTCACCCATTTCCCTACAAGGCTATCTTTTTCTTCTTTTTTTAATTGATCTTTAGGAGTTCTTTATTTTATTCTGGAAACTAGCCTTGGCTGGTTTTAGGTGTTGAAAATATCTTTTCTCATTCTTGGGGTTGCATTTTCATTCTCTTGATGATTTCTTTTAATGGGCAAAAGTTCTAAATTTGAATATAAATAGTCTTTTCAATATAAGTGGTTTTTTCCTATTTAAAAATCTTTCCCTTATCTGACACTATGAAGATATCTCTATCTTGTCTTCCACAAGATTTATTATTTTGCTTTTAACATTTATATACACAATTCATCTGTAACTGATTTTTTTTAATGGTGTTAGGTAAAGGTCAGAATCTTTTTCTGTTTTTTTTTTTTTTTTGTAACCATATAGAGATCTATTTTGTTCCACAAGCATCTATAGAAAAGACCATTCTTTGACTCCTGTGATATAGGGTAACATTTGTCATAAATCAAGTGCCCATATGTACATGGGTCTGTTTCTAGGAAATTTATTCTGTCTCATTGGTCTATTAGGCTATTGTTGCAACAATAATGCACTGTCTTAATTACTGTAGCTTTAAAATAAATCTTACTATTCAGTAGAATAAATCTTCTTACTCATTCTCCTTCAAGAGTGTCTTGGCTATTCTTAGCTGACTTACATTTTGCATATTTTTTTAGATTTATTCTTAGAATTTCATTTTATATTTCTGATGCTACTATAAATTTATATTTATGTTTTAAATTGTAACTTTTATTACATTTATTAAATTGTAACTTTTTAATTGTTTGGCTGGTGTTTCAAAATCAATTAGTTGTGAATAGTGACTTGCTTACAGAAACTTTGGTAAACTCACTTGTAAACTGTAATCATTTATCTGTAGATTTGTTTAGATGTTTTTTACATATACAAAAATATAACCTATGAATATATACTGACAATTTTATTTCTTGCTTTCCAAATCAAATAATATTTATTTTCAATTTTTCCTGCTGTATTGGCTGGTGTACCCAATATAATGTTAAATAGAAATAATGATAGTGGGCATCTTGTTCTCGGCCCATGATCTCAAAAGGAAATCTGCCAACATACATACATAAAGTATTATTTTTATATTAATAATTGTTATTGTTTTTTTAAAAAACACTTTATAGAGTTATGATTGACATACATAAAGCTGTTCACATTTAATGTATACAACTGGATGAGTTTGGAGGTAAGTATACACCCATGAAACTATCACCACAATCCACAAACATATCCATCACCTCCAAAAGTTTCTTCCTGGGGTGCCTGGGTGGCTCAGTCGGTTAAGTGGTTAGGCTTCTGACTTTAGCTCAGGTCATGATCTCACAGTTCATGGGTTCGAGCCCCACGTCGGGTTCTGTGCTGACAGCTCAGAGCCTGGAGCCTGCTCAGATTCTGTGTCTCCCTCTCTCTCTGACCCTCCCCTGCTCACGCTGTCTCCCTCTCTCTCTCTGAAATAAAACATTAAAAAAAAAGTTTCTTCCTGCCTTCTTAATTTAATAGTAATAGTACTATTACTATTAATGATAAGAATGTTTCACACAAGACCTACCCTTTCAGTAAATCTTTAAGTATAAAATACAGTATTGTTAACTATGCCGCCCAGAGCTCCAGGACACATAACTGACACTTTTCTTCCCATTTGCCCCTTCCTCCTGCTCCTGGCAACCACCACTCTGCTCTCTGCTTTCATGAATTTGACTATTTCCTATTTCCAATATATGTGGTATCATGTAGTATTTGTCTTCTGTATCTGGTTTATTTCAACTTAATTAAAAAATGGGCAAAGGAAACAGACATTTCTCCCAAGCAAGGCATGGAAATGAACAATAGGTATATGAAAGGATACTCAGCTAATCATCAGTAATTATCAGAGAAATGTAAGTCAGAACTACATGAGATATCACTTCACACCTGTTAGGATGGCCATCATTAAAAAAAAAAAAAAAAGATAACAAGCATTGACAAAGATATGAAGAAACCTGAATCTCTGTCCTTGTATACTGTTGGAAATGTAAACTGGTGCAGTCACTACAGAAAATAGTATGGAGTTTCCTCAAAAACTTAAAAATAAAACTAGTATATGATCCATCAATCCCACTTCTGAGTATTTATCCAAAGGAATTAAAATCAGAATCTCAAAAAGACATCTGCACTCCAATGTTCATTGCAACATTATTCACAGTAGCCAAGATACAGAAGCAACCTAAAATCCATCGATGGATGAATGAATAAAGAAATGTGGCATATGGATATAAATTAGATATAGCTATAGCTATATAGACACACACAAAATTAAATATTATTCAGCCATAAAAATAAAGGAGATCCCAATATTTGCAAAAACATGGATATACCTGGAAGACAATACAAAGTATAATAAGGTATTATATAAGGTAGGGGTTTTATAGATATCCTTTATCAGAAAAACCATCTTTTGTTACAAGAAAGTTTATTTCTAGACCTAGTTTGCTAAAGTTTTATTTTCATCTTAGATCAAATCTGTATTCACAAAATAAGCCCAACTGAAAAGTTACAAATAAGTCTTCCCATATATTACTAAATTTGGTTTGCTAATATCTTATTTCAGATTTTTGTCTAAATGTTCAGGAAAGCATTGATGTGTAATTTTCCTTTCTTTTTTCACAAGTTTTAGTAATATGTGCTGGCCTCATAAACAAGTTGGAAAATACTCCTTTTTTTTTTTTGTTCTTCTATAAATGTGTTTGGCTTAAACTGGCATTATTTTTTCTTAAATGTTTGGTAAATATCCTGAGGAAACCTGTGTTCTGAAGTTTTGTTTTTGGGGAAATTACAAGTTAACTTCCTTTGTTGCTTATGGGACAGTTCAGATTGTCTGTTCTTCTTGGGTTATACTTACTGGGTTGTGTTTTTCTAGAAATTTGTCTATTTGAAATAAATTTTCAAGTTTATTGCATAAAATTATATATAATACCCTCTCTTTTTTTCTTTTTATGTTTCCCAGATCCATAATATTTGCTTTTTCATTATTTGGGTACTTTTTGTTTATTCATGATTATTTCCACCCAGAGTTTATCAATTATTTTATTCTTTTCAAAGACTGACTTTCAGTTTCAGTATCTTCTATTTTGTGTGCTAGTTTTGCTTTTATATTTTATCTTTATTTCATCATTTTATGTGTTTATTTTGAAGTTTTGTTTCTAACTTTTAAAATAGATCTTCAGGGGCGCCTGGGTGGCTTAGTCGGTTAAGCATCCGACTTTCGCTTAGGTCATGATCTCACGGTTCGTGGGTTCAAGCCCCACGTCGGGCTCTGTGCTGACTGCCAGTTCAGAGCCTGGAGCCTGTTTCAGATTCTGTGTCTCCCTCTCTCTCTGACCCTCCCCTGTTCACACTGTCTCTCTCTCTCTCCTAGAAATGAATAAAACATTTAAAAAAATAATAAAATAAAATAGATCTTCTTATTGTTAATTTTCAGCTTCTTTTTTCTAATATGTATATTTATGGGCATAAATTTCTCTCTGAATATTTCTTTTGCCACATCCCACAATTCTTGATATATTTTATGTTTATTATAATCCAATTCCAAATAATGTCTATTTTACTTTGTGACTTTTCTCACCAACAGATTACTTAGAAGTACATTTTCTATGTCCAAACAAATGAGGATTTATCTGATGACATTTAGCTCATTTGTGTTGCAAAGAACACACTCTAGGGGCACCTGGGTGACTCAGGTGGTTAAGTGTCTGATTTCAGCTTGGGTCATGATCTTGCAGTTAGTGAGTTCAAGCCCCGTGTTGCGCTTCATACTGATGGAGAATCTGGAGTCTGCTTGGATTCTATGTCTCCCTCTCTCTGATCCTCCCTGCTTGGGCTCACTCTCTCTCTCAAAAATAAACAAACATTAAAATAAAAAGAAAAAAGAACACCACTCTGGATAGTTTTGATTCTTTGAAATATGAGACTTGCTTTATGGCCCAGGAAATGACAAAATTTTATCAGTTTTTCTGTGTGCTTGGAAAAAACATACATTCTGCAACTTTTAGGTACATTGTGCCATATATATAGATTAGGCCAAATTTATTCATCTTCTTTAAAGAATGTTTTATAGCCATGGTCTTTTTTTTCTGTTTGTTCTTTCAGTTAGTGACAGACGTATCCTAAAATATATTTTGTAGTTGTAGATTTATTTTTCCTTTTAGGTTTGTCAACTTTTATTCTATATACTCTTTNTCTATATACTCTTAAGTTCACATTTTTCTAGGTGCATTCAAATTTTGATGTATTGCTGCTTCCTAATAAATTGAACCTTTAATCATTAAGAATCATCTCAATTTCTAGCAGTATTTTTTGCCTTTAAGCCCACTTTTCTGATCTTTATATAGCATATCTTTTCCCATTCTTTTAATTTTTATTATTCTCATGTTTTAGTAGTATAGCTCAAAAGCCAATTGAAGTTTTTGAAACTAAGTCTGATAATCTCTTTTTGGTGAAGCCCATTTACATTTAATGTAATTATTACTATATGTGAGTTAAAATAACCACTTTATTATTTGTTCATGCTTGTCTTTCTTAATCTGTTTTTTTCTCCTTTCTTTCTCCATTATATTTTGTTTTCTTTTTTATTTTTCTGAGGATATTCATGTATTAGCTTGTTAGTTATACATTTATTTTTCTCTCAGTGGTGAAATTAGAAACTATGAATTGTATCTCTATCTTCTCAAAGTCTAAAATTAATTGAAACCTTTATCCTTTTCCTGGGCAGGAAAAAGACCTCAGACTACTTTTATTTTATTTATCCCTCTCCTAATTTGTAAGCTTTTTCATTTATTTTAATTCTATATTAATTTAAGCCCCACAAGGCAACATTATCATGGTTTACCCAATCAACAATCATTTATTCAGCTATATACTTACTCTTCATTTACTCTTTTGCATCGTCATTCATTCATCTGAACTCATTTTCCTTCCACCTGAATGATGCCCTTAGCATTTTATTTAATGTAACATTGCTGGTGACAGATTCTCTTTTGTCTAAAACAGTCTTTATTTTACCTTCATTCCCGAATGATATTTTCTTAGAGGTAAAATTCTACATTGGCAGTTATTTTCTTTCAGCACATTAATAATAGCATTCTATTGTCTTTTGGTTTTCTTTCTTTTTTTCCTATTGTAAAGTTTCCCAACAGTTTAATTAGTGCACTTGGAAGTAATCTATCTTTCACTATGATTGCTTTTAAAAGTTTCTTTTGTCTTTGGTTTTCTGCGATTTTAAAATAGCAGTCTATGTGGGGCCCCTGGGTGGCTCAGACAGTTGAGCATCTGACTTTGGCTCAGCTCATGATCTCATAACTTGTGGGCTCAAGTCCCACATCGGGCTCTGTGCTGACAGCTCAGAGCCTGGAGCCTGCTTTGGATTCTGTGTCTGTCTCTCTCTCTGCCCCTCCCCTGCTCATGCTCTATCTCTCTGTCTCTGTCTCTCTCTCAAAGATAGATAAACATAAAAAAATTTTTAAATAAATAAATTAAATAGCCGTCTATGTGAAATTTTAATTTTTTTACCTGTGGTTCATTAAATTTTTAAGTTTTAGCTTGGTGTCTTTTAGCATCATTGGAAATTTCTCAGATATTATTTCTTCACATATTTTTTTCTGCTCCATTCTTTCTCTTCTATTTCTGGGATTTGAATTAAACATGTAGTTCAGCATATCACTATTCCTTTTGTGTCTCTTTCCCTCTTTTCTGTTTCACACACACACACCTTTCACATAACTAGGCTTCATTCTGGATATTTCTTCTGACCTATATTCCAGTTAACTAATTCTCTCTTCAGTTATATCTAATCTTCAGGTAAACAATTTCATAAAGTTCATGACTTACAGTATTAATCTTGACTTCTACAGTTTCTATATAGCCAATTTTTAAATGTTATACTTATTTTATAGTTTCTTATACTATGGTGGACTTTCCATCTTGTTTTAATTGTTTAAAATAATAAATATAATTATTTTAAAGTCTACACCTAATATTTTCAATATGTGGATACTCTTCAATTTTTTCTTTGGTAAACTTCTTGTTTGTGTTGGTTTTGCATCCTTATATGTCTGGTTATCTTTCATTGTACGCCAGACAATGTTATTGAAAGAATTATTTATAGAAAAAATTTGGGACATAGAATAATATTTTTATCCTGAGGTGATTTTCACTTGCTTTTGCTATACACTTAAGAACAATAAAAACTTTGGATTGCCTTAATTCAGTTTCAGGTATTAAGAATTACTGGGCCATCCAGTGACTAAATCAAGGCTGGAGTCTGGAGAGGGTTCTTTTACTTCTAATTCACCGGTATTCTAAGGTATAGACTTTCAAAGTCCCAACCTAAGTTGAGGGTGATTTACTAGTGTCACTCTAGATTTTAATCTTCTATGGAGAAACTCTACTACTCTGTTAGGGTTCCAGTCCTTCAGACTGCTCTCTTTTGTTGTTGTTGCTCATCTTCTCTAGTCCTCAGCTAAAGGTTTGTCTAAATTAAGTAATCCATCAATCTGGCACTGCCTCCATCTTACACTTAAGAATTCCATACTGCTTTCTAATTCCAGAAAGACCTCTGCCCGCCTCTACCCCTTCTCTAAAGACATGCTACTAGCAAAGGGAATTGAAAGACTTATAGATTGTTACCTAAGGACTCATCTTCAAGTTACCTCTGCCCAAGTCTGGCCCTGACTTCATGTCCTACTGCTAGTAACTGGACAACTGCCTTATTCTTTTTTTTTTTTTTTCATATTTGTTTATTTTTGAGAGACAGAGACAGAGCATGAGTGAGGGAAGGGCAGAGAGAGAGGAAGACACAGAATCCAAAGCAAGCTCCAGGCTCTGAGCTGTCAGCACAGAACCCGACATGGGCTCAAACTCACAAACAGTGAGATCATGACCTGAGCTGAAGCTGGACGCTTAACCGACTGAGCCACCCAGGTGCCCCACAACTGTCTTATTCTTGTGACCAAATAATACCCACCTCAATTACGGTAAACACATTTATATCTTTTTCTTGGTATCTAAAGACATGCACTGTTCTCTATCACCTTCAGGACCCGGGTTCTACCTCTCTCCTTTTCAACACCTTCCTAGCCTTAAACTACAGCACCTATATAGGTATAAGGCCAGGGTCTTGGGGCTTGCCAAGGCTCCTGGGATGCCACCTGCTAGCTAGTCCTTAGTTGCTGACATCTGAACTCTCTGCCCTTTCTGTGACTTCCTTAACCATTTGCCAGAGCACCATCTAACTGCCCCTCAGCATTCACAATAAGTCTCCTTCAAAGCTGGGTTTCTGCCCACCCTTGCCCTTAGGTTTGCCCATCCAGGGCTGTTCTTTCACCCAACTGGACTCTGGCTCCAGCCACGCCTGTCTGGGCCATGAAATTCCATCACAACTTCCTTCTGTGCACCCAATCTCACCAGCAGGCAATTTGACTACATGAGGTGAAGGACCTGAATTACAGTGAGGGAGACTATACAGCATTCATTCATTCATTCATTCACTCTTTCACTGAGAAGAGGGGGTAGACACCTTTGTAAGAAACTGAAACATGACTTTAAACATCTAATTACCAATAGGTTAATTACTCAAAAGCTATTTGGCCTTAATCTTAATTATCAAGTTGTCATTTCAACATGGACTCTATAGTGGTAATAGTAGGTCTGAGAGACCAGCTTCTCTAGAACTTGGCTAAACACTATAAAACCTTATTCTTAGAATAATACTTGGTTGGAATGAACACAGTATTCATATTTATGTAAAGACTGTTCTGTGGATGCTTTATTTATTCACTGAAAATATTTATTTAGGCAGGCTCTGAGCTAGGAATACAGAGAAAAGGGACTGGGGGCATTGTCCTCAAGGAGTTCCCAGTCTGTTGCAGTGTGCTAAGGGACATGATGGAAGATGGCATGCACAGAACGGCCCTTAGCCTCTACAGAAAAGAAGGGAGGGAGGGCTTCCTGAGCTTTAACACTGAGCCTGTGCTTTGCAATCATTAGTCAGCTGGATACTTCCCCCATCCTCTCACCCTACCCTCCCACTTCCCTTCTGACACTGCTCACTGACTTTATGGATGCAGTTTTCAAAGTGCAAAGGCAAACTTCAGCTCTGTGGGTCTGAGTGATTGCATACTCTAAATTAGTGGAGTTTGAGTTAATGAGGTTTAAAAAGGTCGTTTTTCTACTTATAGTCAAGTGAGTCTGGGCTCTGCCCATGAGGCCCCAGAATAAGACCTTGTTTTATTTCTTGAGCACCTTATCCCACCTGCTCAGTTTCCTCATTCAATGGTCTAATTATTTACAACAGAACAAGCTGATCTAAAGTTCTATAAAGTCCCGATTAGAAGGGCTGGCAAGCTGTACCCTATAACGTCTCTCCTATGTTTCTCTGTTTATTTAACAAGCATTATAAGTATTTAGTAATCTCCAATTGTATACCTGGTCCTTAGGTATTACAGATTTTTAAAATCGGGTTCTTATACTCAATATCCTTATAATCTAGGTGAATGTAAAGGAGATATTTTCATGATAACCTAGGCAGCAAACACTTATTTATTCCACAAATCATTATTGGGTATTGAGGATGTGGTGGACATTGCACTAGACGTCAAAAGCTCTCAGCCAGTAGGACAAATGAACAAGCCAAGAGAAAACCAGTGTTAGATGCAGGGAACTATCTAGGATTTCCTCAGCATAACAAGTACACAGATGACTACTGAAACTGGCTGCTACCAAAGTTGACATCACTTTGGACAGTCAGGCATAGGAGTTAGGTTACATTTGGGGATGTCCACGAGGCCCACCGCCCAGATCTTCCTACCTGGGTCCCTATGGTTGCATGACAACACCTTTCCCCACACACCTTCTGCCACAGCTGGCTAGATCATATCTGGGATCAGGAAAGACCAATCCCTATGTTAGCCATCAGCTTTTGAAGGGGTGGGCACCCAAACTGGGACCAAATAGGCCTAGTGGTGATCAGCTAGATACATCATACTTTCTCTGGTAGATGGGACCACAGAAATCACACCAAAAGCAACTAGTCTGAAAAGGCCTTAAGTCTTCAGTTTACCCCAATAAGCAGAAGCTTCAAGAAAACAGAACATTTAAAACCAGACAGAGTAACAGGGAAGGTGTTGGTCATGAATGAAAGGATCAGGAGGTCATGATCTTCTAAGTGACCAAGATAACCCAGGCACTAGATTTAGCCTAGAGTCTAAAAGCCCCGAAGACTCCCTCTACTACAGTCTTGGCATGGCCCTGCTCTCCTGCAGTTCTGGGATGTTCTACCTATGGACCTCACCTGTTGTGAACCAACTCTTGATGTGAACTGAGCCTCTGTACTTTCACCTTAAAGAGCCCAGACAATGTGACAGGCATGGCCCACTCCCCAGAGCTCTGGCCCCCTGGCAGGGATGCAGGGAGGCCACTCCATCTGTACCCCACGTTTGTGTCTCTTTGAAACATCACTATTGGGCCACGCATACAAGCTATGCCCAAATGCAGGCTGCTAATGGAGATGTGGATTATAACTATTAGGAGTGAATTACTTGTACTGAAAGTGTTATTCTGGAGGTGCATGGCTGCTACAGAGGGCTACTGGGACCCTGAGAAGAGGAAAAGAAAGGCCACTCTCTGAAGGAGGCAGGACTTGGACCCTGCATAGTGGCCAGAAAGACAGGTCCATGTGTCATCACCTTCCAAACTCCTTCCATGCTCTGGCCCCCAAGTCTGGGTCAGGATAAGTGTGTGGTGAGAAGGAAGAAAGGTATAAAGTGATAAAATTCAGGTGACAAACAGAAAAGGCCACAGGACAGAAAGCTCCTCTGAGGTACACTGCAAAC
Organism: Crocuta crocuta; assembly: GCF_008692635.1. NCBI lineage: Eukaryota > Metazoa > Chordata > Mammalia > Carnivora > Hyaenidae > Crocuta > Crocuta crocuta. The sequence continues at coordinate 2,159,414 of NW_027528357.1, forward strand.
TGTGCCAATACTTTATGCAAATAGAGCCCATATTTATATGGGCAAATGCTCACAAGGGCTCCACTAGTTACAAGATGCAAAAGAGGAAGTTCTTAGGAAAAAGGGCTGTTGACTTCCATTCTCATTTCAGTCAAAGGGTTTGGACACAAGGCTTCAAATGTCGGATCTTTAGAAAGCTCAGCCCAAATTACAGAGGAACTTTCTTTAGCAGGACCAGAGCTTCCTTCTGGAAGTAGCCAGCCTCACTGCATTTAGACACCAAACCTAGACACTACATGACCTCTCACTGTCTTTTGCTGGCTCACCATGCTTTCTCTTCCCAGTGCAGTACCCCATGCTACAAACCTTCCTCACTTCTCTGCTCCCCCATTAACCTGACACATATTTTCTGCTAAGACAGTCAAACATCACACACATTTGAACAGGTACTTCCAATACCTTAATCTAAAGAATAACTGTATCACAAAAAATATATATTAATAAAATAATAAAGAATGATTGTATCATAATGGAACTCCAAGCAGATATTTTTTTAAGTTTATTTATTTTTGAGACAGAGAATACAAGCATGAACAGGGGAAGAACAGAGAGAGAGGGAGAGACTGAGAGAATCCCAAGGAGGCTCTACAATGTCAGCATGGAGCACAATGCGGGGCTCAAACTCATGAACCACAAGGTCATGATCAAAACCAAACTCAAGAGTTGGATGCTTAACCAACTAAGCCACCCAGGCGCCCCAGCAGATACTTATTTGTATGGTGGAGGCTGAACCTCTCTTGCACTTCCAAAGTCAACTGCACAAGGAACCCCTTCCCTTACCCTGCCAATGACAATGAGGACCCCACCCCATGTTGACTCCTCCTTTCCTAGGAATCCTTAATTCTGCATGTTAGTTTTTATTTCCCAAGTGATTCTGTACCTGAGGCAACTCTCTTGAAGGAAAGAAAAAGGCTGAATTTTTAGGAAACAACTTCCCTGGAGGCATGACCCGGGCTGGCTTCTGGAATTCATTTTCCAGCTAAGCACTTTAGAACCATGTTCCTTGTGGTTATTAGCACGAGTGACAACAGCCTTTTCCTCCCTGAGCCACGCAGATTAAGGAAACCTAAGACTACATTTCTAAAATTGTTTCCATTTCAACCCACAGAGAATCAATACAAGAGAATAGCATTGCCTTAAACGCTAATGTTATCCAAACTCAAATTCATTTTTGATGGATTGGTGGCTGGGTTTTCTTAAGGCGAGGCCAGGATAAATATACACATTTCTTCAGATTCTTTCTCTTTCTCTCCCCATCCTCACCCTGTGCACATGGAAAGTGCAGTGAATAATACACTCCTATCTGTAGTCCCTTCAGGACACAATCTGTATGGGGCTTTGGAAAACTATTTCTAGCCAGGAGGTGCTGGGGCTTTGCTAAGAAAGTCTTCCAGCACTGACTATATGACTCAGGAGTCCACAGTCTGATGGGAGACCCCTGGTATAAGCTTCAGAGGCCCTTGAGCATAGGGTGCAGAATCAGACATCAGGACCATCTGCAGTCTCTGTTAGACCCAGCCCCGCCTCTCGCCTTCCCCAATTCTAAGCTCTCTCGAGTCCTATCACCACCATTGTGCATTCAAGCCCAGCCCTGACCCCGGTGCTCAGAACCAGATGAGGCCTGCAACAGTCCCACATGTCCAGGCTCAGCCTCTAATCATTGCTGGCCTCAGAGATCTGCCTTGTTCTCCTCCTGTTCCCTGAATGCTTATCTTCACTTCCTTATTCTGTATGATTCAGCTCAAGCATGGAAACCCTCCTTCCTTCACCACCCTGTTGAGGTTAAGTACCCTCTTCTGTCTTTCATCATTATACCCAGGCCCACCCCTGCTACAGTGCAGGACACCCCAAATTGCCTGTGGCTGTTCGTGTATATCCCCCACTATAATATGAACTACCTGACCATAAGGTCCAATTTACTCAACATCAGATCTAAGACAGTACCTGACACACAGTAGAAAATTTTTTAAAGGAAGGAAGAAATGAGGGAAGAAAGGAGGGAAGGAATACTTGAATGAAGCCCAGCCCAGACCAGATACCCAATTAACAAACAAAACTTCTACTTTCATTCCTAAGACTAAATTGAAAAACTGCCGTATTGTTTAATTCCTACCCTTTAGAGGTTTATTTTTCTGGCCTTTTAATCAGGTCTTGGCTACATGAATTGCTCTGGCCAATGGAGCATTAGCAACTGTGACTTCAGCAGAGGCTTAGAAAGTTCTTGCTCCATGGAGCTTGCCCTCTCTTGCTGCTAGGAATCCTGCAACCACCATGTGAAGAAGCCTGGGCTTCCTGTAAAAAGATAAGAGACCCTTTGCAGAAAGAGGCCCAGCCACCACCATCCCTGCCATCTCAGCTGAGACCCTAGACATGCAAGTAAGACCATTCTAGGCCTTCCAGGTCCAGCCACATGCCCCAACCAGAGTAACTCCACAGAATCACAAAAATAATATCTCATTATGTTTTTTTGTCACATAATGTGAAAGTTATTTGTTTGCAAAAGCTAACAAATAACAGTTCCATGGCTCTGTCTGCTTCAGCTGTTCTTCTCCCTCTTGCCCATTCTCTCACCATCCTGATCCCTGTTTAGTTCCTTCAACAAGTCAAGGATTTTCTAACTTAGGACCTGTTTGTATGCTATTTCCTTTACTTTGAGTTCTCTCTTCTATGTTCTGAACCTGGCCAGCTCCATCTCATCCTTTGAGCTTTGGCTTTCTTTCTTTCTTTCTTTCTTTCTTTCTTTCTCTCTCTCTCTCTCTCTCTCTCTCTCTCTCTCTCTTTCTTTCGTTCTTTCTTTCTTTCGTTCTTTCTTTCTTTCGTTCTTTCTTTCGTTCTTTCTTTCGTTCTTTCGTTCTTTCGTTCTTTCTTTCTTTCTTTCGTTCTTTCGTTCTTTCTTTCTTTCTTTCTTTCTTTCGTTCTTTCGTTCGTTCTTTCGTTCTTTCTTTCGTTCTTTCTTTCTTTCGTTCGTTCTTTCTTTCGTTCGTTCTTTCTTTCTTTCGTTCGTTCTTTCGCTCTTTCTTTCGTTCTTTCTTTCGTTCGTTCTTTCGCTCTTTCTTTCGTTCTTTCTTTCTTTCTTTCTTCCTTTCTTCCTTCCTCCCTTCCTCCCTTCCCTCCCTTCCCTCCCTTCCTCCCTTTCTCTCTCTCTCTCTCTCTTTCTCTCTCTCTCTCTCTTCTCTTTCTCTCTCTCTCTCTTTCTCTCTCTCTCTCTCTCTCTCTCTCTCTCTCTCTCTCTCTCTCTCTCTCTCTCTCTCTCTCTCTCTCTCTCTCTCTCTCTCTCTCTCTCTCTCTCTCTCTCTCTCTCTCTCTCTCTCTCTCTCTCTTTCTTTCTTCCTTTCTTCCTTCCTTCCTTCCTTTCTTTCTTTCTTTCCTTCTTTCTTTCACATTTATTCATTTTTGAGAGAGACAGAGAGCAAGCAGGGATGGGGCAGAGAAAGAAGGAGACACAGAATCCAAAGCAGGCTCCAGGCTCTGTGCTGACAGCTCAGAGCCAACACAGAGCTCTAACTCACAAACCATGAGATCATGACCTGAACCAAAGTTGGATGCTCAACTGAATGAGCCACCCAGACACCCCAAGTCTTGGCTTAACTTGCTCACGCGCTCAACTTTGTGCTCCAACCACCTCCCACCATCATTTGCTCTCTTAGCACTATTTGTTTCCTTCATAGATATTTTTACAGTTTGTAGTTATTTCATGCATTTGTTTGTTAGTTTTAGTCTGCTCCCCTCTGAGCTCCAAAGAGTCTTGTCTGTTTGTTAATCAGATTGCCCCAGGACCCAGCAGAGCTACTGAGTGTTTGTTAATTATTTGATGAAGTGAAGGAGGAAGGGATAAATAAAGCCAGCCCACTCCATCCTAGGATGGGGTGCTTCTTGACTCTTGGAATTCCCCTGCTAGATACAAAAGGGGGTCTCAAGCTACTAACTGTTACTGTGTCCTGAGACACACTCTCCATCTGTATTCGTTAAGTGTTATCTGTCCCAGTATCCCAGTTCTGCTTTAGCCCAGATTAATCAAATGTGGCCTATGATTATTGTACCAGTGGGGCACTGCACTTTACTCACAGGCCTGAATCTCCTTCTGGAACTTTCCATGGGGTAAGTAAGTCCATCCCTCCAGTCCTCTGTTCTCATTCTCTCCATAGGCTGTTTTGGATCTTATATGCACTAGATCTTCTTCATCTGAATGTTCCCAGCTGGTGCCTGGCTAGATCTTCATGTTACTAAGAGAAAAATGACACAACAGAAATTACAAACATGATACACAGATAAACCAATTCTATACCCAGGAGGGTCAAGGTACTATTGGCATTTTTGATACACTGGAGTCAGTTCAGGCTAGCCAAAAAACAAGCAACTTGGAAAATCAACATCCAAGCAGACTTTTAATGGAGAGAAGAAAACATGTAAATTCAGCCCCACTCCACCAAGTGTATAGAGAAATTAGTGGGCTGGGGAGAAGTGTGTGATTGGTGTGGGAAGAGGAGGAAATACCAAACCAGCAATCAACAAACATGACAGATGATCCTACTGTGGACAGTCCTGAGATCTCCATCTCAAAAGAATACAAAAGGAGACAAATACTAGCATAATGAAGAAACCAAAGTTACCTACAGAATAATCAGCAATTAACCTAAACCCTTGTGATGCTGCCCCAGATTGGGGGGAGGGGGGTAGAGTTGGGGATACAGAAAGGACTAGGCAGAGGCAGAGGGGCAAGCTGCAACAGGTGGGTGGGGCTTACTGGAAGAAAGAGAGATGAGGCCTAACCAGGGACAGGAAATATACCCAGTCCTGGTCCTAAGCCCGCATACTATCCCTGCTTCAACCACTGCTCTCTCTAAGGAAGGGGAGGATAGGGTGCAGCCCAGAAGAGAGCTATCTTGCTCCAACAGTGGGATTCAATACAATGTCCCTACATTATATCAGTCCCATAGCATGGCTGGGAAGGGCTCACTGGCAAGATTTCAACCATTACAATTATGTCCAGCTGCCCTTTTTCTCTGACTCTCTCAGTCTTGGTTCCATGCAGTTCTGTTCCTAGAAATTGTCCCATTCGACCTGAGTATCTTTTGTCCAACATGAGTGTGACCTCACCTCTTGGGCTCGGTCTGATTTTGTCCACTGTTTCTCCAACTTGAGCTTTAATGCCTCTGATTCTGTTCAGCTCAACATTTACTGAATTATAAAGCCATCCCACGTTCAGTGTTATCTGCATTATCATCACCCAGCTAGAGAGACTGGAGGACTGGCATGGTTGCTGTCAGCATCCTGGCACAAAGGAAGCAGTCTTTCACCCTCTTGGGCACTGTGGTGACAGCCAGTCCACCCTCTGGCATGGCCATTGGGTGGGTGGGAAAAGACTTGAGCAATGACAGTGCAGATTCGAAGATCAGCTTCTTGGGAATTTGGTGGAAGTCTAAATATTCTGCCCTCCTGGTTAGAGGGAAACAGTAAGAGAGAATAAGAGATTATCAAAACATCTTAGTATTGGTTTCAATTCCAGATTCTTCATGGAGGGCTGGGAACTGAGCTGAGGGGCGGGTAGGTCTCCTGATCCAGGGCATGGCTGGATGCTAGGCATGTCTCTAGAATAGGAAAATGTCCTCTGGAGGCTGAGGCCCCATAAATAAGCTTTGTAGAAGCTACAAGACCATATATGGTCACATCTAGAAGCTTTAGGAATTGGTGACAAATTTGGCCCCATAGAATTCCGATGGGACAATGAGTCACTGCATTCCACCAGGAGACCCTGGTGCTTATGCTGTATTGGGGAGCCCATCCTCAGCTGGGTGAATGGATTCATGGCCAGAGAGAGTATCACACAGGTCAGGTATCTCTAAAGCTCTTTCTCAGGTGGTTCACCTTCTCAAAGATATAATCTAATGAGGGATCAAAGCATTAGTAAAGAAATCAGAGTTGTATGCATTTTTGGGTGACATTTTATTATAGAGTAGATCTTTTTTTCCCAGGGAAATTCCTCATTGCCCACCATATATAATTAACAACCAATTTTAATTCCTTTGGAGCAAGGGTGGTATCCTTTTGGCTTGGCAGTTCCACAACATCTAAGCACATGAATGGCAAAATAAGCTGTGTCTGAATGATTCTCACTGAGGCCACGTGAATGCTCACAAGAAACAGAGAGAGAATAGGAGTGCGACCAGGGATTAAAATGTGGCATTTGTTGTTAGATCATCCCTCTTTTCCAGTTTCAGGTTTGGAATAAATGACCTTTAGTCCAGAAGAATCAAAGTAGTTCAGCTTAGTAGATATGCTCAAGACTATCTATTTATGATTCATCCTTTTCATTGATTGAATACGTTAGTTGAGCACCTACTAGCTGAACACAGAGCATCATACCTGCTAGCCTGGAAGCTAGAAATTTCAAACCAGAGATGGACACTGCTTAAGAAAGAATGAATCAGGGGGCGCCTAGGTGGCGCAGTTGGTTAAGTGTTCAACTTCAGTTCAGGTCATGAGCTCAGTTTGTGGGTTCGAGCCCTGCATTGGGCTCTGTGCTGACAGCTTGGAGCCTGTTTTGGACTCTGTGTCTCTCACTCTCTGCCCTTCTCCCACTCCCTCTCTCTCTCTCCCTCTCAAAAATGAATAAGTATTAAAATTTTTTTGGAAGAATGAATTAGGCAATTATGTTGGGAAAGAAGAGTAAGGACTTCTCTTGATATCACCATCACAGATTCAGCAGGTGTTTCCTTACATGAAACACAAGCCTTCTAGTTTCTCCAGTTCCTGTGGTCCACCCACTTTCTCCTTATTTACTCTATACTATTAATCCTGACTTTAATAATATCAACCTCATCTGGGCAATTCCAAGAGTAAAAACCCAGTGCAGATCTTAGCTCCTCCTCAGAGGTAATCTCAGCCCCACTGAAGCCTGCTTCATTCATCATCAACGTGTAGCTATGTTTGTAACACCTGGTCTAGCTCCTAACTATAATTTATCCTTGTCATGCTCTGTTGTTTTCTGTGGGTAATGCTAGGTCCCCAACTACTTCCTCAAGGGATCAGTTATTTTTCTTTGCTTGGTCTTCCTGTATAGGACAGAATACACAGTTAGAGATTTATTTTTAAAAAGTTATCAAGTGAGTAAATCAAAATATAAATGAATGGATTATATAATATTTCTCCTAGATTTGGGAAGACCACACTATTGGTAATTGAGTTGTATGTTGATTTACACTAAAATGTGAATGGATGATAATTATAAACCGTTATTTCTGCAAGATGGCATCTCTATTCATCCAGGGGTCTTCAAAGTCCCAATCCAAAGAAATATGTTACAATCAGTCACTATATTAAAATAAACGTAATCTACACTCATAATGCTGTCTCTCATTTAACCCATTCCCCTTCACAATGTCATTACTGTCCCCAGATGATCCAATCATAGTATCACAAGAAGCCTGTGCATGTTTGATGAGACTCGAGGCATCTAAGTATCCCCAGGGACCCAGCTCTGACTTCCCCAAAACAATGGTAAGCAAGACAGCAACTACCACCACCCCCACTAGAGTCTAGACACACACACACACACACACACACACAATCCCTGGAAGTCTCACATTTCCCCCATAGAATGGTTTCTCTCAGGAGAGAGTGGTTTTTAAGATAAACTCCTTTAAAGGTTGTGTGCCCGCCAGCCACTGATGCAAGGAGCATAATTAAGATGGAAAACAACCAAATTCTGCAAAGAGCACAGGCAGAACAAGACTGGGCTGCCTCAGTGAAAAGGCCTCTCTCCCCTGTGGCTCCATGCTCAAGAGCTCTCCACAAGCAAAGAAATAAGTGATAGTAGAAAGGAACATGTGGAAAAAACAAAAGGTCTATTTCTGGAACTCTGTTGAGCAAGCCCTACATTATAACTACCCACTGCTGGCTTGACCCCTAGTGTCACCTTCCAGTCTAGGCCTGGATCACCACATTTCCCTGTGTCCTTTCCCTCAGGCCCCAGATACCCTAAGTCAAGTGAACTCTGGTGGAATTGTGTGAGTTCTCAGCAGTGGGCAGGTGGCAAAAGGGAAGATCCCAGAGAAGGGTTAGGACATTTTGAGAACTATAGGGCCAGCCTCAAACCAGTGATGAAGAGCCCCAAAGAGTTGTGAGAAAGTCAGCCTTAGCTCCACTGGGCCCTGATATCCCCAGGACTACATTTCAGAAGATGGAGAAGGTGAGCAGGATGAGCCAGATGGCAGGTGTTATCAAATTCAGGTGAGGGCAGCATCCTGGCATGAGAATGTGGTTCGCATAGAGCCAGAAACTGGCTCTCACTATTTTGAGAATCAAGGAACAGGGTCCAGACTCACAGAGTCTAGGAAAAAAGTTGCCAGAGAGTCAAAGACAAACCCAGGTGGGTCTGGGCTTCAGGATAGCATTGTGTTCCTTCCAAAGAACTGGATGACAAGGTAGAAAACGGCAACAGAAAACCCATCTTGAGGACTGTATCATGAGGACTTAAAGGAATGAGTTTCAAAATCAAATGGATATCAGCTGGAGTCCAGCCTGTTCTTCACTTGAAAGGTGGGGAGAGTGCCTCCCTAAAGAAGGGCTATGAGGACTGAAAGAAGTAATGAATGGGAAATGGTGAGTACAGAGCCTGGTACATATTTCTAGTATGATGATGACTCTGACTGGCAGAGCCTGCTGGTGTTGAAGAAAAAATTTTAACAGTGACATCTAGGGGCACAACCACATTATCAATTTCGGATTCAACTGGCTCATGGGGCCAAGTGCCTAAAAGCTAACCTGCTGATTTGGGATTGGTCCAGAAACTGAACTGCTATAGGCTAAAGACTATACCAGCTCCTGCTGTCCACTGCTGGAGCCAGCAGAAGCTATACCCAGGAACACAAGCAGCTTATCTCTCCTCCCACAGTTACCACCATTGACTCCGATTATAGAGTTAAAATACACATTACCAATCAGCTTGCTATAAAAGGCAAGTGATTTGCACAAGATCACCCAGCAGGTTTTTAACAGAACAAGAACCAGACCGGAAGCCTCCTAACCCAGAACCTAGTGTTCTTACCATTCTGCTGGAGTTCCTTCATCATTATGATGATCAGGGTATAAGAAAGCATCCACACCTAACTCCCTCCTTTCCTCACTTCCCCTTCTCACAGATAGGGGTGTCTCACAGATCTATCCTTCTAGACTTGGGCAGCTATTCCCATGGGAAACAGGCTTGTGCTAATGAAAAGGCCAGGCATGGAGAAGCTACACACACTGCAGGAGTCTTTCCTCCCTGGGTAGGGAAGCCACCTCCTCACTGAGCACAGGGAATGGGTGTGGGTGACACAGTGCGCACACCATGGAGAAGAGCCAGCTTTCCCCAAGAATTCCCCAAGAATTCTGATACCAGTCCTGCCCTCTTTTTCTCCATATCTTTCTTTTTGTTATGAGACACCAACTACGCTATTCCAAACACGAAGTATGAATCAGAACTAAAACTGTTCCTTAAACTCACAGCATTTATATTAGTTATTTTTGTCTAGAATACAAGGGCAGTCTATGAATAAAATACACACAGTTGGAGAGGAGGAGAATATTCATCCCACAGCTCTCTACCAACCCAAAGGCCAACTGAACCATCTTCGTGATTTTCCAGAGTTAAGAACATAGTACCAGCCAACTAGAATGGTTTGATCAATGTTTGGGGTATTGAATTCAGTTCTCACCTGAGATTATTTGAGTTGTTGATTTACAGTAGTTAAATTGAAATAAATTACTTTAACTTCATGAATTACTGGGTTCGATGAGGTTATGTGAAGTTAGGTAAAATGAGGTGAATTTAAGTTAGTTCATTTTTAGAGAGAAAGTAACCACTGTTTTAGACACTAGATTGGTGACCAATGGATGTGCTGTGTTGACCTTGAGTTACGATACCAAGGCATGGTCGTATGCAAAGCTATTGTTGGGCCCTGCAGGTTAGGCCCATTTGGGACAAGGGACTCTAGGTCTGGCACCAAGGAGTTTATTATCCATCATTCTAGAACCCCACAGACCAAGGAGAGACAGAAGACTAATGGCTCTTCATAACTTACGCATAGCCTATAAAATGCAGGCTGTGGTCATATCTTGACCTCTTAATTTAATTCAATATTCTTTGTTACTGTAGAATTCAACTGCTGGTCTTAAAATTAAGAACTGTATGTGTGTGAAACTGCTTAAAAGAAAACCCACATGGGTGAACCACACAAACCCAGAGACTATTTTAGGCATTCTCTCTGTGTTTTCCACTCTCCTTTCATGCAGAACTGAATGTGTTCTACATAGTGAATGTTCACATCTTCCCCCTTTCCCACCAAGAACACGATTTCTACTTTTATCAATTCTTTCTTCCAATTCCCATTGTTACGTAAGCTGAAATAGGCATATGTCTTAAAAATAGGCCTAAGTATATAATTCAGCTGTGAATGTGGTATTCAGCAGTCTCCAACTTAAGAGCAGGATCCGTTCCAAAAGTTTCAGTATATGTCAGTTTTCTGGTACTCAAAATGCATTTTTCCATAGAAACCATGTTGTGCGTGGTGGTTAGAGTCCCAGGCAGCCCACGAAAGCCTGTTGAAACCCTATGTAACTGTAGTGCAATCCTGTCCTAATAGGACCCTAGACCCCAACATGTTTCTGTGGGAGAGCACATCTGGCGTCCTAACTAGGGGTTCCTTCTTCCTTCCAAATTCCATGGTTGTGGGGGTGGTCAGGGATCTCCCCAAGTTCTCATAGAGATGGATCCTGCATCTGAAATTCCAAACACCCTCTCTGGAATAATATAAGTTTCCTCCTTTTTTTCCCATATCTTGTCCATTAAGAGTCAAATGATGTTTTTTCTCATGACACATCAGTGCAACCAGACTCTCACCAGGTTATCCTGCCTTCAGGGAGGGAGAGCTTTATGGAAAGGCCTTAACCTGGGAGGAAGGTAGGTGGCTATCCCTATATTCTCTATCAGGCTTTGGTAGCTCATAGAAAGAACTAGAAAGGCCACAAGAAAGTAGACAGGAGGGTTGCTTAGGACTCACTTCATTGTCTTAAGGAGCACCCTTAGTGCCCAGAACTGCATCAAACACATCCAAGAATGAACAAATTATACTTGGGGGTTCAATGTCAACATAGAAGAAAAACTGATGTATGTTTCTTTAAAATTATAATCACCCCTGGGTACATAATTAAGTGAAAACCAGAACAAACGAAGCAAAACGAGGTGGGATAAGAGAAGGTGAAGGAGTACCATACCAGAGTGAACGGAGTGCACTCTCAGGGGCACCAAACAGTGCCTAGCTGCCCCACTCCCATAGCAGCTTGGGCACCACAGAACAGAACCAAGTGTAAGCCCCCTTGGGATCTCTAGTAAGGTGATTACTCAGTTGTTCTCAGCTATGGTTGTTTTTAATTTCAGGTTTTGTTTTTTTGGTTTTAGCACTTAGCCTGAAGTCACCTATTCAATGAAGAATTAATATAAATAATATTTAGAGACATGGAGTCCATTTTTTCATTATTTATGAACCATAAAGTAGATAACTCATCCTCGTAGCTTTCAATAAATACTATCTCCAGCTTCTACTATAGTGCTGGAGAAAGAAAAGTAACTTCATACCCAAAATTTGGGGGCTTCCTATAATTGTCCAGAAATGCCTCTCCCTTAGTGAGCAATCACCACAAATCCATAGGAGAAAAAACTCTGTGGCTCTTACTCATCAGAAGGAACACAAGGGGTGACAAGAACCACCTGTCACCCCACACTATAGTCCTTTGGGCATCATCTCTGAAAAAACAGAGGTTTCCATCATCAATAGATGAATGGATAAACAAAATGTGATATATAAGCACAATGGAATAACATTCAACTTTAAAAAGTTAGGAAATTATTTTGTTTGTTTGTTTATTTATTTTGAGAGGGAGAGAACACAAGCAGGGGAGGAACAGAGAGAGAGAATCCCAAGCAGGCTCTGGACTGACAGCATTAGATCATGACCTCAGCCAAAATCAAGAGTCCACTGCTTAACTGACTGAGCCACCTAGGCATCCCAAAGGAAGGAAATTCTGACACATACCATAACATGGATTAACCTTAAAAACATTGTGCTAAGTGAAATAAGCCAGATACAAAAGAACAAATATTGTATGATTCCATTTACATGAGGTAGCTAGGGTAGTCAAACTCACAGAGACAGAAAGTAGAATCGTGGTTCCAGGAGCCAAGGGGAGGGAGTAAATCAAGAGCTCTTGTTTCTTCTTTTTCTTTTTTTTTAATTGAAGTATAGTTGACACACAATATTATATTAGTTTCAGGTGTACAACATAGTGATTTGACAACTGTATACATTATGCAATGCTCACCATGATAACTGTGATTACCATCCATCACCATACAAAGTTACTACAATATTGTTGACAGTATTTTTATGCTATGCTTTTCATCCTCATGATTTAATCCCCTTTACCTGTTTCACCCATCCTCTTACCCCTTTCCTTCTGGCAACCACCAGTTTGTTCTCCATTTATGAGTCTGTTTCCATTCCTGTTTGTTCTTTGTTTTGTTTTTTAGATTTCACATGTATGGTATTTCTTTCTCTGTCTGACTTATTTCATTTAGTATAATACCCTCCATGACAATCCATGTTATTGCAAATGGCAAGATCTCATTCTTTTCTCGACGGCTGAATGATATTCCATTGTGTGTATATACATCTTCTTTATCCATTCATCTATTGTTAAATACTTAAGTTGCTTCCATATCTGGGCCACTGTAAATATTGCTGCACTAAATACAGGGGTGTGTATACCCTTTTAAACTAGTGTTTTGTTTTCTTTGGGTAAATACTCAACAATTATTCGAACTATATGGTATTCCTATTTTTAATTTTTTGAGGAACCTCCATACTGTTTTCTATAGTGGCTGCACCAGTTTACATTTCTACCAACAGTGCACAAGGGTTCTGTTTTCTCCATATGCTCACCAACACTTGTTATTTCTTATCTTTGATATTAGGCATTCCAAGTGGTGTGAAATGACATTTCATTGTGGTTTTGATTTGCATTTCTCTGATGATTAGTGATGTTGAGCATCTTTTCATATATCTGTTGGCTATATGTCTTCTTGGGAAAAATGTCTATTCAGGTCCTCTGCCCATTTTTTAATTGGATTTTTTGGCTTTTTGGTGTTGAGTTGTATGAGTTCTTCATATACTTTATATATTAGTCTCTTGTCTGATACACCACTGCAAACATCTTCAGGGAATTATTGCTTAATGTGTCCAGAGTTTCAGTTTGAGATAATGAACAAAGTTCCAGAAATTTAGTGGTGATGACTGCACAACATTCTGAATGTATTTAATACCACTGAACTATACATTTAAAAATTGTTTAAATGGCAAACTTTATGATAGATATAACCACACACACACACACACACACACACACACACACACACACACAAATATATGAGTTTCCAGCTTCTGCTGAAACACTCCACTTCATTCTAAAAACATGTACTAAGGGACAATTACATGTCAAGTGCTGTTCAAGGTTGGGGGAGGGGTAGGTTTGTAATTTTAAATACGATGATAAAAGAGGGACTCATTATAAAGGTGAAATCTGACTGAAGACTTGAAGTGGAAAAGTGAGTAGGCCATTTCTGGCACAATGAGAGAGCACTCCTGGCAGAGAGAACAGCAGTGCAAAGGCCCTGATACACTTTATGCTTGGATGTCTGGGGACCAAAGGTTGCTAAGGGAACATGTGTGGGTTTGTATGATGTGACTGCAGAAATTCTGGAATTTCTGAGCAGAGATGTTCTGCAGGCAGCTACTGCTGAATATGGAAAAGGTCAGGGATTCAGGTAACCAATTCAAGTCTTATCACATGGAAGAGATGAAGCTATGATATAAACTATATATGTTCTTTATTTAATCACTGTTTTCCTTAAGGAACCACACCCTCACCCTCTGTTGTGGCCAATGATGCAGTTTGGGCCGCTAGGGTTCAATTTATACAGAGACTAAACTTCCCATCTCCTGTCATGGTGTGAAGTTGGGTACTGGAGTGGCTCTATGGGACTAACAACTTCTCAAACACACTTTCAACAAATCCTCTTTTTAGTCCACGCTTTCTGAAGCCGAGTACTTCCTCTCCCCTGCTGGGTAGGACTGGAGCCTCTGTTTCCTTTTTGTTGAAAGAATGAATGAGTGAACAAACAATATTTATGAAGCAAAAGAGTATCTGATGCTAGAATATGTGGCCCAGATTCCAGGGGCTCTTGGAGATCAGGTGAGAGGGAGAAATCACAGAAAACACTGGAAAGATTAGGAATAGTGTTAAAAGACAGGGCCTGCTGCAGACAGAGCACATCACGGGGCCAGAGCCAAGTGTCTGCAAAGGTGACGCTGAAGGGGGTCCCTGTTGAAAGTATGTCCTAGGACTTGGGTTCAAGACATGAGTGCATCACGTACACACTTTAGGGTCTTATCCAATTCTAAGCCTTCTGTCCTACTTAAGAGCATTTTTTCTGGTTGATATACTCAGTGGGAAAGGAAAAAGAGGAAATCCCTAGAGATTTCCAAGAATCCTTGCTACTTTGGTGGGCAATTTTGTCATGTGAGGTTGCATTGGGCACCTGGGTCTCCTCAAATCATTTTGAGGATATTTCAGAACATTTAATATAACTGTGTTTCACTCTGTCTCCAAACTGTATACCACTTCCTCACAAAGACCATGACCTCATCGAAGGAAACAGGGATATCACATTCATTTCTGTAGTCTACATTCGCAGCACAGTATCTGACCATAATTGGTGCTCAGTAGGTATTTATGGAATAAATCAATGGCTGACTACTACTGATGCAACCAAAATGAGGTTTCACTATTGAAATGTGTTTTAAAATCTTATTCTTCCTGCTATACTTAGGGGGACTGGCAGGAAAGTTTCCATTTTACAGATCAGTGACATAAAAGGTGTGTTAGTTATCTATTGGTGTGTAACAAATTACCTCAAAACTTGATGGTTTCAAATAACACATGTTTATTATTTATCATTATTTCTATTATTTTCCATTTTCTATGGATATGGAACCTGGGTACAGCTTAGCTGGGTCAGCTTCAGGACCTCTTACAGGCTGCAGTCCAGGTGCCAGCTGGAGCCACAGTCTTCCAACGAAGCAGGACCTGCTTCCAAGCTCATGCCCCAGCGGTGGCAGGATTCGCTTCTTTGAGGGCCATCAGATTGAAGATCTCGGTTCCTCCCTGGCTGTTAACCAGAGGCTACCCTCAGGTCCTTGCCATGTGGGTCCCACCACCATGGTGGCTCACTTCATCAAAGCCAGCAAGCCAAAAAGGCAAGACAAGGAGTGCCAGCAAAATGAACGTCAGAGCCTTTTATAACCTAACCTCAAGAGTGACGTTTCCATCACTTTCATGGTATTCTAGTCATTAGATACAAGTCACTAGGTCATTCCCACACACAAGGCATGAACGCCAGGAAGCAGGGATCATTGAGAGCCACTTGAGAAGCAGCCTATAACCAGGGGCATGAAGTGTACCTAAGTCCTTCAAGATCATGCAGTGGAGTCAATGCTTGAAGGTTTGAGCTCTCCCCTCTGAATGGAGCTACAGGCAGGCCTTGGGGAGTTGGACAAGTGGATTGGGAGGGAGAAGAGCAGAATAGTGAAGAAAGGAGGGCACCAATCCACTTACCCAAATTTACAGTGGAAGAGAATTTACATTTTTCAAGATATCAAAGAGTTAGACAGAAATGAGAAGTGACTGCAGGTATGGATTTATTACCACTAATACAAAAGCTGTTCCTAATAATGTTTTAAAGCATTTCCATATAATACATCTGTTCAGTTCAAATTTATAATTGCAGTCTGGAAAGAAGCACAGTAGCACTCAGGGAGCGGTGAAGGGCTGAGTTTGGCCCTTTGTGTGTAGTCTTTCTGGTATAGAGGGGAGTGGTTTGGGATGATTTGGTCTAGAAACCATTGCTGGTTCAGCTGGTGACAAATCCCTCTCCACACCCTCCCACCCTATGATGCTGTTCACCAGCACCCATGGAAGAAGAGAAAGTTTAGGGAACAACAGTGCTGGGCCGGGGGAATGGCTTCTCAAATCAAAAACTGTGTAGATGATTAATTTAGATGATTCTAGACCCTCTTCCACTCACAGTTCCCTCTGCCTGAGCCTTCCCCATTGTGTCCTTTCTTCCTGTGGGGTTAGCTCCTCTCCATTTGTGAGGCAGGCTTGATGCAGAAAGTCTGAGGCATCTCCATACCATCTCCACATCTCTATCCAGTGTATGTGTGCATGTGTGTATTCATGTGTGCAGGCACATTCACATGCATGTCAGGGACGGGGGAAGGGTGCCTCAAACTAGCACATCTCATCCCCAGACCCTTTAGAAATACATGAAGCATGATTAGAACAATGAGAGCCAAGTGTGGATAACTGAGGTAGAAGGGGGGCAAATAGTGGAAGAAAGCAGTAGAGAAGAATATATCTGGTACATTTTGACTCATTCTTCAAATTAAGCCTTCCCATTTGAGGAAAAAGAAAACCAAAGCCCTAAGAGATGAAATAACTTGCCCAAGGTGACACAGTGGTGGATACAGACCAGAGTCCTAGAGCTGCCTAACTGTACCCGATGGTAATGGCAGCATGATCACGTCTGAGGGAGCAGCTGGCCTTCCTTATAATAGGAATTTGGCAAAATTATCCTTCTCCTTCCAGCATAGAAATTATATACAGACAGTCCCTGGCTTATGATGGTTTGACTTACAATTTTTCAATGTTATGATAATGGGAAAGCAATATGTATTCCGTAGAAACCATACTTTGAATTCTGATCTTTTCTTAGCCAAGTGATATGCCCTACAATCCTCTCTTGTAATGCCAGGCACCAGTCAGCCATGTGATCATGAAGGCAAACAACCAATACACTGACAAACATTCTGTACCATACAGCCATTCTGCTTTTCACATTCAGTATAGTATTCAATAAATTACTATTATAAAATAGGCTTTGTATTAGATTATTTTGCCCAATTGTAGGCTAATATAAGTACTATGAGCACATTTGAGGTAGGCTAGGCTATGATGTTCAGTTGGTTAGGTGTATTAAATGCATTTGCAACTTACAATATTTTCAGTTTATGATGGGGCTATAACCCCATCATATTTGAGGTAGATGTGTATATATATTTCTTGTTTCTGATTGTTCAAACTATCTTAGATGACCATTGATCATTCTTGGCCATTCCCGAGTATAGAATACTAGAATGTACTATTATAAAACTCCTGCAGGTGACTGCAGTGGCAGCAGGACACTTTGTGGTGCTCAGGGCACGTGGCCTCTTGGCTACACTACCAAGCTGTGAACAAGACTCCCTCAGACCAAAAGTGTGAGTTGAGAACGAAGCCTAATAGACACAGAGTGTCTTTGTAGTCCTTAACGAGGCTTCTGGTTGCTGGCAATGGAGTCTCCTGGAAAGCTGGCACCTGCCTACCACCAGGGACTCATGAAAAACTAGAGTGAGTTTGTCAACCTGAGGACCCAGGGTAACAAGGCAAGTTATACCTTAAAGTGGAAGCAGTCTTTGCAGCTCATCTTATGTCAAGAAAAAGGGGAGTATTTCAAGGAGAAGTCAATTATAGATATTTGTGGTAGGGATGATGCCAATCCCCCTCCCCAAAGATGTAAATGTCCTAATCCCCAGAACCTGTGGATATGTTCCCTTACATGGCAACAGAGAATTAAAGTTTCTGATGAAATAAGTTTGCTAAACAGCTGGACTTAAATAGGGAGACAAGGGGTGTCTGGGTGGCTCAGTCGGTCAAGTGTCCAATGTCAGCTCAGGTCACGATCTCGTGGTTTGTAGATTCAAGCCCCACATCAGGCCCTGTGCTGACAGCTCGGAACCTGGAGCCGGGAATCTGCTTCAGATTCTCTGCCTCCCTCTCTCTCTCTCTCTGCCCCTCCCCTGCTCAAGCTCTGTCTCTCTCTGTCTCTCTCTCTCTGTCTCTCTCTCTCTCAAAAATAAGTAAAAACATTTTTAATTATATATATATAATTATATATATGTTATATATATGTATATATATGTTATATATAATTTTATATACACACACACACACACACAGAGAGAGAGGGATAGAGACTATCCAGGATTATTCAAGTGGGCCCAGTGGGATCGCAAGGGTCCTGAAAAGATGGAAGAGGCAAGAGTGTCAGCATCAGAGTGAGGGTACATGAGGACACAACCACCCATTGTTGCCTTTGAAGATGAAAAGGGGCCATGAGCCAAGGAATGTGGGAAGGCTCAAGAAATGGGAAAAGGCAAAAAGATGACAGGTTCATTTCAAAAGATTCCAGAATGAATACAGTCCTCCCAACACTGTGATTTTAGCCCATTGAGACCTGATCTCTGACTTCCAGAATTGTAAGATAATACATTTTTTGTCATTTGAAGCCACTAACTGTGTGGTTATTTGTGACAGAAGCCATAGGATATGCAAAGGAAACAACAGAAACTCTGTAGGGTCCAAAGAAGCAGCCTAACTCTTAACCTAATGAGGGGCTTAGAGGAGGAAGGTGGCCTCCAGTCCCTGCGGGGTGCAGCCAGCCACGGTTATAGGGGAGAGTCTGAACAGGCTGACTTCACTCAAGTCATCAGGGACTGTCAGTGAGACCCTAGACACAGCCAGAGATGCTCTCAGTCCCCTTTTGGGAAACTTTGGAGCCATTGTTTAAGAAAGAATTCAGGAGCTACTAGCCAATGACAACCACCAACGTTCTCTTTGACCTCTTCACCGTCTATGCTGTTTTGTTTATTCTCTCGGCAGTGATTGACAGCAAAACACTTTAAGGAAAAGGCCTTGTAATGTGTTTCATGGACAACAGTGATAAAGAAACCAAAACAAAACAGCTCCCATTTCTCGGTCAGCCAACAGGGCTGTCAGAAACCGGGGATAGAGAAACAAGTGTTGGCAGAAGGGAGAAGCAGAATCCTGATGGAGTTGAGACAGGGAGAAAGAAAGGGCTTTTGAAGGCTTTGAGAAGGTTGTCCACACAGGCATGGAGCCAGGATCCAATGGGTGCGTCCTCATGAGGGACCACTGCAGCCTGGCATGAAGATGGCACTCAGTAAACATGAGCTGCTTATTATTATTGCATAAGAAGGAATGCTCTTTTGAGGATGATTATCAGACTACCCATATGTTAAAAAGAAGGCCTGGGGTACCTGGGTGGCTCAGTCAGTTGAGCATCTCACTCTGGATTTCAGCTCAGGTCATGATCCCAGGGTCATGAGATCCATGCTGGATGTGGAGCCTACTTGGGATTCTCTCTCTCCCTGTGCCCACCCCCCCCCCCCCCCCCCA
>NW_027528357.1:2178889-2237228 GCF_008692635.1 Crocuta crocuta
CACCCCCATCCAGACTTAACATTCTTGTATTCTTTTGCATGGCTATTTTATCTGATTCTTCCATAACCACACTGACATGATAGGGCAGGTGACATTCTCCCCTCCATTTGGTAAATTGCAAAATGTCAAAGTGAAACATATGCTTGTTTTTAGTGGACTTCAGAGGTGAGCAGCCCAATGGGCAACACTGCCAAGAGGCTCCAAAGCAGAGGAGGAGGAAATGTCATGAGGGACATAAGGGCCCTGGTCTCATAGAACTTGGGAGACACCCTCTGTGACCTCCAGGACTAGCTGGGGAGATAAAGAGCTCAGAAATACCAACTCACTGTCTTCAGACTTCATAGCTACCCACCAGTTGAACCCAGGCTCCATGCTCTGTGCTCGGCCCTGCATCATACTTTTGTAACTGCCTTATCGCAAGCTGGCTGGGAGCAGGGATGTAGAGGAAGGCCAGCCGCCTGGCAGGGCTCCCGCCCTCCTGAGGCTCAGAGCCGCACCCTGGAAGGGCTTCCAGCCATTTCTGCCGTCTTCTAGTTACCAAAGGAAAAAATACTGATTGTAAACATCACTTTAAAAGCATGCCATCCGACAGCCGGCTCAGCTGCAATACATCAGCCTGAATTGTACTCATTTATGGTGAAGCATTTTATATTAATGTTTTCATTGCTTATCACAGACACTGGCTTTAAAGTGCTTAAGCCAGCTGTACTGAGTTATTTATTAGGCTTTTTTTTCCAAGTTGCCTTTTCCTTAAATAAAGTGTTTGTTTTACTTTCATACATTTAAGAATTCCTCTCATCTCCTGTCAATCACTTCTGACGGCTGATGTGCATACATCACCTATTTCCCCAGAATATACTCAGAACCTATGGATGGAACATGAACTGGAGCCAGCAGTGGCCGCAGAAGGACAAGAGTCAAGTGAGACAGACAGCTCAGTCTCTATAGGGTCATGTAGCTTCCCTTCCTCCATCTCCTTCCTTTCTCCCACAAGCTGAATTTCACCTCCACAGCCACAGTGAAGACATAATTGCTGCCTGAAGTCAAATGATTTGACATTTGGGCTATAGTCAATGCTATTTAGCAACTCTAAATAGTTTCTTGGTTCTCTTTCTGACATGGAGACCAGTCTTCTGTCCTCTTCATTGACTTCACCTCCCTCCTCTTCCCTAAATGTGGGTGTCTAAGGGTCAGGCCTCAGGCCTGTCTCCTTCAGAACAGGAGCCTACATACAGTGAAGTCTAAAGACTGGATGGTGAAATACTCTCCTTCCTTAACTCACTACGCTCCAGGAAGACTGACAAATGGAAAGCTAGAGGGCTTGTCTTTAAATCATCTGACATTTGGCTAACAAAACTTCCAGGATCCAATCACCTCACACTGAAGTCCATCAGTCAACAAAGCCCACCCATAACCACAGAATTACAGTTAGCAACATGATTCCTCACTCTGAAGTATGAACACATAGCCAAAGATCAGCAGATATTTAATTAGGACTCTAACAAAAATCAAAACAAAACAGAAATTGGACATAAGGGACTCACAGGAAACTAAAGAATTCTTTTAAAAAAAAACTACTGTTAATAACTTCAGAAAAAATAAGATAGGTAGCCATGCAACAAGAACAGAAGGTTATTGTAAAAGAAAAGTTAGGAAAAAAAAGAGTAAATGGATATTCAATGTGGAATAACTATAGTAAATTAAATAGACTTCTAGAAAATAAATATAAGAAACCTCTTAGGAAGTAGACAAAACACAGCGGGATGAAATGGAAAGAAATAACAGGAAAATTAAAGCATTCATCAAGAGGATCCAATAGTCTCACAGAAATTTCAATAAGAGAGCTCAGAAAGAACAAGAGAGACAAGTACAAATAATAAATCGCCAGAGGATTTCCAGAACAAGAGTGTGAAACTCCAGATATAACGGAATTTTCAAAAGGTCAAACACAATGAATGAAAAAAAAGATGCACATCTAGATGTATCATCCTGAAATTTCAAAACACCAAGATAAAGAGGAGGGAATAAACACTTTCAGAAAAGGGTAAAAAAGGATCACACACACAGGCAGAAATCAGAAAAGCATCAGACTTTTCGATAGTAACACTAGCACCTAGAATACACTGGAGCAATGTATTTCCATCACAGAATTCTATATCCAGACAAATGGTTAACTCAAATGTGAAGAGAGAATAAAGACATATTCAGATATGCAAGTGCTCTAACACTGTACCCATGTGGGTTCTCATGAGAAACTTCTAGATGAGTATCTTCGCCAAAGTAATAGAGTAAAACAAAGAAGACAAAAGATTAAAGAAAGAGGAGCTCAGCAGGGGAGACGAGTACAGAGGAAAGTTGAGACAGGAGGGGTGCAGCAGGGCAGGAGGGAGCCAGTCCAAATCATACAGAGCTGGAGGTTGGGGACCCCAGAGGGAGAGGTTTCAAGAAAAAAGCAACACTGTTCAGTCAGCCAGAGGGTTAGACTGTGTCTAGGAGATCATGGTAGCTCTGTAGAGAGTTTGGGGAAGAATTCAATAGTAGGTACATAGAAAACTAGGTAAACAATTAATTTTGACAATCTTTAGCTCTTCGGAAAACAAAAGGTTGTGTATAAAGGGGAATTATCATATCTGTATCCCTTTATGAATATTTTCATAGATAAAAATTTGAAAATCCTAAAAATAAACTTAACAGAAAAGTGCATTATAGCTATGTTGGTAGGATGGAAGAAAGAGAAGGGCTGATGCGTTAGCTCAGAGAGAGGAAGTCTATCCTTCTACAGATGAAAGTTAAAAAAAATAAATAAAACTATCCTGGGATATGGCAGTATAAATATATTATTTAGAAATAGGAAGGTAAAATGCTAGCGACAAGAGCTTAAAAAGTTGAAATGGTGTTTCCATGGAGGAAGACTCAGAAGTGAGGAAACGTAGGTCTTGTCATAAATTTGAATTCCGTTATCTTGTACATGTTGTAGTTTGATAGTAAAGACTTGAATGCAGGTGTATAAACTTAACGACATATGCATAGCTGTATATTCTAGAGAGGACAACAGTTCACTATGAACAGACCTACAATGGGGAGCAAAAGTAGATGAAGTCCCTGCCCTCTTGCAGCTTCCCTTTAAACATGGCATGCTGTCTCCTACCTCAGGATCTTGCACGCAGCTCTCCCGGACCATTCGTCTATGTGGAAAATGCTGACTCAGTCATCAAGGCTTCTGTCACACACCTTCCTTGACTCCCCCAGGCGGCAGGCCTGTCCTGAGTCCTCCTGCCTTTATGAAAACGCCATCGCAACAATGGTCTCACTATACCGTACTAGATGTGTGTATTTTCAGGCCAATCTCTCAGCTAGTCATGTATTTTCCCCTAAGTGTGTCCCTAGTCCCTAGCACAGTGTCTGACTCTATGTCGAAGCCCAGTAAAAGTCTGTCAAATAACTACATGCATGCACGAATTCGTGTACGCCTAAAAGCAAGAGGACCACTCATTGGTTAAATAAACAAAGACTGAGAGAGCAGGAAACATACAGGAAAATAGATTCTACCATCCTGGGCTAGACACGCTGGTGGCACAGAGGAAGCCCCTAGCACCTGAGTGGGAGCTAAAATCCTATATTATTGCTTCTACAATGCTAGGGACCCAAGATGGTCCAAAATACTGTGCACACAGATGAGGGTAGAAAGGAGGGAAGTGATATGAAAAAGGGAGGCAGAGGCTCTGAAGGCACACCTTGCTGGCAGTGGCACCTGTCTCTACTTGTGACTTCCAGCAAGAAGCTCAGATGCCTCTTGTGTGCCACTGGATGTTTCTCTGTTATCTGTGACCACTAAGCAAGAAGCCAGCTGCCTCGGTAATGACACATGTCCAATACTAGAGATGTGATGAATGGCTGGAACTCTTCTCGGGCTCAGTTCTGCTTATGCTAACAGTTTGCATTCTTTCCACAGAGATCTCCAACCAAGTGGGCAACAAGATGCAGGGCTCATCTGCAGCCCCCCTCCTGGCCCGGCCCCATCAGCCGAGCCATTTTCTAAATCGGAAACCTCAACTTCATAATCCGAGTCTAAAGGGCAAGGGACATTTACCAAAGACTCTGAGAAAACTTCTAAAGTCCTACTAATGCCACTTGGTTCCCACCAAAAGGATCTTCAGCAATTGAAAGTTAAATGAATTTCTCACACATTCATCCAAGCCAGGATGGTAGCTGGTCAGCTTTGTGGCATGATTTAAAGGCTCTGAAAAACCACACTGCCCCAAAATATCTCCCTACTGGCCTGAAATTCTTCATTTCACTTTATAATCATGCCTGAAATTCCACCAATTAGAAACTCATTTACAAGCCCCTCTTGTAAAATGTGCAAGAGTGATTAGCTTTATCTGATGCCGCTCCAGAATCTAAAATTAGGACCAATGGTTGGGCCTAATAAAGAAAAATTGATGGGCTTTAGTTTGACTGAAAAAGCCTCTTCTGTCAGTTCTTGCTCTTCAGCAATGGGACTGGGAACTCCCACGAATGACAGATAAGCGATCACTTGAGACAAAATCTTCTCCTTCTGGACAGCTCTAAAGGGGTAAAAAGTTCTTCCTGGTGGTGGATTAAAATTTTCTTCTTGACATTCTCTGTGGTTTGCCCTAGTTCTGCTCTCAACAACACAAAGAGAGTCTAATCACCATCTCCTTGTCAAATAGCCTAAGCCAGGCCTCCTCTCTCCCCTAGAGCTCCCATGGTCCTTCCACCACGTCTAACAGCTGGGCAGTGTGTGTACACAATCTGGTTAAATAAGGTGTGGCTTCAGGATTCTTTGCGTGCCCACCAGAGAATGTACGCTACAAACTGTAGAGTGTCTATGACATGCAATAACAGCCTTTTTTTCTCTGCTCCCCACTGACAAAGCCCTCTGGCACATAGGCCACCGCGTGGGACTAGAGGCATCACATGAGTGTTGTAGTCAGGCACTAGGCCATGTGCAAGGGATTGCTCGGGAAGGTATTGACACCTGGCCTGGTTGGTTTGGGCAAAATATGTACCAGGGTGCAAGAGACTCTGAGGGTGTGGTCTGATGCTAAGCCAGAAGCTCTTTGCTCTGTATTTCTCCATGAAAGTTTTGCTCTTTAACGGCCCAAGACATAGCCTTCTGTACTGGATCAACGCCTCACTAATTTGAGGCTCTGAGCACGTTTTCACAAAAATATTTTTAACATTTATTCATTTTAGAGAGACAGAGCACAAGTAGGGGAGGGGCAGAGAGAGAGAGAGGGAGACACAGACTCTGAAGCAGGCTCCAGGCTCTGAACTGTCAGCATAGAGCCCAATGCAGGGCTCAAATTCACAAACCACGAGATCATGACCTGAGCGGAAGTCAGATGTTTAACCAACTGAGCCACCCAGGCACCCCTGAGCAAGTTTCTTAACTCCTCTGAGCGTCTATGTCTTAATCCACTAACTGAGGACTTTTCTATCTGCCTCTCTGGTAGAGTTTTATGAGAACTCCAAGAAATGATAAACTTGAGAATGCTTTGAAGCCTATAAAGCAAAACACTGTGCAATGGCCAGTAGTGGAGTTCATGGCTGACTCTGTCTGGTTGGGGACAGCCAAGGTTCTCAACTAGGAGTAATGGCCAGAAGTAGAGCTGATACTCTGCAGCAAAATGCATTTCTAATTAAGGCAGGGCCCAAGGGCCAAGTGTTCCAGAAGTATAACAATTTATAGTCTCTTGTACCTTTTTGCAACAAAACAATACCCAGTGAAACTGCACAGTTTTATCTTCTGACATGTTGCACGCAGCATGGATGTTGGAGTTGGTTGCTCAGCACAGCCCACTGAATGGAGATGCCTCACTGCCCATACAGGTCTACAAGGCCATACAGCTGTTACCGAGCAGAGACATTTGTTTGGGTTACTCACCAGCCAATCATAGAGCAGACCTTACTTTTACAGATATCAGGACTATGGGAGCCAGGGGTGAAAGGGGTTTGGAGCTTCTCATAAAGAAGGGTACAATCAGAGATCTGAGAGGAAATATGATTAAGTCTGTGAGTAGACTTTAACTGAAAACGGTGGCCTTAACTGTGATGTATCTATTTGGGGAACTAATACTGAGTACAAGTCAAGACAGGGAAGTCAGGAGGCCTAGATTCCTTCTTTTCCACTAATGTGGGTACTACTGGGAGAGCTTCAGGTTTCATTGTTCTCATTTGTGAATAAAGGATCAGGATCAGGTGACCTTTTTCTCTAATTTCCAATTTATCCTTCCATTCTACTCCCTTTTACCCCCAAATATGGCTATCTCCTGACATAATTTAAGATTTAGGATTAACTTGATTTTCTCAAAGAGGTCTTCCTATTTTCCCTAAACCATACTAAAGGGCCTTGCCAGACACCAATACAGCACAGGTACTTCTGGCCTGTCTTCCCCTTCTCCCTGAGTGCTCTGTGACCACCATATCTTCTTATAGTCCAGGGTGCCGTGCCCAGGGGAGGTATGCAATAAATTAAAATTTAAAAGAGACCTCATCAAGATTAAAAGCTTCTGCACAGCCNCTAGCAAAGGTGAAATCACATTCCTCTTATAATGCAAATGGAAACTAAGAAGGAGACCAATGCTCTAAGCAAAGGGTTTACTTCTGTGATTAACAGCAAATAATCACAAATTCTGAGTAACAAACCATTTCGGTCAAGAGGTGGATTTGACCAATGGAATGTGTCTTCCAACCCTAGGCCTCAGGAGGTCTTGTAGTGTCTTTTCTTGCCATCTTTGGAACCCTGAGACAGCCGTGTGGATAAGCCCAAGCTAGCCTGCTGGAAGCTGAGAGCCCCATGGAGAGGCAGCAAGGCACCACAGCCAACAGTCAGCCAATACCTGGCCAATAACTTGCCAACTTCTGCACGTGTGAATGAAACCATCCCATCTCATCAAGCCACCAGCCAACCTAGCAGGTAACCAGGGATACGTGAGAAAATCCAGCAGACATCAGCTGAACCAGCCCAGAAAAGGCAAACCATGAACTAAATGAATGGCTGTCATTTTAAACCATGGCATTTTTGTGCTCATTTGTTATGCAGCAAAAGCTAACTGACACAACTTCCCTTCTGTCTCTTTTTGTTAAACTCAGCAGGCCGAACTGTTGGCAAGGGTCATGGAGGTAAAGTCTTAGGAGTCCAGGAGCCCTTTGAGAGAAACACAGTCCATATCCTATCCCTATAGCAAAAGCTTCAGATTAGGGTAAGCTGGTATATATGAATCACTGTGACCATGATCAGTCAAAACATACAACAGCTAATAATACTTCTATAGTGCTTACTCCCTCCCAGTCATTTCTAAGGGCTTTACATCTATTATCTCATTTAATTTTCAAAGCAAGGCTATGAGATTTTATTTTCCATTTTATTCCCATTTTACAGATGAGAACAATGAAGTACAGAGATGCTAAGTAATTCTCCCAAAGTCACACTGCTAGGAAGTGGAGAAACCAGAATTTGACCTAAGGCGGGGTGACCTCCAGAGTCCTTGCTCATATTCGGGATGCTTTCTGCCAAGTCCTCTGGCAAAATAGCAAGAAAGAATGCTTGGGATCTTCCAAAAGGAAAGGGAGTATGCAAACTGGTCACCTAGGATTGGTCCTAGGGCCTGTGGGTATCATGGGGACAGAGTGGTTCTGACACAAACCACAATGCAAACAGGGGCCAGTAACACTGGAGAAACACTTTGGGAAAACTGTAGCTCAGCCTGTGAGAGTGAGGACCCAAGTATAGGAAACCCCAGAAATGTCTTTGGGTGCAGGTCTGGACCCACAAAGGCATTAGTAGGCTACCCGGCAGGGTCCCACAAACAACACAGGCCCTGTGGACCAGAATGCAGTTAAGTACCACCCCTCCCCTTCAAGCATCAGTGCCTTGGACAGACGAAGCTTTAAATTGTCTTTCTCCCTGCTTATGGGAGAAATGTGCATGGTGGGGGGTAAGAAATGAGAAACTGGACTTCCTGATTGTAAGAGCAGTTGAGGTCTTAAGTGATTGATTAGGAAAATAAAAAGAGTGTGACCATATTTACACCTAAAGCAAGTGAAATGGTCTTAGCAGTTTCATAAATATTTCTTAAATAGAACTCCACAGTTTATAGAGTATTTTCAAATATTTTTACTCGCTTATTTGCTTTCCACAAAGACCTTGCAAAATAGGTAAGACAAATGTCATTGTACCTACTTTTCAGGTGATGGAATTATATCTCAAAGGAAGTGCCTTGCCCAACAACATGGAACCAGTGGGAGGCAGAGCCAAGAAGACACAAGGCTTTGCCATTCAAATTTAGAATTCCCTTCTACTGAGCCATGTCTCCTCTTTATAAACATGGAAAGTTGTGTAACTATTAAATAGAACTCACAACTCTGGTCAGAGCTCCAAGGGAATGCACGTTAGTAACTCGTTATCAAGAGAGTGGTCCAAGACCCTAATGGGGCCAAGAGAGAGTCAAAGTACCCCCAGTTAGTCCAGCAATGGCCTCAAGGAAGAGGGGGGAACTTGAGTTTAATTTAATCCATTTAAGCAACTTTGTTTCACAAATGGCTATTCAGAAAGTTGCTGATGAATTCTACCTAGTTATTCTGTAGCAACAAGTTGCTTGGGACTGATCTACAAAATATTCCCCTACTTGATGCAACCCACTTTTACCCAAACAGCTCTATGCGATGAAAAATCATGGCTATATTTTCACGTTTGCTTATTTGTTAGCTTAGAAGCAGAGGCTATTCTAGGGTAACAGCCCTGGCAGTCAACCCCTAACACCTGTTTACTCTGGGCGCAGTCCCACTGTGGGTATGGCTTTGATGGCAAACACACCCTTCCATTGCTCACTGTTGAGCAACTGAAAGGGGACACGAGCAAGAAGGGGACACTGGCATCAGAAGTCAGCTCTCTGAATACGGGCTTTTTTATCGGGAAGTGGAATAGAGAAATCGCTGGAATGAGAAGAATTATCATTTCTGGAGTCGTCTTTGGATAACAAATTGCCAGGCCTAAATATCCACAGATTATTCTATCGGAGTTTATCTTGTTGCGACAGATCCGCATGCCGTAATCAATCACACTGCGTATCCATAAAACAGCTTGATAGTACACATGTATTCTCCTCAAAATAAAGTTGTAACATTTACACATAATAACTTATTGGGCTGCAGGCTTTGCCTGACGTATGCTCAATATCATCTGATGTTTTATTGGATCCCACACAAACTTTTGCCTTATACGGTCATTCTGCAGAGAAAAGTTAACTGAAGTCTTGACTCTAATGAAGGAAAATAGAAAGAGTGGAAACTGAGGCAACCTGCTCCAGAGGCTGAAGCATGGCCAGAGTAGGTAGAGTCTTAGGGGAGAAGATCAAGGCTGGGTTCAGAGCCTGCAGGCAGTCCAACTGCCCCCAGTCATTGGCCGTGCACTATAGAACAGGTCAGTTCAACTCTTCAGACTTGGGCTGCCTCATCTGTACAATACTTGGCATTACTAAATGTTAAAATGTAAATTATACAGAGAAAGTAACAGAGAAGAGGAGGATGGAGACCCTGTGGCAGGGGGGTTCCTATGCAGGAACGAGACATAACTAGCTAATGTCCGCTGACTCAGTATAAGGAGTGGTTGGGGTCAAAACAGTGTGAAATGAAGTTTGAGGCTTTTTCTATTGACTGTCAATCTTACCATATCTGTACAAATCCTATCTTTGTGTTGATTTGCCTATTATCTCTATCTCTTCATCCTACCTCACTCTGGACTATCAGTTCCATGAGGCAAAGACCTGGCTGTCCCATACACTATGGTGTCTGCCGTGCCTAATACATAATAGGCATTCAGTAAGCAACCAATGAATGAAGGAAGCACACATTAGTTAATGAATACACTCATTCTGGAATACAGTGCATCTGACACTCAGAGAACTGCCACGTGTGCCTTATCCTAGGCAGCCCCTCTGGCCAAAGCCCTATGCTCTTCCTTTCCGCCTTTTCTGCCACCTCCATCAGAGCATTCCTGTGCTGTTTTCAGCAGTATAACTTACCCCCAAACAGCAAAAGCAAATGGTCATGCCGCTCTTTGTGGATGACATAAGGGCCCTGCTGCTCTCTACCCTGGAAAGAGGGCATGTGGGACATGGAAACCACCTTGGGGACACACCATAAGAAACCCCAGAAACTGGGAAGTGTCATATGAATAAGCAATGCTTTTTATGTTGCAGAAGTACTAAGTGGTCTGGGGGTAATGTGGGTCTATGTTAGTTGTTCTCAGGGCATCACATCACCCATGCAGCTTTGACAACTTACACCCCTGAAGTCCTGATGGAGCCCAGAGAGCTTCAATTCTTAAAGCTCCACAGATGATTCGTTATGTTCTGAAGACTGAGAACAGAAGGCCAACCAAACAAAGGCTTGCTTATGCCCCTTCCTGGTTCAATTCTAAATGCAGGTTTTAAATGTCCTTTGGGGGTTGGGGGAAGGGGATGGTAACTAAAAACTCAGAAAGTCTTAGACAAAACAAGTGACTCAAATAGTGCATGTTTTAACATCTGGCCCTACTAGTTTTCACCGTCCACTGAGCATGTCATGCCCACTCCCTGCCTATTCTTGGTTTATGGAATTCTTTGGGCACTTAAGTTACCCTTGCATCCTCAACAGCCTCTCAAAATCACACCCATTTGTTTGGGGGGAATGATGGGATATCATCACTCATGTGAAAATCAACTGACATTTGGGCCAAGAACCTGCCTCCACCCTGCTGAGACCTCTGAAATTTGTCTTCCAATGGTCCAGCCATATTCATACACTCATTCACTCAGTGAACAGGCACATTTGATCTCTTCTTATCAAGAACTGTGCTAGGTGTTAGGTATGGAGCAGCGAAGCAGTACACATTCATGTGTAAATATGTTTTTATATGTGTGGAGACATAATGCTTGTTGCACGCTTAAGCTTTGCTAAGAACAACCCTCAGCTTCCAGCTTAGCACTTCAGGAAGTCAATGGTGTAGACAGCTCTCACAGATTTCAGGAGATACAACTCACGAAGAATCACAAACATTATCCTGATGATTATCCATGCAATCTTTCAAGGTTTCCTTCTCATACCCTAGTGGGACGTAGGAGGCTGAGATTTCATGTGATTCTCTCCAGGGGGCACTACTCTGTCCCTGGCAACATACTCACAGAAGTAAGTGGAGTTTAAATATAAACTCTGGGAAATTTGCCTTGAAAATGGACCTGGTATCTTCAATTCTCCATCTAAGCTGGCTGGGTCTTGCTGTAGCAGAGCTGTAGATCTTCACAAGTTCATATGTTTGGCTGGAGGGAGCCAGCAACATGCTGGGCACAGGTGGAAACAAGCCAGCCTGGTGAACCGATAACTGCTTAGATAATCAGGGGTATTGATGGTCAGAATTCATCCTTCTTCCAGGAAGTCTGTGTCCCTTGCACAAAGCAGCTGGAAGTGGTTTGTACTGGCCTGCGCTGGCCTGTGTAACTGAGTGGCAAACACAAACTCAGAGATTAGGGACATTTCCCAGGATGTTCCACAACTATTCACAGCCCTAGGTCTGACCCTCACCCTTCTCAGTACAGGCCAGTCTGTCTTTCTAGAATGATTTGCATAGTTCTAGAATGGCCCTAGGCTTGGAAAATAGTCCAGGTCTGGAGGGGTTAATTACTATGCAACATTCAGCATTTTCTTTCCCGCATTCCTTCTGTCAGCCAGTCCTTTCCTAGCCAGGACCTCTGCTATGTTCAGGGTACACAGGCACCCTACCTACCATACCACACACATCTTCTCTTTAGGTAACCTAATGCCAGGCTAGGATTTTCAAAAGGAACTCTTATTAGGGAACCCAGGGAGCACAAAGAAGAGAAATAGATGAGAGCAATAATGCTTCACATTTGTAAAGCACTTTGCAGTTTGCAAAGCACTTGCACATTCATTACCTCATTTACCCAGCATGAATGCCTTCCCCTGACTTAAGTAAAGCCTAGCCAGAGATTGGCATGGGCT
Source organism: Crocuta crocuta (assembly GCF_008692635.1). Taxonomy (NCBI): domain Eukaryota; kingdom Metazoa; phylum Chordata; class Mammalia; order Carnivora; family Hyaenidae; genus Crocuta; species Crocuta crocuta. The sequence goes on from NW_027528357.1 coordinate 2,190,914, forward strand.
CCACTAGGAGTTGCCTCCAGCCCTCCCTGGCCACCATTCCCCAAACCCAATCCTACCATCTGGTAACACTGGAAGCCTGCATGATTCCTGACAGTCCCCCGACGTCTGATTCCTGGTCCTGGGTCGGCATCTGACTTTCCCCTGGAGGTGGTGACTTTCTCCAGAAGCATTCTCACCACCTAATTGCTAATGGTGGTTCTACCCACTAAGGGAAGTGAAGTTTCTTGTTTCTGAGACAGTACTGGGTTTAGTCTCTCCCATCTTACTCAAAGAGAACAGTAATAACTAACATTCACTGAGTTCCAGGCATTGCTTTTTGTGTATATTAAATTGTTTTTTCCTCACCAAAATCAACAAGTAGACAGTATTATCCCCACTTTACAGATCAGTGAGGCTTGGTAAATGCAAGTCTTGTTTTATGTTGTGGAGCTAATCAGTGGATTGGGTGAAATGCAGGACAACTTGACTGAAGTCATTTGCTTCACTTAATCATGACTTTATGGATGCACACATTCTAGATGCATTTGCCAAGCTCCTCCTGTACAGCTAGCTGGCCACAGGGACAAACAGTGAACCAGGCGTGGCTCTGCCCCCAAGGAGCCCGCTGGCTGGCTGGCTGGCCCAATTAGCTTCTCCTGCTGTAGATAATATAATGTAATAAGTGTTATCACAGAGGCTCAAACCTAGTCCAGACCCAAAGAAAACTGGCCTGAAGGACATGACATCCATGAGGAGGAGTGGGTACCCCAAGTGGACAGAGAAGCAGAAATAAAGATTTGGGGGTCAAAGAGAGCACGGTACTTTCAGGAAATCCAGCATTGGTGGTCAAGTACGGTGAAGTGACTTGTAGACTGAGTTAAGGGGTTCAAGCTTTATCTTCAAATCGCTAAAGCAATATTGATCAGTTTTAAGCAGAGAAGTGATATGAGAGGGACTCTCCCCCTGAAGTTTTGTTTTTTGTTTTTTTTTTAATTAAGTCCCTGCTTATCATCCTGTAGTCGTATAGTTGCCTCTCTCCAATAAAAGTGGGCTCAGATTGGGTGTGGAGCTGAGGGGGATACTCATCAACTAAGGCTCTCTGGCCACTGGCTGCTAATTAGTAAAAGTCTTGCCACCCTCTATGTTTCCCATCCTCCTCTAACTCAGGCTCTCTCCCCCCCGCTATCAGACACTTTGGGGACCTGAAGCTGTTTTCATCCAACAGTTAACAGCAAATTCTAGGCCCGTGTCCCTGAATACTCGTAGTTTCCATCTCTTCTGGATTTACCTTTATCTTTGGTGTCCATCCATGACAGTTGCCTACTGTCCACATATACGGTCAGAGTTCACAGATTACCCGCCACCAATCAATGTCCCTTTGTCAGGTGTTAAAAAGCTTATGCAGACTTCTGGCTGGCTGGCTCTGTACTCCTCTCACTGTGACAGGCAACTCCTGGGGGCCAGGCCAGGGCCACATTTGGAGGAACCCAGATGGAGGCACCTCCATATCTTTGGGGAGCACTCTTCATTTGGCTTAGCATGCAATTTCAGTAGGCATGGACATAAAGAAGTGAGGAAGGAAGAAACCAACTGCGGTGATTGATGAGGCTAATGCAGCATGGCCAGCTCCTCCCCATAGCTGGGGCTGGGGCTGTGTTTCATGTCGGTTTTCAACGTCCATAGCTCCCAGCTCTGAGCACACAGATGAGCTTCTTTGGCAATCTCTGTCTTCAGAACCGAAGTCCTGTTTTGTTTCCACAGTTGAGAGAGGCCTCGTAAATTGAGCTTAGACCAATCTGTGCTATGATATGGCATGAGTCACCAAGACAATGGACACTGCCTTCTTTGAGGCAGGGAGCCTTCACACCTGGACCATGGCAGGCTGAAAAACTCAGAAAGTCTGCTGAGATCCATGCAAAATGGTATGGGGTGGGTATGCTTTTATGAGACCCCAAAAGAGGTTTACAATTCCCACAAAAGGTCAAAATGCCCTGATTTGGAGGGTGCTTGCTGATCTGCACACACTGACCCTATTAGCCCAAGGCGGCCCTCGGAGTCCTCGGAGCCCTCAGAGCCCAAAGGCCAACCTTCCCCACTGCAGATTTGCCCAAACACATCCAGTTGACCCAACTAATGCAAACATGGCAATAATTTATTTCAGTTCAAAGAAATGCAAATTGGGTTAATATCCCTTTCTCTGAACCATCACATATTCAATATAAACTAATTCGTTTCCACAGCAGTGAATTTTTCTAGAAACAAATGATACTCTGTTCTGTACAATTCAAACTAGCACATTTTTTAATGCAACAAACATTTATAAACCACTCATCCCTCCCCCCTTCCCTCCTTCCTAAAAATACCCATTGCAGCACCATCTTCAAGCCTACAGCCTGTCATCCCGAACTGCTGCATTGTATTTTTATAATGGGACTGTTTCAATCCTAGTCATCAAATTGCCCTGTTTATTATTATCCCCATTTTACAGATAAAGGAACTAGGTCACAGGGAGGTCACCTGACCAGCCCCAAGCCCCACAGCAGGGTTGTAATGTGGAAGATGTGCTTCCCTGGTACTGCAGCCTCAGAAGGGCAGAGGCAGGCAGGCTGGCTTCCTCATGCTTCCAGGGAGAGCAAGAACTCAGGGGGAGATAAGCCTATTGTGTCTCAGCTCAGGCAGGGCTGACCACAGGGAAGACCATGAGCAGCCTCGTGGCAAGAGGTGTCCCGGTCAGACAGATTTACGTGACTGCCTGAGAGAGGAGCTCAGAGAGGGACTTCATGGAGACATGGCAGCTTACGGCCAGCTGGCAGACCTGGAGCCACAACAGAAGGGGCGTGTGACCAGAAACCTGGGCCCTGGCACGTCAGGCAAGTCCCTCCTCTCAGTGAACCTCCGTTTCACAGCATGAATGACGCCTGGATTCCTTGAGCTCCAACAGCCTTTCAGGAGCGGCAAAGGAGTCCGATCCGGGGCGCTTTGCGGAAGGACTCCTGCAACTGCTGCCTGAGCCCCCTCCCCGCAACCCACACATGGCTCACCCCTCCCCAGCTGGGGCCCCACAACAGGGCCTCTGGCTGTCACTGCTGGGACCTGCTGCGGGACAGCCAGCTCAGCTGATTGTCTCACCAGACAGACTAGGGGTTGACGTCACCCTTTATATATACAAAATTTCATGCACGTGCACACACACAAACACACATACTTTTTTTTTTCTTGACACATAGTTCTTGGTTTAAAGAACTAAAGCCCAAGGATGAGATTATTTCTGGCCCCCTCCAGGGCCATGAAGGGGGAATCTTGGGACCTCAGCCTGGTGCCCATCAAGGTGCCACACCCAAATATCATCTATCCAAGAGCTGTCTGTGGTACAGACCATCAAGCCGCAGGTTCCCAGGGCTAAAGTAACTGCTCCGTTTGCCTCTGTCCTCAAAGCGGCACCAAGCACACCTCTGCGGAGGGAGGCCCCAGCCCTCTGACAGGCTGGGCCCGGGTGCGCATGCAGGTCAGGGGCCAGGGTGCAGCCACAGTATCAGCACTCTCCTGCAGGAGGGTTCGTTATTAATAAACACGTTGCTTCGAGCATTTGCTCACGATTGTTTGATATTTCAGTTTTCAGTAATTTTCTCAGTTAATAATTTATTAAATGGATTATTTGTCATTTCAATTTATTAAAAATTGATAAAGGGCTCATTTCTTTTTTCCCCAGCTAGGACACAGGAGATATACAGGNAATCACCTGCATCCAGTGAATACCCTCAGTCCCCTCCCTGGTGTCTCTGCACCCAGAGCCTACTCCCTGGTCAAGCAATGAGGCTGGGAAGGCATGCTCCCACCCACTCCTGAGCCAACTCCACCACCCAGCCACTGNTTTCAGCACGCTGAATTTTGCACAGTGCCCTCTCTGAGGTGAGGCTGCCTTTCTGAGAAGGAGCCTGGGATGGTGGTGGGGCCTAGGACTCTGGAGTAGCAGGGAGGTATTGGGGGCGGGGGGGAGGAGGTGTGGGGAGCACCCAAAATGGCCACCTGCTCTCCTGCAACCCACACCCACCCTGGCAGGCAGCTCTCTTGTCTTTGGTGCTATTAACTACTTCATGGTTTCTGTATTCTGATCATGGCGCTGCCTGTGTTTACAGAACAAGCATATAAAGGCACTTGAGAAGAAAAATATCATCAGGACAGTCTCCTGACCCCTTTCCTCTTCTTTCTCCTCCCTGTCCTCCATGTCACCCTCCACCACACGCTTCTCTTACTTACTCCACCTCTCCACTCTCTTACCATCTCCACAACCCACACTGCTTTTCTCCCCTCTCCCTCTTTCTTTATCCCTCTTTCCCTGAGATCTCTCCATCATTTTTCTTCTTTCTGGTCCTTCCTCCCCAAGGTCTTTTCAGCAGGATGGTTAATTGCCGGAATTCCCTTTTCTGTGGGTGTGGTCCCAGGACCACGAGGAGCCACCATGGACCTTCCTCACCAGTGCCCTGAGGTCACAATCATTCTTTGGCTGTTACTGGGCTCAGGGCTAAGCCTCATGCACCCAGGTCCCAATCTCAGGTCTTGGAGTGCCCACCCAACCACAACAAAGAAAAAAAGACAGTGCTCTCTGGGTCAAAAATGGTACAGATGAAGGCCCGCACAGCCATCAGCGGACTCGAGGCAGAGAAAGAGGAAGAAATCATGGGTTGGCAGATAGGTGAGCGGAAACAGCAGCCACCTCAAAGTCACTTTAGCCAAGAGACTTTGGTCATCATTTTGCAATTTCTGCCTGCTTTCATGGGCTCCTCAAGATCCCATGTATCACTGTTTTCCAGAGCGCTTTTTTCTGAGATGAGTTTAATGGCCTTATAAAAGTCACATTGTGCACAAATTGGGAAGTTTCTGAGGCTCTGCGCTGGCTCTCATGCATATACACTCGCAAACTTCCCACAGCTGAGCAGGGAAGGCAATTCAAGGCACAAAAACATCCTTGGGTAAATTACTTCCTATTAGTATGTCACATATTTCTTAGATACGACTGTAGTTCCAGGAGGTGACAGCAGCAGTTGACAATAAAACTTTGCACTCTTTCTTATTTATATTTTCCTTTTCTATTTTGTTTGTTTTTTCTTTCCCCTCTAAGTTACATAACATCACATCCAACTCATCATCTCCCTGCTCCTTGGGGAAACAATGCCCCCAAGGCTTTTCCTGACTGCCTCACTGTGGGGTGGTCCAAGTAGACTTCCAACCTCAAGTACCATGGAGGAAACTCAAAAGGGCATTGCACCATCCAGAGACAGGAATCCCACAGCTGGGGGTCCTTCAACCCCCCTATAGCTCCCCAAGTCCACTACTAGCCACAGCTTCTCTTCAAATCCATAATTTTCCACTGAACAGCTACCTACCATATTCCTAGACCTGAGCCGAACGAGCTGGAAAAGACCAGAGAAAATAGGAGTTCATTATTTGCTTACTGAACAAGACCCACCCAGTGAGACAGCCTAATCACAAGAAAAGAAAATATATGATAAGTGGCATCATGAGCACTTCCACCCAACCAGACCCCAGGAGTTGTGCTGGAGGGGAGGAGAGGAGGTTATGACATAAAGCAGGGTTCTGCTAGACAGGTGGAGGACAGAGCCATTGAGATAGGGGAATCCCTTATGCTCTTCTTTGCAAACACAGTAACACCTCAGCATTTTAGTACATCCAGATGGAGAATGAGGGTGTAACTCTCTGATAAGAGTCCCCAGCAGGGAACTGGTGCTTCTGAACAAGAATTTTCTCTCCATTGTCCCATAACCTTAGAAAGTCCCTCAGGCACAGGGAAAACTCAGTTTGCCAGCCTGTGGGCTGGGGTGGAATGCAGGAGATTCTCCAGTTCATGATAAAATCCTGTATCTCCAGACTGGACCCCACCCTTCTCCCAGGACAGAGATGCCCCAAGCATCCGGGAGATGGCCTCTGAGGAATGTCTCCATCCTCCCAGGGCCTTTACCTTCTCTGGCCTTTACACCTCATAGTCTATTCCCTCCTCCCACCACCCGGAGAATTCAGAATCCTGAGCCCTCCTTGGGAGGAGAATAAAGTTTCACTTCACCTTCCACTCTCTGGGCCCCGGTCCCGTTTTGGCTCCAACTCTCCCACTTTGCAGGAGCCTGATGCTGGTGGCCCTTACCCCAAGCTCAGAACTAACTGTGGCACTAATGGCAGCTCCTTCCCAAGAGCACCCAGCTCATTCTCCTCAGGATCTCAAGTCTAAAATTCTCCCAGCTCAAGTTTATGGCTAAACAAGAGGTTCTGTTGTTCTGCCTACAATGTATCAACCTTGTCTCCATGAAAAGATGAGAATACAGGTTCTTAAAGAGACATCAGAACCACGAAATGTGGGGACAGGGCCCATACCCACTGATGAGGATGACTGATAGAAGGCTGACCTAGGGAAGAACAGGATCAGATAGCCTTTTCAAAAGGGGCAGCTGTGAAGTTTGTAGAAAATAAGGTAGATTTTTCTGTAATGGGACGAAGGAACAGAGGGACAGATTAAGGAGCAAGTATTAGGGGAGGAGGGATATTACCAGATGTCATTTTGTATAAATGCCATATATGGTGAATTTAATTATTTTTTTAACTTTTCAGCCAAAAGTTTTGCTGTTGCATTCAGAGTCACTGAAACAATGGGAAATGACTATTACTAATAAAAAAAAAAAAATAAAGCACTTTCAGATCAGTTCCCTGATTGTGACCTGTCCAATACTATTTTTTTTTTTTTTGGGTCAGTATAGATACATCCTGAATATTTTAAGACTTTCTGGACTTCAATTCACTACCACTTATAATTCAAAATTGCATCTTCCCCCATCTTCTCTCAGGACTCTTAATTTCTCTTCTCTTTCCACCATTATTTATTTAAGCCTCCTAACTGTATTATTTATTTTAACACCATATCTGTATTATTTATTTTACTGTAGCTCCATAACGATATTATTTAAGTCTATAAAATAAAGCTTTTTCCCTTGAACTGTCTGTGCAAAATAAAATTGTGTTGTACTGAAACATTCTTTGAAATGCCCTTCTTTTCTACCACTGGATAATAATAATAATACTTTGCATATATATGGTACCTTTCATCCTGGGATTATTTAAGCCTGCAAGAGTAGTCTGTCTGAATTCTCCATGCAAAAATCAAGTTATATGATAATATTCTTTGAAATGCCCTTTATTTTTCACCACTTGCTGGTACAGAAACACTCTGTCTTTGTGCACTACTTTTCCACCTATGAATCCCCAAGTGGCTCTCTCATTAAAACTCACCTACTTAGAAATGGCCAGGTAAATACAGTCCCCACTGCCTGAGTGGTAAGAGCAAAGCAATAAGAAGACCTCCATGGACAGGAAATATGTGTAAATCAGAGGACATCTCCACATACAGATACCTCTGCTATTGGAACAGCTCTTTGCAATCTTCCTTCTCCCATCCGTCTCCCAGATTTATCAAAGAAACATGGGAGCCAGACCACCTGGGTTTAAATCCACTCATGCCCAAGCAGCACATCCTGGGCAAGTTCCTTCCCCTCTTGAGCCCTCAGTGGCTCATCCATACTTAGCATCGTTCCCAACACCCTGTACTTTGCTCAGGCATCTCTCACATCCCAAAGTATCCTTCCTACACCTAGTCATTTGTCTGTCCTTAAACACCCAACTCCAAGTTCACCTCCAGGGAGAGTAAATGGCAGCCTGTTACCTTTTCCAGGAATAGCAGCTGGTATCCATCATTTTCTTTTTGGATGGCCCTTGGATTCTAAGTCTCAGGTAACATATTCTGGAGCTGGACTACATGTTATTTTGCACAGATTTTAACTGTCGCTTGTGTCTGAACTTTTTATTGGTTGATTCATTCAACAAATATTTACTGAGCATCTAGTATGTACTAGGCACTCTTTTTGGCTCTAGGGATACCAGCTGAGAATGAAACAAAACCCCCAGCAATCTCAAAGCTTAAAACCTTGTGGGAAAATATGTCCACCATGAGGCCTGTAAAGCTAAACCATAGTAAGACTCTACCTTCTTCCCTTCTGCCTCTCAAAGTGCTGAACCAAGCATGGCTACACAGCAAGGAAGCAGAAGATATTGTTTACCTTATTTTTAAAATGTTAATGATAAGGAGAAAGAAGTGTTTGAAATCATAATTGTAATAATTTTCTCCAGTTTCAAAAAACATTTTTTAAAAATTGTCTCCAGCCCCAAACTGGTTACTAAGTCCCTAAGTATCCTTATAATGTGGTCACAGGATCTTCTCAAGGAATAACTCTCTCTATGGACTGGGTCCAGTCCACAGCCTCCAACCCTTCAATTATGCATCTCTCAGGTGGGGCTGGCATCTTCCAGTTAACTGGGAGTAAGCAATGAGATGGCCAGCTCCATGCCTCACACACACCAGAAGCTTAGCAGACCACAGTACATCCTTTCCCCTCTTGAGGCTCTGGTCCTAACGCCACACTGATGACTCTGGTCCATGTGATGAATGGGAGACTGAAAGTCTGGGCCAGTGAAAATGGCAGCCCATTCTCCTCAGTAAGTTCCTCTGTCTCTTGTGACTCATACCCGAGCCCATGAACTCTACAGCTTTCACTGGGCTGTGTAGTGAAACACAGCACGACACTGGATTCTGGTCTTGCCCTCTGCACTGTCAAACTACTTCCACCTTCACTTGTTCTTTTTATCTCCTCTCCTTCCTATATATTGCATTTGTAGACTGTATGCTGTATAGACTTCCAGCACTTTGCATCCTTTCCTGGGAAGTTTTACCCTAATCAATTTGCAGGTGGATGTTGCTTCTCACTTCACTCCACTTCCATTTTGGTGTGCCCTCAGGAAGAGGAATGCAGCATCATCTGCACAATAAACATTCTTTTCACGGACTTTGTTTTGATTGTGTGGATTATATAAAGCACTTATGATTACCCTCATTTTAGTAAGATCAGAAAGAGAGAGCTGCCCTTTACAAACTCCCTTGACTTCCTCCTTTCCCTCAGGGGATGGAACACTTCCTCTCCAAAGCTGTGCATCATGTGTCCCTCTTGAGTACCTTCTCTGCACCTATAATTATACTGGGCACTGAGGATATATTAAGGACCAAGCCACAGTCCCTTGTATGCAGATACCACAGTCTAGTAGAGGAAGCATACAAAAACAGACAACCAAAATACTATGTGGATATAAAATGGGGTAAAGCACAAGGTCTCAGGGGGCAACATACCATGGTCTCCTCACCCAGCTCTATCAGGTCAAAAAGGCTTTCTAATGCATGAAGTGAGCCAGACACAGGGTTAAGGAGATGGCAGGCATTCAGGCAGAAGGAACAGGGTCTTTGCAGGCAAGAACATGTTCAATAACTAGAATACTTCAGGGTCTCTAGAACCGGGGCCAGATCCTGCTAAACCCCTCTAAGGAAGTGGGGTATTGCCTTGATGTTACTAGGAAGACATCAGAGTCACTTTAATTGATTAATCTGAGAAGCATTATGAGTAAATACAAAGAGGGCTCCAATGAGAGCAGAAGTAGATACCAGAAAGAAAGTCAAGGGAGTAAGAGGTAAGAAAATCACCTGAAGAATTACAGAGGATTCAGTCAGGAAATATTTGTTAAAATGTTTAAAGAATGACCATATCTGTAGTAAACCCTAAATATTACAAACACACACACACACTTGTTAGAACTAATAAACAACGTGGGTAAAGTTGCAGGACACAAAACTGACATACAAAAATCAATAGCATCTCTATATACTACCAATGAACAATTCAAAAAAAAAAAACCCAAGAAAAAATTCATTTTACAAAACATCAAAAAGTATAAAATATTTAGGAATAAATTTAACCAGGGAGGTAAAAGACTTGTACACTGAAAACTGTAACCTGTTTATGAAAAAAACTAAGAAGGTACAAATTAAGGGAAAGACATTCTGTGTTTATGGATTGGAAGACAATGTTAAGATGTCCATGCTACCCAAAGGAATCTACAGATTTAATACAATCCCTATCAAAATTACAATGATTTTTTTGCAGAAATAGGCAAATCCATCCTAAAATTTTCTTGCAATCTCAAAGGACCCTGAACAGCAAATCCAATCTTTAAAAAGAACAAAGTTTAAGGTCTTACACTTCCCTATTTCAAACTTACTACAAAGCTACAGTAATTGGAATAGTGCAGTACTGGCATAAAGACATACATATAGGCCAATGAAACAGAATACAGAACTTAGAAATAAATCATCACATATATGGTCAAATGATTTTTGACAAGGGTGCCAAGAACATGGAATGGGGAGAGAACAGTCTTTTCAACAAACAGTGCTGAGAAAACTGGATATCCATGTGCAAAAGAAGGAAATTGGACCTGTATCTTACACAATACAAAAGACTTAACTCAAAATGGATCAAGGACCTAAACACAAGAGCTAAACCTGAAACTATTAGAAAATATATAGGGAAAAAACTACATGACGTTGGATTTGGGAACGACTTCTTGGATATGACACCAAAAGCAGAGGCAACAGAAGCAAATATAAATTTCACTTTATCAAGATGCACCAAAGGACACAATCAACAAACTATAAAGGTAATTCATAGGATGGGAAAAATATTTACAAATCATATATCTGATAAGGAGTTAATATCCACAATATGTAAAGAACTCCTAACTAACCTCCAAAAAAAAAAAAAAAGTAAAACTGATGAAGGGTTTGAATAGATTTCTCCAAAGATATACAAATGATCAACCTGCACATGAAACTACGGGAAATGCAAATCAGAACCACAATAAAATCTTACCTTGCAAATGGTCACTATCAAAAAATAAAAAACAAGTGTTAGCGAGGATGTGAAGAAATCGGTACCTTTGTGACCTGCTGCTGAGAATGCAAAATTGTACAGCTGCTATGGAAAATAGTATAACAGTTCCCCAAAAGATTCAATACAGAATTGCCATAAGATCCAGTCATTCCACTTCTGGATACATATATATATCCAAAAGAACTGAAAGCAAGATCTTGAAGAAATATTTGTGCATTCATGTTAATAGCAGCATTATCTATAAGAACCAAAACACAGAGGCAACCCAAGTGTCCTTTGATGATGAATGGGTAAACAAAAGGATACACAATGGAATATTATTTAGCCCGAAAAAAGGAAATCCTAACACACAGAATAACATGGATGAACCTTGAGAATGTTAGGCTAAGCAAAATAAGCCAGGCACAAAATGACAAATACTGTACGATCCACTAATATAAGGTACCTAGAGGAGTCACATTCATGGAGATAGACGTAGAAGGGTAGTTACCAGGGGATGGAGGGAGGGGAAATGGGAGTTGTTTGGTTGGGCACAGAGTTTCAATTTTGCAAAATGAAAAGAGTTCTAGAGACTGGTAACACAACAGTGTGAATGCACCTAACACTACTAAACTTTACATTTAAAAATGGCTAAGATAGTAGGTTTTATGTTATGAGCACTGTACCACAGTTTTCTGTTTGTTTGTTTTTTTTTTAAATAGTGCAATTGAGAAAACAAAGTGTTTCTAAAGGAACTATGCTACTACTGAGCTTTGCTTCCAAAATGCAGTTTGGGGTCATCTCTATCACAATGTTAGGCACATCAGTAACAGCCTTTACTCCTTGTCCCCTGAGAGCCAATGGAGGGACTGGCATGGGAGTCCAGCAAAAGGAGAATGAAAGATCAGCCCCATTGCAGCTAAGAGCTGACTGAAGAGCACAGCTTCAGCTCTGTAGCCATAGGGGATGGCCCACCCTTTGCCCCTAAATCAGAGCCCCACTGCCAAACCACCTCTGGCTTGCCCTGCTCTGCACTCCATGGGAGAGAGCAAGGGAGGTGGAATCCTACAGACAGGCAGCCTCTGATCAGAGGGAGGGCAACGCCTAAGCTCTGCAGCTTCACCACCACCCCCCAGCTTCTCATCTCCACACCCCAACCCAGAGGAGGAAGACGGGAGATTCCAGAAGTGTAGATGTCCTTCCACTTGGGGAGCAGGAAGCATATCTTCTCTCCCAAAAAGCTACTAGGCAAATTAACACTGCCCCCACCCAATGCTTTCAAAGTTTTATACTGAAAAAGTTTTATACTGAGACTTCCTCACCCCTCCCTGACTATTCCCATTTCCCTCCACAAGATCTGGACAGGAGTCCTGGCACACAGCAAGCAGTGCATTTCTTAGAAGTCACATTTGAAAACAGTTCCTCCAGGGGCAGCTGGGTGGCTCAGTTGGTTAAGCATCTGACTTTGGCTCAGGTCATGATCTCACAGTTCATGGGTTCAAGCTCCACATGAGGCTCTGTGCTGACAGCTTCAGTTTGTGTGCCTGCCTCACTCTTCCCCCTCCCCTTCCCCATCTCATGCTCTCTCTCAAAAATAAATAAACATTAAAAAAAAATTTCTTTTGAAACTAGTTTCTCCAAAATAACACCATAACCTTGCTGTCTGTGGGGAGAGGACTTTGTCATTGGTGAGGTATTCCTAATCCTCACGGATCATTTGTCAAGAAGGGACTTTATTACCTTTGAAGCAGAAGGACTGTACCCTGATAGAGAGCACAACCAAAGGGTCCCAAAGACTTGCTCTAGCGGGGGAGGGGACATGTGTGAAGGAAACTTTTGACCTGCTGGGCCCTCCAGTGATGGGTCAGGAATGAGGCCAGGGCTACTGGATCTCCTCCCAGCCCTCCCCCTTCTATATCTGGAGACTAAGGATAAGGGTCTGGGCACATCCACCTAAGCACACCAGAGCTTTGGGAGGAAAGTGATGGAAACCCCCAACCCCTTCTCTTTGAAGCATGAAGTTAGTGAAACATACCAAACGGAGCAGAGTTGGCCTGATGGGGCCAAATGGCAGCAAAGGAGAGCAAGATCCCTGAGAAAAAAGGTGGGGGGAGTCCAAGGGAATAAGGCCCAGACTCTATTCCAGACTCTGAAGGGCAAAGCAGTTCTGGAAGCATCACTTGCCTAATGCTAGTTCCTCCTGCTAGCTCTCTCTGATGCAGACACAGGAGATGAAAGATGGGGTGATGCCAGAGCCCCAGCTTTCTTGCTGTGAGGTGCCCCCAGGTCTGCCTGATGAAGAAGCATCGTCTCACATCTGGGCAGCCCACAGTTTGGACAATTTCAAGGGGCCAACCGCGGTGAACTTGAAAACAGGGAAACAGCCAGGTGCACTAATTCTTCAAACCAAAGCTCCAGGAAAAGGCCAAACATCTTACAATAAGCGTAACTAAAAATTACTGCTGAAATCAATAGTTTTCCCACAACCTTTCAGAAGCTTCCGAAAGATGTGCCGTTTCTTCCCGAGGCTTGGAGGGGCCCACACCCCCCTGAGAACAAGTGGGCCTGAGTCCCCACCTTGGGGGCTCACACATGGGCCTCGAGATCACATATGCCAGGGGATTCTTCCTGTGGCACACAGTCTGGGGGCCTTGGCAAAGCAAGAATGAGCAATCTTGTCGACAGGCCAGCCTATCAGCCTCTTCCTGCTCCCACCCCCGCGTCCATGCCAATTCCTCGCATAGCAAATGGACCGTCCCCTCCGGAGTTGCATGAGTGCAATCAGAAAATATGGGCTACAGCAAGCAGAGAGTAAAGACCTTGGGCTCCTTGGCATGTTTGTGGGGCTTTAGGACCAGGAAGACTGGAGCCAGTTTCTGAAACTCAGCAAACAGAGGGCTAGCTGCCAGCATGGGTCACAGGGCCGAGGAGTGGCTTTCTGAAGAGCTGAGTTCAGAATCGATAAAGCAGCAGATCTATTTATTGACCACTTTAGATTCCATAGAAAGGGAAAAAAAAAAAAAAATCCACCACGAAAATGAAATCCCGTCAGTAGCCCCAATAGACTTGCCCACCAACTAACGAGAACAAGGTAAATTTGAGCTCAATTTACTCAGATGGATAATAAAACTTTCAATTATGGTTGCATTATTTGTTGCTATATGGTTGAAAGATTAGGTGACAATATGCAAAAAATAGTTTCTTCATATTATAATATTTAGTAATGTCATTTTATTTTTTATATGTTTCATTAAATTGTTTTGTGGCTTTATTATCTACCCAGATGCACAGCCCAGAAATACAATTATTCAGATTTAGAAGCAATAAAATTTGGCATGCATTTTCTCGTATTCAGAATTCCTGCATGTTAAAAAGAAATTATAGCGTTCTTCCCACATTGCACTGCTCTGAGGCCCTCACAGACCCATTCATTAACCGAAGACATTACAGAAAGCACACCATTTAGGTTAAAGGGCCCTTCGGATAACAGATATGCATGCACGAAGCAAATATTTCAATGTAGCCCCGCCTTTTGATTATGACAATAATAGAGGCAGACGGATATGCGTTTGCTGTAATGTGCTGCTCAGTGATGGATCCATTGAGTGGTGAAAACTATGATTGCAAAGCAGCACACAGAGAAAGCATTATGACAACAAAACCTATCTTTGTAACTATCAGGAAGTGGGAGTTTTACTACTTAGAGAAAAATGAAAGCTTCCTGGGGAATTGTATTTCAGAAGAGTTCTATAAGATGTGAATCCTGAACATATTTCAGCTGCCCATGGAGCAGTGGGTGTAGACAGGTTTGAGCTGAGGGATGGTGGCCCCTGTGCCCAGAAATATTTCTTCCAAGTCATAATCCTAAGCCTCAGAAACCCCCCATTAAAGTGCAGATAAATACTTTGGAATATTTGTCCACCACTGGGACCCTAACACCTGTTTAACAGATTGTTAGTGGAAATCATGGAAACCTAATGTAACACATTATGGAATATATCAAATGACTATGTCAGGTCTTTGGGGGGGGGAACAGTTGATAGTGCTAATTGAAAGGAGGTATCAAAAACGAGAATGAAGATGTCGAAGTGTGATCTTACACATGCAATATAGGAAAAGATAAATTACAAATTGGAAAAACATATTTGCCACACATACCATCAAAAAGAATTCATGTGGAGAACATACAAAGAACTACTATAAATCCATAAGAAAGGAGCAAAAAAAAATGATAGAAAGAAAGGAACAGAAGACACGAACAACCATCTCACAGAAGAGTAAATACCTATGGCCAATAAACATTTGAGGAAATATGAAGGAAATGCATAATGAGATGCCTTTCATACCCATTTGATTGGCAGAATTTTAAAAAGATTCCATTATCAAGCGTTAGAAATTATATGGATACATAGGATTGTCAGGGGGAGAGTAAACTGGTAAAACCTTATTGGAAAAAAATTTGGCATTATCCCATCAAGTTAAGTAGTCACATGTCATATATCCTGCAACCCCCAAATTTCACTTCTAGGTGTATACTCAAGAGATACTCGTACATATGTGCACCAGGAAGAACGTACAAAACTATTCATAGTAGTACTATTCTTGGAAGCAAAAATCTGGAAACATTCCAACTGAATAAGTAAATTTTAGAGTACTACACGATGAAATATTGTGAGGCACTCAAAACTAATGAACTGTAGCTACACACAACAATATGGTTGACTCTTGGCAATACAGTATTTTGGGGGAAAAAATGTTGATTCCAGAAGACTACAGGCAACATGATTTATTTTCTAAAAAATTAAAAATAACCAACCAAGCAACATAATCTTAGAAATGTACATATGTAATAAAACTGTTTTAAAGGAGATGACAAGGACAAGATTCAGAAAAGTGACTGGCTCACACTGGGGAAGCAAGCAATGAGCTAGAAAAAACACACAGTTATGCCAGGATCTAGTTCCTGTGGCTCCCATGTGCTCTTGGGCCAGAGATTAACCCACTTCTAAGCACTGAATATGCTATGAGATTACTTAGTCTTCAGGCCCCTCTGATATGCATTTGTGTGTGTTTGTCTATGTGTGTGTATGTATACGTATATTTCATCTACACACTCACCAAGGATAATAGTGTGTTGATTTTAAATGAGCAATTAAAAGTAATCTGTTATTATTATGATGATGATCAAGAAGTAACAAAACAGACATCCTCTGCTCAAAATGTTAATCATCAAAGACGAAGGGGAGGGAGGAGGATACTAGAGAATTGGGTAAGATGGAGAGAACAATAATGACCCACCTTATGTCACTTACTTGTAGGGTGAAGGCTGCCATTTGTAAAACACACACACACACACACACACACACACACACACACACACACAGAAGGTAAAGGAAGGCTTAAGTAAACAAGAGAGAGGACATCACTCAGTGTGGGGTTCCTCAATCTAACTGTGCCTCAGAAAGCACCTAGTGAGCTTAGAAAAAATACTTAAGTCTGGACCCAACCTCTAAAATTCTCAGTCCATTCAGGCTGGATATCAGGAAGCTGAAGTGCTCTCCAGTGTTCCTAGGTGTCACCAAAGCTAAGAACCTCTAAGCTTGCAGGGGAGATGTCAGGTTTGAAATCAGCCTACCCAGGAGTTCTAGTTCCATGTCTCCCATGACCTAGAGAAGCTTTGCTCCAATAATTTTAGCTCCTTGAACTTCTATTTCCTCATCTCTAGAGTGGAGAGTATCAAGAATGAGAAGGGGCAAGTGGACTCAAGACATCTAAAGAGCTTCATATACTGATTCCATGACTTCCCCTTCTATTTCTGTGCTAGGCTAGAAGAAGGGTAATCTCATCAAAAGGGACTTCATTTGCTTCAATCCAGGGAGCAGGAAACTGTGCACAAGTCATCAATTTCCTGGATGGATAATTGTATATTGCTAAAGGAGTGATTAATTAAAGAGGCACAATAGTCTAGTGGTTAAAAGCAGGTGCTGGGAAAATCTCCATTCACGACAACTCAATGACTTCCATCTTTAACAACTCTTTCTGCTACAGTTAAAATTTTAAAAGAAAAAGAAAAAACAATTAAAACCAAAACCAATTGTTGTGGACCAGAAAAAGAACAGAAAATCTAGGAACTGAACAGACCATTGCGTCTGCTACAGCCTGAGTTGGAAGCAGGAGTGATAATCTTAGACCTTGGCTTCCACCGGTTAACAAACAGATATTCTAGGAGACTAAAGTTAGATGGAAAAGCTAGGATCATTGCATGAAGCCAAGGCTGGGCAGAGCTCCCACATAAGCAAAAGGAGGCCAGGGGAAAAGAGTAGCCTGCTTCCAGGGGCAACAGGCTTGTGAAGACATTAGACAGTGAAATTAGAGGGAGAAAAAAGTCATAGACTTATGGCCAGAAAGTGAAACTAGACAACCACAGATTCTGTGACTGGATGTGACATCCCTCAATATCAACATAAAACAAGAACATCAATGCATGCATCCAGCTGGAATCAACCACAAAATGTATATGAAAGAAACGTTTTCTAGAAAAATACAAATGACCAAAACTGACTCAAGAAGAAATAGAAAGCTTGAATAAACTAGTGACTATTGAAGACGTAGAATCAGTTATAAAAAAAACCTCCTTCCCCTTAAAACCAGATGTACACAATTTTAAAGGTAACTTAGCAAATCTATAAGTAGCAGACAATTCATATCTTGTACAAAATATTTCAGAGAAAGGAAAAACAAGAGAAAGTTACCCATCCAATCTACTAATACCAAAACGTGACAAAGGCAGTACAAGTAATCAAATATAAACCATTCTTCTGAACACAGATATAAAAATCCTAAATAAAACACAAGTAAATAAATTTCATAAAAGATATAAAACTATTTCAAAAATACTTTTGTCAAAGGAAGGTAAGGATGCTCTAATATAAAGGAGATATATCGTATGACTTTCTCAATATGCACACAAAAAGTTTTTATACTAGATGTTCTACTCAACTAATAATATCAAGATTAAAGAGTGAGATATAAAAAATGGAAAGGAAGATTGAAAACCAGCCTTATTTATGATAACATATTTATACATACAGAAAATCTGAAGGTATCTAGCAAGTATTAGAACAGATAAGAAAATGAAGCAATCCTCATGTACAAAAGATAATCTTTAAAGAGCTGACAGGGGTACCTGGGTGGCTCAGTCGGTTAAGTGTCTGACTTTGGCTCAGGTCATGATCTCACAGTTCGTGGGTTCGAGTCCCACATCGGGCTCTGTGCTGACAGCTAGCTCAGAGCCTGAAGCCTGTTTTAGATTCTGTGTCTCCCTCTTTCTCTGACCCTCCCCTACTCATGCTGTCTCTCATTCTCTCAGAAATAAATAAATAAATAGATAAATAAATAAATAAATAATAAAGAGCTGACAACATTCCTATAATGTTAAGAAATAATAGGAAAAATATCTCATTTACAACAGCAAGAAAAATGATGAACTTCTCAAGAATAAAATTGAAAAAAATCTGTGTAAGAACTTTATAGAGAAAAATTCCAAAATTTACTGAGCATCATAAAAGAAACTTCAACAAATGGAAAGCTGTACCATGTATACGCCTGGGAAGACTCAACTGCATAAAGGTTCAATTCCACCCCCAAATTAATGTATGAATTCAACACAATTGCAATCCAAATTCTGACATGTCTTTTTATGAAGCTACACAAGTTGATCCTAAAATACATGAGTAAGAGGCCAAAATTACCTAAGGACAAACAGGAAAATGACATGGAGAGATGTGCCCTGCCCATATCAAGTTTGCTAATGAAGCAATAGTTTGGTGCTACGGCAACAGCCCCCAGAACAACGAGACAGAACAACACAGAACAACAGTCCCCAGAACAACGAGACAGAACACAGAGCTGAGAAACACCTCTCATGTGGCACAGAAGGAGAACAGGGGTGAAGATGCGACTCATGAGTGACGTGGCCTGGGGTAAACCACTCTCCATCTTGGAAGGATGAAAGTAGATCTCCACCTCACTGCATTCACAAACATTAAATTCCAGAGAGATGTGGGAAGAAATTCTCTAAAAACTGAAAAAGGAGGCTATCTTGGTGATAACAAAGAAAAATATTTCAAAAACAGGACCCACCAATCACTAACCACAAAAAAAAATCCTAAAAAGACTTAAAAGCTCAACCATAAACATTTGATTCCATTTAGATAAATGTAAAATTACTGCTTGTTAGATGTTATCACAAATAAATTTCAATCCACAAAATTAACATCCAGACTCTACAAAGAATTTCTACACATAAATTTTAAAAAGACAAATATCCTACCTTAAAAAAATACCCTGAAATATAAAGTATAACTAAATATTAAGATCTAATAAAATTGGGTGATAGGCACATGAGTGTCTGTTGTGTTGTTCTCTAAAGTTTTCTATGTGGTTGAAATAGTTCAAAATAAATGTAAATAAAAATAAATGCAGTGCTTTAACACCAGACAGGCCTGCTATATTCAGGTTTACTTCCAACACTTAGCAGTAACCATAGATGAGACTGTTGAACTTTTTAGTTAAGGATCTCAGTTTCCTCATCTGGAAAACTGGAGTAGTAATACTACTACTGGATTGTTGGATAAATAATATTGGATAAGGAGCTTTATATAGGGCTTGGCAATTGTCAATACTTAAAACCAGTTTCTTTCATGTTAATAATAATATAATTAATCCAATCATTTTTATCCTCTCCTACAAATAATATCCTTAAATCTACCACATAAAAACAAAAAGAAGGAAGATCAGTCATACCGAGCTTCTGACCTAACTGATGGAGCACATGCTTTTGAGCGGTGTGTGACATGTATTTATTTGCAAGAAAGCTGTGCAGGTCCAGGCCTGGATAAAACCTAAAGTATGAAGTGTAGTAAGTATTGGTGTCCACACGTGCCATCAGAGCTCCCTAATATCTCCAAAGCATCTACCCCCTGCCTTATCTGCTATTTTCCACTTAGGTGCTAACCAATAACAAAGGTGTTTGTGAGTATTCCTCTTTCTTAAGGCAGGATTCTTAGAAATAAAATGTCTTTCAGACCCAAAGGACTGGTATTAATAGCAGATTAGGTTCTACCCTAAACTCCCTCAGATCACACCATGTAGAAATTTCTCATAAAGTAGGACTGGAGCTGGAAGTGTAAAAGTCATGTGCCCTGACTTCTGAGCCAGTATCTTGCACTTAAACACATACAGAATTTTCTCACACAACCTCTGCTTTTACATGTAAGTAGAGCCATCTAGAATAGGCCAATCATTATATCTGGATACCCTGTTGTGGTCTGCAGGGTAAAGGTCTTGTCCCTGGAAGTGCACAAGGTCTTGAGAGGGTCTTGAGAGGGAACTGCATGTCCCTTGAGAGGCACAATCATCCCTATAGTCAATTATCCAAAGAGGTGGCAGGTTCCCAAAAGGCAGGCCTCA
The DNA here is from genome assembly GCF_008692635.1 of Crocuta crocuta. NCBI lineage: Eukaryota > Metazoa > Chordata > Mammalia > Carnivora > Hyaenidae > Crocuta > Crocuta crocuta. The sequence continues at coordinate 2,211,175 of NW_027528357.1, forward strand.
GGCAGGGAAGAGAATCCTGTTTCTCTCAGAGCCTCATTTTATAGGTGCTATTCTTCAAGGAGTCAAGATGCCTGGGGTGAGCTCCTGGGTAATAGATGCGGAAATGATGCCCACCCCACGAGGACGGGCTAGGAGCAGGGATGAGGGAGTCCCTTCACTGCTGAAGAGCAAGTCACAGCCTCGCTGCGGAGTCATTAGTGCGGCATCCTCAGCTTCCTGCCTGGGTTGCTTTCTCCTTGGCTTTCTTCCCAAGGCCTCAGTAAAGTATTATTGGAGCATGCCAGTACTGCCCACACTTGACTTGTTAATGTGCATTTCTCTGTGAGAATTAATAGAAGGCCCTCCAATAAGAGCTAATTTTTGTTTTTAAACTCATAAAAAAAGAACAGGGGTATAAAGAATGTTTAAGCAGAATTGACATATCTTCTTGTGATTCATGCCTACACATTCTCACCAAATACCTCTTCCCTCAATGGAGAGGCTTTTCCCTCTCTTACCAACCAGATTAGGTATTTAGGTCCTTCTGTGTAACAAACCATTCCAAAACTTAGTGACATGAAACAACATTTAATATTAACTCATGATCATGTGGGAGAGCAATCTGGGCTGGGCTCAGCAGGCCAGTTCTCCTGCCAGCCTCCGCCGTGCTCACTCCTATGGTGCAGAGAGCTCACAAGTGGGATGGGGGCCACTTGGCCCAGGAGGGCTCCATTCACATGACTGGCAGTTGGTGGTGGCTATCACCTGGGGTGGCAGGTGTTCCTGGGCCACATGTCTCCAGCAGGCTTGCCCCGCTTCATTGACCTTGTGTTGGCCAAGGACTCCCAAGAGCAGCAGAAGATAACTTCAATGTACAAGTACCTTTAAGATCTCTGTTTGTGTCCCATTGGTAATATGCCATTAACTAAAACAAAAGCACATGGCCAAGTCCAGAGTCAGTTTAAAAGGGCCCTACCCAAGGGTGTAAGGGGAATTATCATGATCATGTTTTCAATCAGCCCTAAACAGCCTGGATCTTAATCCATAAGACAGGAAAGAATTTTCCTTAGACATACAACACACCCTCGCACATTCACACACTCACAGCCACACATGTACCTTGCATATTCTCACAGTAAATACACATACGTACATATCACAGCCACACATGTCCCAGACATATGGACACATCCCCATAAGAGAGAGTTATATGGACATACACATAAAACTGGTCATGTGTATAGGTATAAAAATCAACTTACAAGGCAAGGCTTTTGCTGTACATACTCTGCTTCATTTTAACTCCCAGCTTTTCCTTGAGAAAATCTGCCATGGCAAATTCCTGAGGAAGAATCTGCTGCTACAACCCATCCTTTGATATGAAGGGTTAAGCGATTAAAGATGACCCAGACTGCCAGCTGCAGGCCCGACTCTGTGGTCTGATTTCTCAAGATGATACAGCTCACTTCCCAGCGGTGATTGCAAGATTTAAATCTAAGTCAGGAGAGAGAAAAATGCAATTCTTAGTACGATGTTAGTTAGAGCACAGCTAGAGACAGCATAACCAATGAACAGCCAGAGTTTTATAGGACTGTTTAGCCATCTTACGAGATGGGAAATAAGAAGATGCATTTTCATAGAGCTTCAGAGCTGCAGGGCTTTAGAAGGTCCCCTGACCTGGCTCCCAGAGTATCCAAAGTGGATGTGCTATGTTCTAGAAAAGATGTAACTTTTTAAATAAAGATCTCCTCATTTTCTACTGAAAGCATATGACTCCATTCTATGTTTTCATATCTCTATGCATATATTATCAACAATTTATAATTAATAAGTGTTTACACTCATAAATTTTTAAGTGACAATATTATTGAAAAAATACGTTAAAAATAGGATTCCATATATTTTCATTTCTCCCAAGTTTCTTATGCCAGAGCGGGGGGGTGGGGGGATTATTTTTACCTATACAGGCATAATTTCTAGAGAATTTATATTTGAAGAGCCAAACGGGGTTTCAAATATAGAACACTCTTGTAAGCTCTCCGTATCTCCCTATAGATTCCCGGCCTAGGACTGATCTGTATATCCAGCCCCCAACTCCACCATCTGAACTTCCTTTTAAAGCTTACCCCCTGCTTACTGCTTCTATGATCCAGCCAAGCACAGCCCTGCCCTCCCCCCTGCTCAAACCCCCTGGCTGCTGGATCACACCCAGTGTGTCTTGGTATGTTCGGGCTGCTCTAACAAAAATACCATAAACTGGGTGTTTAAACAACAAACATTTATTTCCCACAGTTCTGGAGACTGGAAGTCCAAGATTAAAGTGCCAGCAGATTCCGAGTCTGGCTCGGCCCCACCTCCTGGCTCACAGAGAGCCATCTTCTCACTCACACTATAGAAAGGGCCAGGAATTTCTCTCAATCACCTTCAGGAGGGCTCCACCCTCAGAATCTACTCCCTTCCCAAAGGCTTCATCTCCTAATACTAACACACTGGGAGTCAGGATTTCAATACACGAATTTGGGGGGACAAATAATTCAGTCCGTAACACCCATACTTAGAAACACCGTGGAGAAACTGCAGAAGCTTGCAATAGGTGGGTGGTAAGTGACTGCTTCAGGTTCAGAAAGCTGGTTATGGTAAACTAAGACAATAGTTTTGAGGTACATGCACTATCTGTATCCCATCTATGTGGGAGTACCCACAGAGACCCACCAATGCTATCTACCTCAGGCCCGCAAACCCAAGAGTGTAGAAACCCAGGCAGGTGGACGGAGAGGTGTACCTGCAGGGTGATGCCCGGTCTGCTCAGCCCTAGGAATAAGGGCCCAATGTGCCCAGACCTTCTGAAGTCTCTTTTTAAATCTAAGCAAACACTTGAAATTGTAAGTCTGTCGGCAAGCCAGAGCATTAATTAATTAATTAATTAAACAAGCAAAAACAGTCAAGTTTTCAACGTTCGTATTCCGGTCTTAACAATGCCAGTATTTAAAATAGGTGCGCCTGGATGGCTAAGTGGGTTAAGCAGACTTCAGCTCAGGTCATGATCTCACAGTTCGGGAGTTCGAGCCTTGTAGGGCTCTGTGCTGACAGCTGGGAGCCTGGAGGCTGGAGCCTGCTTCGGATTCTGTCTCCTTCTCTCTCTGCCCCTTCCCCGATCGCACTCTGTCTGTCTCTGTCTCTCTCTCTCTCTAACATTAAAAAAAAAACAAAAAACAAAAAAAAAAAAACAGTAAAACAGGAAAAGGAAGGGCAGGACTGCACCTCAAATCCCATTATCCAAAGACATCCTTGATCTGATTCCAAACTCAAGGCCTTTCCCGGGGTCTTCATCCTGCCCTCGAGGGCTGAGGACACCCTTTCGCACCACAGCTGGGGTAAACAGCTCTACCGGAGCACAGCGTGATGTTTAAGAACAAATACGTACTTCCCAAATTAATTAAACCTTGCCCTGATTTAGACGTTCAGCTCCTCTGAGGAACCTCTAAGTTCAGCCTCATTCGTAGCTGATGTTAAAAGCAATGGACCAAAAAGCCACCAACCTCCTGACTGCAGTATCTCCACTTCCCCACTACCCACGATCCTCCTCGGCCAGAAGCCCCGACGCTGTGACTTTCCCCAGGACGCGCGCACGCGCACGCACGCACGCACACACGGACACACGTGCGCGCGCGCACATGCGCTCAGGAAAACGGAGACGTGACGGTATGATGGATAGGTACTGTTCCGCGTTGTAACAATATTCTAACCATAGGAACTACCCCAGGATTTTATTCAGAAGCTTTAGAAACGAATACAACCCACTCATCAAGCGATCGATGAAAACAAGAATAGGAAAGCCGGCGGTAAGTGAAGTTTAAATTTGATGAGGCAGCATTAACTCACTCAAATGGTGACCAGAGAGCCTATCCCTCACTCAGCTGTGGCCCTCATATCTAAGAGCCCATCTCCCGTCACGTTGCCTCAAGTCACTGGCCTGCAGTCCTGTGCACCAGTGAGTAGTTGGAGAAAACGGAAGTCCAGAGAGATCATAAAGGATTTGTGCAAAGGCAAAAATAAACAGGCTCCTCTCTCACATCTGGAATGGTGTCCAAACCTCCTATCTCCTCCCCGCCCCCCATGCCCCCGCCAGCACTGTTGTGGGGCTGGAAGCTGTATCCCAAGTATCAAAACGCAGGGTCCATGTCTTCTATTCTCCCATCTACACCAGTAACCTAACACGGAGCAGACTGCACAGTAGGCACTCTGGGATAGAGGTTGTGGTCACACATACAGAAAAGCCTCTCGAGTTCTGCCAAATACAATTTTAGAGTCAGGGCAGCCAAGAGAGGCTGCCAGGAAGGGGAGGGTGGGGTTCTGGAGGTCAGAATGCAGCAAATGCCTGCCCAGCACCCCTCGAGCTCAAAGGCTGGGATTTCATATTTGATTCTCTGCATCAGAATGATTATTTTAAAGAGCCAAAAAAAAAAAAAATTAACAGAACACAGAACAAAAAAGATCAGCCCACTGCTAAGCCACACTAGCTGACTACCATTCCTGCAGCCTGTCCTATGTAGCTGTCTCCAAGAAGGCAAAAAATACCAAGTCCTCACTGCCACCACCCCCAATTCGGAAGCAGATAGATCAGTCTGGGAAGCCAGTATGTTCCTAGACATGAATTAACAGTGAGGTTCCCATTTGAGTTCTCAGCCCCTTAAGTGCTCTTGGGGTGCCCAGTTCAGATCTCTGAAAAGATGTGAGGGCACAAAGAGTCAAGAGGGCTTTCACAGGAAGTTTGAACCTGGGCCTGGGACCAAAGAATGAGCAGATTGTGATGGAGTGCACAGTGAGGTAAAGGGGAGCCATCACAGGCAGACACAGGAATCACAGGCTCGAAGGAGTGCAGTTGGAAATGAGACATGGGACACTGCCTGACCAGGAAAAGGGGTTTGAATTGGGAGAGAGAGAAATGATACTAGAGGGTCAGCCATTTCACATCCCATGGCCCTTGGACACTACGAGGAAGAAGCTGAACTCTTCATTCACTTGGCAGGGAAAACAATATCTACAATTCCCACCTGAGTCCTTTAGCAGTTTAGCAGAAGTGGAAACACCTTAGTCTTTTGGGGTTTAGCAGAAGTGGAAACATATATGCAAGATGGGGAATCAAACAAACAAACCAGATGGTACCAAGGCCTAATGTTGGACCTGAGGCACTTGCAAATGGTCTCAGGACAGGGACAGGGTCTGTCCCATAGTCGCTAGGGCAGTTCTGGAAGCCAGCAGGATGATGTCAGCACATACCTTCCACACACACACACACACACTCTTCAAGTACTTCTTAGATGGCCTTTCTGGGGCCACCTCCCACCATCACGCTGCAGTAGTGACAGGAGCACTTGTTAAGAGCACCTGGACCCTCAGAGACTCTCAGCCTGGGGACAGGCTGCCCAGGTGCACTCAGGACAGCTGTTTAATAGTCCACCTGTTAAACCTGCCAAGGGTAGGAGATGGGGCTGTAGGTGACACGCTGGGCTCATGAAGACAGAAACAGTTTGACACTAAATATCCCCCTCCAGAGTATAAAAGGGATAAAAGAAAATTAAGACATTGAATATAAATCTGGTAAAATAAAAGAAGTTATTCGTTTTTCATTTTAGTTCCATAACAGGAAATATAATACATAGTTTGATATTAAAGACTCATTGTGGGAGAAAGTGGTAATGTGCTGGGAGTGATTGGAGAAGCATCTGGATAGCCCATTAAAAGACTTACCAGTTTACCTGCCCCAGTGCCTGTTTTTCCATTTTTCCATTATTAGACCCTTACTGATACACAAATACCCCATTAGGAACTCCACAATCTTTTTTTTAGGGTTAGTATAGTTTCTTCTATTTTTTATTGAAATATATTTGACATATAACATTGTATAAATTTAAGGTGTACAACCTAATTTGATACACTTATATACCATAATATGATTGCCATTGAATGATAGCACCTCTATCACATCACATAATTATTTCTTTTTTTGTGGTAGGAATAATTAATATCTAGTCTTTTAGCAAGTTTGAGGACTATAATACAATATTGTTGTTTATACTCACCATACTATGCATTAGATCTCCAGGACTTATCTATCTTCTAGTTGCAAATTTACACCCTTAAACAACTCTCATATTCTCCCATTCCCTACTCCTTAGCAACTACAATTTACTCTGTTTTTTAGCAGTCTGGCTTTTTTAGATTCCACAAGTAAATAATATCCTACAATATTTGCCTCTCTGATTTATCTCACTTAGCATAATGCCCTCAAGGTCTATACGCATTGTCACAAATGACAGGATTACACTGTCACAAATGGCAGGATTTCCTTCTTTCTCATGGCTGAATAATATTCCATTGTATATTGAATACCACACCTTTTTTTTTTTTAACGTTTATTTATTTATTTTAAGACAGCGTCCACTCACTTATTCAGGGGAGGGGTAGAGAGAGAGGGAGAGAGAATCCCAAGCAGGCTCCACACAGTCAGTGCAGAGCCCTATTCAGGGCTCAACCTCACAAACCATGGATCATGACCTGAGCCAAAATCAAGAGTCAGACGCTTAACTGACTGAGCACCCCACCACATTTTATCCATTCATGTGTTAATAGGTACTTAGGTTATTTCCATATCTTGACTACTGTGAACAATAGCTGTAATAAAAATGAGAGTGTAGATATCTCTTTGAAATCCTATTTTTACTTCCTTTAGGTATATACCTAGAAGTGGAACTGCTGGATCACATGGTAGTTCTATTTCTAAGTTTTTGAGGAACTTCCATACTGGTTTTCCATAGTGGCTACACTAATCTACATTCCCAACCACTAGTGTACAAGGGCTCACTTTTTTCCACATCCTCGCCAATACCTGTTATTTCCTGTCCACTTGATGAGGAACTCCACAGTCTGGTTTTACCAAGCTACTTGGGGTTTCCTCAACATGCCTCAGTCTGCAGATCACCAGTCATCCCTGCTGGCCAGAACACCTCCCTACCTTGTCTGCCATGTGGACTTCTGCACTTTGACTCAGCTTAAACATAGCCTGAGCTAGTCCCACAGCACTGCATCCACCCCCTCTTCATCACCGGCCTCATTGTTCTGTGATTTTCTATGTAGATGTCTGTGCCTCCCTTCCCCCCATACAAAGTCTTTGAGAACAGAATTCAAGTCTTATGTTGTATTTCAGGTCTTTACAGGGTGCACCTAATGAGTGAGTCCTAAATGGAAATGCAAGCATGTTTATCACTTGCTGGTATTTTTCCTCTGCCAATTTGTAACAAAAAAAGAAAGAGAGAGAGAGAGAGAGGGAGGGAGGGAGGAAGGAAGGAAGGAAGGAAGGAAGGAAGGAGGATTTGATGCAGGGGAATATCAGGAACCAGACAGAAAGTCATGCCTTGGGGGGGAACATATGTGTTTCTTTATCTCATCAGTGAGGTAGGTTGCCAGATAGAGGATAACCTGGTAAGGGCTTAGGAAAGGTAGAATACCCACATAGAAAGACCATCCCAACCTGACCATTGGGGCCCAAAAGACTAATAAGAGTTACAGTGAGGTACAATCTTCTCATATAGACTGTCTGAGGCTTTCTGTGGCCTAGTGCCCACACGAAACATCTTACACATCTGATCTCACTTAATCCATACAACAAAACTGTTCACTTAATCCATACAACAAAACTGGGAGGTAGGTTATGCTCATCCTGACCCTGCAGGTAGGGACCCTAAGACTCAGAGCAGACAAGTAGCTTGCTGACAGCCATGCAGCTGGCCACTGGAAGAGTCAGGATTCAAACTGGCTCACCTACCTACTCCAAAGCTCTTATTCTCAACTCTGCTGTCAAACAAGAAATCAGGCTGAATCTGCAGGTCCCATTTGGTTGGTAAACTTGTTTATATACATACACACTATCTTCCTCAAATCCTTTTGAACCGTAGGAAGGCATTAAATAAATAATTATAAATCAGTTGGGGTCTTAATAAATTAACATCCTCACACATTCCTAAAGCCAACTCTCCTAAGTGAGAGCCTTTCTGTGGGGTAAGAGGTGCAGACCCCTGAAGAAGGTGGTGCTATGGGACAGGAAAGAGGGTAACAGGAGAGGGAGAGGAAAGGAGAGGAGAGGCTACATGGAGGAGCTGCCTGTGAAGGCAGAATCTGCAGATTCTGTCCTCACAAAACCTCTTTACCACAGCCACTGTTGCTCACAACCCTGCATACTCACACCCAGTCATCTGCAATTGCCTCATAAGGGTTTCCCTGCTCCCAGGCTCTTCTATCCCAACACAGCCCTCTCATGAATGCAGCTCAAGCTCAATGAAGCCCAGACCAGACCTGCTCTGATGCATCTGGGTACTCCTATTGCCTTCTGACTGAAGTGTGAAATAAATCCTCAGCTCAACTCAAGGACTTCTACACTCAGCCTCTAACCAGAGCCATCCCAGTTACTGGCTTAGACACCCCAGGCTTCAGCTTCAGGCCCAGAACATGACTCACTGCATCCTAAACGAGCCTTGCTCTCCTTGTTCTACTGTTTCTCACTCTTTCCCTCCTCCTGGAACACCACCATCTTATCTCAGGCTGCCAACACACATTTGTGGAGCACCTACTAGAAATTAGGCACAGTCCTGGCATGTAAGAATAGATTCTCCTTCAAAACTTGGTGTAAATGCTGACTTCAGCATGAAGTGCTCATCATTCTCCATGAGAAGTAACCTTGTCCTTCTCTATGTGTTCAGATCTTTACACCATTTGGTCTCGAGCCCCAGGCATGTACCTGCCTCCCCAGCCCTATAAGCTCCTTGGGGGCAAGAGAGTATGGCACTGATGGCAGGAAGTTCCATTGTTGATCATGGCGAGCTTCAATCCAATCTGTATTAGACTGATGGACAGTTCCAGGGTTCCTAGGTCATCATTTCCAATTGGTGTGGAAGCCACACAGACTGTAGGTTATTGAAATAATCATCAAAATACCAAGGAATGACTTCTCAAAAGGATCTAAGCATTGCAGAGATATAATGGAAATCACCCAGTGGCCTGGATAATTTTGATTTATCAGACATTTTTTCTTATTATGTACCCACACAATTAAACAAGCTATGTGAATCCATAACACTTCATGCTATCAGACAGAGATGCTGTGCAAGTCATGATAAAGTGGGCCAAAAATATACTATGCATTCCTTCTTGGGCTTAACTTCTAACCTCTAATGTTAAAAATAAAAGTAGATGCCAGCCTTGGGACCCATTTATTCCATCAGCTAGTTGGAAACCATTTATTAAACACCCATTGTAGCAAGTCCTATAGTTGGGCTATGAAGTAAATAGATATAGTTTCTCCCTCCAAGAGTTTCTGTTCAGGTCAGGAATACAAGACTTATTCAGATGAAAGAACCAAACTAAGCAATACACAGGCAAGGGCTAGGTAATGTAAATTTTTAACATGAATGCTAAGGAAAAATCAAAGTAAAAGAAAAATCTGAACAAATTGAGGGTAATCATGAAAGATGCATTTGAACCATATTACTTTCTCAGTAGAGACTAATAGGAACCTCAGTAAACCCTGTATTAGCCACCTTAGAGTGTCAGGTCCAGATGGTTTTAGGGGATGGAGGAGCTATAGTGTATAAGGAATCTAATCCTTTAGGTCTTTTATTTATTCATTCATTCCTCTATTTATTATTCAACAAATATTTGTTGAGTGCTTACCCTGTGTCAGGTAATATAGTGGGAATGAGGGGGACATGGTTCTTATAAACTCACAGACTTTGGAAGGCACTTCAAATGTAGGTTGATGATTCAAGTGAGTTGAATTCCTCGGTTCTTAAGCACGGAATGAATGATGATCAGGATGGAGGGGTGGTGTTTCCAGAGGCAGGATGGGCATCAGGAAGAAACCTTGCTGAGAATAAATACCAGTCATAATTTATAGCATTTCAAGGTTTAAAGGTCTGAGATGGAGGATTAGGGGGCAGCCATGGAGAAGGGAAAAAAGGAGCCTCTTCCCAAGAAAGGGAGGCCACAGAGGGTGCTGCACCAGGGTCAGGCCCCACCCGCAGGCTGAGACTTGGCGTTGCTGACATGGATGGAAGAGCCAAGAAGTGAAAAAACAATGAAATGAGGCTGCCATCAATGAGGAAGCATCGTGCAATGCCAGCACTTGATTTGGAAAGTATTCATAGGCTTTCTTGGCTAGGATATTTAAGACAAAAATAGAAATATTCTCATCAATGATTTATAAGATTGCTTTAGAGAGACGGGGCAGATCCCAGTATCACAAAGAGTAGCAAAGCAGCCTCCTAACTTGTCACTGGGGTGGAGAGAGTGGGCTAGGGGAGAGAGTGGTGAGAGGGTGCTCCTTGCTCCTATCATAGAAATTAGAGCCGGAAAATGCTGCAAATTTAGCTGGTCTGAAACTCAGAAATCCAACCACTTTTTGGACACTTTCAGCTGCAATTTTATTCTTCTCTGGGGTGGAAGCCTCCAGATGTGATATCTGAAAGTTGCATATACCTCGTAGAGAATAACAATAATATTAACAAATCAGCAGCCAATCAGATAAGAATGTTATTCTAAACAGAGAGTATCCTCTTCTAGATTCCACCCTTGGAAGAGGAGGAGATGGGGGCCAGAGAATGAAATAGGAAATACTTAGAAAGAGCAGAAAGTGAGAGAAAACCTTCCCACAATAAGGTAAGGTCATTTCACAGTTACGTGTTGAGCTTATTATAAGCCCATTCCTGGATTCTGTTCATTGTCAATTATGCACAGATTGACTCCATCTCTTAGACCCTCCATCAGAAGCATATGGGATGGGAGAGGAGAAGGCACTCATTTTAGACCAGTCCCCCTGGTCCCTGCTACCACCTGCCTCCACCCCATTCTGCATGAAGCTTCCCAGCTAATCTTCCTGAAACACAAAACTTCATCAATCACCATCATAGTGGGGACAACCTTCTGCCCCTATTGCCCATTTACAGGACCAAGATCCTACTTAGACAGCCATATGTGAAGCCCTCCAGTCACCCAGTCAGACTATTGTACACACAGGGTGCCAGGCTTTGGGGTGAGGAACTGGACAAGAAAGGACAGTCATACCCTCAAGGAGTTTATGGTCTTTTGGCACTGGGGGAGTGAGGAGGAATCAACTAGTAATTAATAGTGACAATCGTACATATGGCTGTATAACGTAGAGTATGGTGGGAGTGCACCATGGGTTACCTAACTTGGTCTATGGGGTCAGGCAAGTAAGGCCACCCTAAAGCAGTGGTGTTCAAGGAAAGATAGGAAAACTGAGCCTCAGTTAGCTAGAAAAAGAAAGGGGCCGACGCTTCCAGGCGAGGGACCATTGTGACACTGAGAAAGACCTTGGGCATCTGGAGAACATGATGGGAGCATGAAGAGTGAGGATGAGATTGGTACCAGCTGAGGCTGCTGACCTGGACAGGGGGAAGGGAGAAGCAAGAGAAGACAGACCTAGAAGAGGAAGTGGAGGGGCCTTGGTGAGTTACGAGGCTCCAAGCCAAAGAGATTGGGCTTTATCCTGGAGACAGTGGGGAACCATTGAAGGTTGTTAGGAAGGGTATTGGTGTGACCAGATCTATGTAATAGAAAGCTCATACATGTAGGTCAGAGCAGGCAAGGCCAATCCGCAGAGACCAGTTGGAAGACTGTGGCAATAGTGTAAGTAGGACAAAATGAGGATCTGGTGGGAAGGAGGCAAAAATGCAGTAGAGCTGCCAAGACTTGGTGACCAAAGGCATCTGCAGGATGAGGGAGAGGATATGGTCAGGAACGATTCACATCCTGACTGAGATGATGACTAAGTGACGGAGCACTAACGAAAATAGGGACTTCAGGTAGGAGAAATTTTTTTCTGAGAAAATCCCTAAGTATGAGTCTTCTGATAGAAACCTCTAGCAATTGTAAACAAGAGGCTGAGGCTCAGTAACACAAGGAGACTGGACATGTTCATAGGTGCATCAGTGTATGGGGATTGCTATCCTAAATGTGGTGTCCCTAGGAGACAGCACAGCATACAAAGAATTAAAGGACATGCCCAGGGTAACCCCAACATTTAAGGACTGGGCCATCAAGGAGACTAGTAGGAAGCAGAAGGTAATCAAAGAGACACAATGTATTTCTTGGAAGAGAAAGAGGATACTGCCAACAAGTGGTTAATAGCATAAAATGAAGACTAAAGAGATAGCTACCGGTTTGGGCCAAGGGAGCTACCCATGACGTCCATAAGAGTAATTTTAGTAAAGTGGGAGAGGCGACAGCAGATCTAAGTGCATTACAGAACAAATGGGAAACAAAGAAGCAGAGAAAGCCAGGGGAGCCACCTATTTCAAACCTCTGGCAAGAACAGGAAGGAGGGGAGGCGGCATCCTGAGAGCCATGAACGATGGCAGGAACTTTGGAAAGGACCTGGCCTTTCACTGGGAAGCACCTAACACACTAGGGAGCTGCCAGGGATGCCTGAAATGGGTGTAAATAAGGAGTGAGGGAGTGACCCCTAATCTCCACTCCAAATCTGAGATTTGTGCCTCTCTGGAGAATGAGACATATCAAAACAGTCATTTCCACAGAGCCCGCTTAGGACTGGGAGCCAGCCTGTGGCATCAGGATGTCAGGAGTAGAAAGGGAGCTCCTTCCTGTGCCTCCTGGAGGCTAGGAGTGTGTACCTTCTCCCAAATGGGGTATCTGAACTGGAGGCCACATGGCTCAGGCTAGAGAAAAAGGACTTAAGAGGGAAGAAAGGCAGGGAGGTAACCAGTTCCCTCCCCAGGATAATGTCAGCCCCTCCCCCCCCCATCTCCACCCCAGGAAAGAGCCAGGGAAAGAGGATCAGGCTGAAAACAGATTGCATAACAGCAGTGCCAACCCACCATCCTTCCTCTGGGCCTTCTCTGAGGACTGAGGCATTGCTCCCCTAGGATCCTGGTTGATAGGGAAGCAGGGGACACTCTGAGCCTCCACTTCTCCCAGTACGTGGTGGGCCCTGGCCTGGCCAGCTGCTGAGGCAGCCTTCCTGGGAGACAGCCTCTCTGCTACCTGTGCCAGCTTCAGCTTCCAGCCCAGGAGCACCAGAGCAGGGAGGGGAGGAGGAGGAAAGACTGACCCTTGGTCAAAGGTGGGGGGAGGAGTCAAAGAACAAGGAGGAAATAGCCCTCTCTTACTGAAGAAGGAGTATGTGTGTGCCTGTGAGAGAGATAGAAACCTGGGTTCTGTATCTGACCCTGGAGCAAGTCAGTCTGCCTCCTTGGACATTAATTGTGTAAAATGAGAAAAGTCGATTAGAAGATGCTTAGGGTTCCTTTCAGGTTGAAAATCCTGTGTTTCTCAAATTTTGCATCTGTATATATATAGCACCCCCAGAGGCCAAAAGCATTACCAGCACAAAAAGAATATAATAAACACCAATGAGGAAGACGCACTCACACATGTGTCCTGACAAACACATGCACACACACACTGACATACACACATGTGTGCACACACAGGAGGGTGGGTGCTACGCTGTGCCTGTAAGTGAGGAGAGTGGCTACAGCACATTGGGACATTATACACAAAACTTGCCGGACCGGTTTGCAGTCACACCTCTTCTACATACTGGTGAATGCTAAATCTCAACTAACCTAAACACTGGACAAATGAATCATTTTAGATTGTCAAGCTTTCTAAGTAGCTAAGGATTTACTCTTCAAATGACCAAAAGTAGTTTTAAAAGCAACCCCAGAGGGAAATATTTGGGGTATTTTTTTTAATGTTTATTTATTTTAGAGAGTGAGAGACAGAGTACAAGCAGGGGAGGGACAGAAAGAGAGGGAGACAGAATCCAAAGCAGGCTCCAGGCTGTCAGCACAGAGTCTTATGCGGGGCTCGAACCCATGAACTGTGAAATCATGACCTGAGCCCAAGTGGAACACTTTACCGACTGAGCCACCCAGGCGCCCCGGATTTTTTTGTATTATAAATGTTCTAAGCCAACTCTGCCGAACCTGACCTCATTGTAGGTTCTTGATGGTGCTGCTTGTCTTGCTGCCCTTTCAATACACAGTGGTGTGCTGTACCTGGGCTGGGCTCACGAAGTGACTGACTAGACTGTAGGATCATCCCCCAGTGTCCCTGGGCCTTGTGTGTGGTGGAGGGGTGGGGGACACAGACCACAGAAGCCTTTCTAGTTTAGACAGAAGAGCCAGGAATGAAGACAAGGAAGGGTAGGTGTTCTGCTCACTGCCAAGCAGGTATCTCCCACCCAAGTTGGACTTGAAGCAGAAATAGGGGAGGGGAGTAAAAAACGCACATTTTCAAAGGAAGCTGAAATCTAGGGACCAGGCCCACCTCCTGCCTGGGTGGTTCTGGGCAACCTGGGGCTACACACAGAGGGATAAAAGGAGAGTGGACTTAGGCAGAAAGATGAGTTTACATGAATTTCATCAATTCTTTCCCTGAGGTGTGGGAGAATTCCAGAAGTTCTCTCATTGCCATCTGGGGCAAGAAATGGAGAAAGAGGAGCACCTCAGTGGCTCAATCAGTTAAGCATCAGACTTCAGCTTGGAAAATGATCTCATGGCTCATGAGTTTGTGCCCCGCACAATGGCAGTTATAGAAAATTAAGACCATGGCCTGTTTGTCCCATCAGTGTAAAGTCCCCAAATGCTACTGCAGGTGGCAGCTGGCATGGCTGGTTCTGGCCCCTGTACTTACCTGTGCTGCCCCTGCCTGAGGATCCATTCCCAGCCCTTCATGAGAGGTCTCACCCCTGCACTGATGGCCAGCTGGCAGGGGCATTTCCAGCCTGAGAGTCAGGGCAGGGCTGGGAGATGGCGGGGTCCGCACCAGGGTGGCTGGCCAGAGTCCAAGGCAGAAGGCCCACTGCATCCCTCTGAACCGATGACTCCATGGTGGTGTCCAAGAGGGAAACCTGGCTTGTTCCTGAGGCACCAGACAATCCCCATGGCAGTCACCTTCAGGCCAGCCTGAGACTTAGCCTGTAAGATTTGAGGGACCAAAGAAGGCCTTGGGCTACTGAAAACCTGTATCCCAACAGTCTTCTTGCTGAGAATCTGTTTTGGAGACAAAGAACTGAAAAATGCAAGCAGGCATGAGGAACATTCAGGCAAAGGAGGAGTGAGCCTGGAAGGGGAAAGGGAGCATCCCTGGGGCAAAGCTGGGGAGGAACATTCAGCCTGGGGCCTAGATAGATGGGCAGACTAGGCCACAGACCTCCTGGTCCTCCTCCACTGGCGGCCCAGAGCTCAGTGCAACTGCCAGTATGACAGCAGTCAGGAAGGCCCTCTGCAGCCTTCAAAGCCTTTCAGCTCTCGGGCCCTGGGTGCCTCTACTACAGTCAGGTGAGTCCTGACTCTACTCACCTTAGGCCCCAACAGGCCACACAGCCCATTGTCACCACCGCGCTCTAGATCCTGCACACGCATGGGCACACACATATGCGCTCACTGACAGACACACAGACATGCCAATATAGCCAGCACTCAGGGTCAAGGTCCTTACTTGGGGTCTGGACACTTTCTTTTGTCCCTCTGGTCATTTAATTAATAGATTCTGAATGGTGTGAAATGGTCTGCCATCTCCCAATGGTGGCACAGGACCTACATGTCCTTTCATGGTCTAGGGATTGATTTTTGTCATCAGCATCAGCATCACCATCACCACTATTATGGCCAGGTGGAGCCATAGAGATAATGCAAATGTTTACCATACAGGTGGGTGCAGACCTTGTCAGGAGCAGAAGGATCAGGCCCTGGGAAAGAGACTCAAGAGAATATGAGGCAAAGTTCAGGGAAGGGGAGACTCGAACACTGACCAGAGCTCAGCTGTATCCAATCTGCACAGAGATGCTTTGTGAATCAACACAGCAGGTGAGGGGCAAGCAAGGGGACTCATGATCTGCCCTCTCGGGATCCAGGGTACCTGGCTCCAGTTCGATGGCCACAAGTGTTCAGAGTAGTGGAGAGCAGTGCTACAGCAGTGGTGGAGATGGCTTTCTAAAGGAGGGAACACTGAGTAGCACCACTAAGGCAGGTAGGACTTGTGATGAAGACAGCTGACAGCACAGCATCAGGAATGAAACAAGTGAGCTGTGGAGTCAGCTGACCTGATTTTGAATTTTTGCTCTGTCACTTCCTGGCTGCGTGATCCTAGAGAAGACACCCAACCTCTCTGGTCTTTAATAGCCTGGTATGTAAAATTCCAATGCCTCCCTTCTAAGGCTGCAGAGAGGAGGAACTAAGCCTGTAAAGGGGCTGGGCTATGGTAAGCAGCCAGTAGAGCCAGGTGAGGGTAAACAAAGGCACAGAGGCTGAAGTGAGATAATGTATGCATAGAGGCAGAGGAAGAGGATAGCTGTGGACAGCCCAGAAAAGTGGGGGGCACCCAGGCTGGATGAAGCTGTGGCTGGAGTAGGCTGCCTCTGACGCCCCAACTCTGGAGAAGATGCAAATGTAAAGGGTGGCGGCCCAGGGGAACAGGTTGTCAGTCCAGCCCTTCAGGGGCTTTCTTCCCATTGGCCACGACTCTGACAGGGAAATCAGCAGGCTGGCAGTGCGGGCCTGGGCAGTGCAACAGACAAGGCCCTGGGGACAGCTTAAGTGGACAATAATTGCAGGTTATTATATACCGGGCTGCAGCCAAAAGCCAGGCAGCTATTAAGTGTGATTGGGAGAAATAATCAAGAGGAGGAGGATGGATGTGAGAACTAGGCTGTTCTTTCTGTTCTCAAGGCCGCTCTGAGGCCGGGACTGTGCAGAGGCAGGGACAGGGTGGGTGGGGAAAGGAGCAGATGTACTATATAAATACCCTGCACTCTGGGAAGCCATTCCACCCTTTCCTCGACCCTCCCCATTCCCCACGAGGTGTACAGAGCAAGAATTACCATCCCCATCTCATAAATCAGAGAATGAGGTCCAGAGAGGGGAAGCAGGTGACCCAAGGGCACACAAGTCTGGCCAGAGTCCCATCAGAGCCTGGATTAAGCCCCCTCTGTTGCTCGATGGCCCTAGAAGTGACATGAAACCCCATCAAGCCCTGACTCTGTTCTCAGAGGTTGAGCGAGAATCATCTCAGAACTGGGACTGGGAACTGTCACTGAGACCCAAAGGGGGCACAGATCTCACCCTGTGGCTGCCAGCTCATAGGTCAGGACAAGGGCAAGTGACAGGGGGAGGGGGCAAATTTATAACAATATCATTGGCTATTTCTTAGAGCTTTATACATTCATTAGATGCCTCTCCGGGATAAAATGAGAATTTTATGCCAAGTGTATAACTGAGGATACCAAGAGGGATTGCATGACCTGTCCAAGGTGGGACAGTGATTCTGTCAATAACAAGGCCCATGTGACGGGGCGCCTGGGTGGCTTAGTCGGTTAAGCGTCCGACTTTCGCTTGGGTCATGATCTCACAGTTCGTGGGTTCGAGCCCCGCGTCGGGCCCTGTGCTGACTGCCAGCTCAGAGCCTGGAGCCTGTTTCAGTCTGTGACTCCCTCTCTCTCTGACCCTCCCCTGCTCATGCTCTCTCTCTCTCTCTCCTAGAAATAAATAAAACATTAAAAAAATAAAAAAAAAAATAACAAGGCCCATGTGACAATTGCTGGATAGGGGCCTGTAAACCACACCTCAGATCTGTCTATCAGAGAAGAGCTTGCAGAGGTGACCCTAAATCTGCCTTCTGCCACCAGGCCAGTACTTGTGATTTTATTCCTGCCAGCTAGAGTTTCCCATTGCATCAGGATGAGAGGTGGTTCTTCTCTTTCTAAGCCAAGGGTGGCATGAGGCTGAGGCCCAAGGGGTGACACTGCCCTTGTATGATGTGCGGATCACACATCCCCAGCCTCCTACCTCCCACTCCTTCAGCTTCCCCAAGCCCACGACTCACTTTAGAGACAAGGATGACCAGCCTCATCCGAGAAGCACAAACACCATGGACATCTTCAAGGAGGTGCCCAGAGACCTTCATTATTTCCTGTTGGCATTATTTTATAGAGACAGCCCTACCCAGATGGGGACACCAATGGAGGCCAATGAGAGGAGATATATGTTGGTGGGTGGTAGATCAACCCCTGATTCTTACAAACACAACACTTCAGCAGATAACCAGGAAAGTCATGCACAAGGCTCAGTACTGTCCTCAGGTTCTGACGGTCTGCCCCTCCCTCCTGGGATTGCCTCTCCCTGGCCAGGCCTCCCCAACCCTGGTCTGGAAATGACCCTGCTTTGGGTCACATGAGAGCAGAAACCTGGCTCAGGGAGGGATCAATTACATTGTGACTCAGCGAGAGGGCACAGAGCCAAGGAGTGAGTCACAGAGCTTGCCCACCCTTCCCCTTCCTAGGAAGGGGCAGCAGGGGGTGGGTCATGCAAGCCTGTATGGGAACATCCCATGTGTCTGGGTGCAGGCTCCCCAACAGTGTGGTGGAAGTACTAGGTCTGTCCTATAGTGTAGGCCCCTTCCTAAAGCTGAATGCAGGTGAGCACGTCATACTGAGAGAAACTCGTGGAGCCCCTCCCTGACATGGGCTCTGCTCTGTTCCCCCAAAGCCTTTCATACAACATGGTACCCACAACCAGAGACAAGCTCTTCTCCTCTCCTCCACACAGTGTGAGGACCGCTGAGGGGGAAACCTAAACTGCCCTCTCCCTTAAAAAACATCCGTGTCCTCTTACACATTTTTCAAATGCTATTTTTGGCTAGCTTATATTTATACCTGGAAAGGAGAGACTTAGTTTACTTTTGAATGATACAATAATAGTAATAGCTAATATTTATTGAGCACCTACTGTGTGGCAGGCACTAAGTTACCTCTTTTCAATAGCTCATTATCTTTTCATGACAGCCGTACGCAGTGTTATTATGGCCATGTTTGCGATGTGTAAACTGAGACTCAGAGAACATGACTTATACTGCTGGTAAGTTAAAGATATATCTGGTCCTAGAGGTGACTGGGTGGCTCAGCTGGTTAAGCATCCGACTTTTGGTTTTGGCTCAGGTCATGATCTCAGGGTTTCATGAGTCTGAGCCCTGAGTCAAGACAGTGAGGAGCCTGCTTGGGATTCTCTCTCCCTCTCTCTCTGTCCCTTCCCCCACTTGTGCTATCTCTGTCTCTCTCAAATAAATAAACTTTAAAAAAAAATAAAAAGATCTGTATGGTTCTAACGCCCAAACTCTTTCTATACACAATGCATGCACCTATGTGTGTGTGTGTGTATATAATACAGAAACTTAAGTCTTTCCTACATATTTGAAAGGATTAAATGCCCAGTTGTATTTATAGACTGTATTTCTTTAAATTTTACTCTTTGAGCAAAATTTATATTAATGTGTCTGTTTAGTGACAGAACAGAATTTATATATGTACATATCATATATATGTAAATATATATATTATAACACTTTGGAAGACTTTAAACTTATTAAAAGAAGGCTGCCATCTGGAAATTATTTGGGGGAGGGAGTAGTTCTTAAAAACCTGTGGCATCTTCTTTAAATGTTACTAGTGGTAACAAATCTTCATCCTTTGAATGTAGAAACGATCTTCGGAAAATGGGCTCAAAACAGTGTCCCTTCAGTTCGCCACATGTGTGTTAAGGGTGATTTCTCCCTTCTCAGCCATCTTTCATAAATACCCAGGTGCTTTTTTTGTCCCAGTCTTATACCACTGATTACCCTCTTCCCTGTCATCAGCAACCCGTCGGCCTGTGGTCAGCAAGTCCTCACCCTGAGTCTTTCTTGTGAGCCAGCTCTGCTGTAAACCTCTCCTCCCAACGCCACCTGGCATCCCTGGAACAATAGCCTACATCCTTCCGTGGCCTTCAGGGCCCAACTTGACTGCCTGCTTGCCTTCTCCATCCTCATACCAGCCTTTCCTTCCCTCCCCAGGTGACACACCTGGAGCCCCCTTGCCAAGCCCTTGTCTGTACCCAGCTGCTAGCTGGAGGGAGCCACCCAGGCAGGGGAGTCTGAGGCCCCCACGCAACAACCCTTGGAAGATCTGGCCTGGTGCAACTGTCTTACAAGCTCACCTTCCTGAGCCCCTACCCTGCCTGGGGTCTCCCTGTACCACCAAGCCACTTCATTCCATCATACCATCTGCACTGCCCTGGAGGCTGTATGTCTTAGTGCCAGCACCAACTTGAAGGACTGCATGCTGGACTTGGGGGGCCTGGCTGCAGTGGGAGAATTAACATTAAAAAGCCCGGGTAGCTGTGTTTTTAGCAACATTATCAGAAAAATCGTGGCCATGAGAAAGTGACATTTATCCACAGCATTGTGTGTGTTATAAATACAACTTACAATTCCATTTTCTAAAGTGAGCCCAGTGTCTGAAAACCTCAGGGCTCATGTACAATAAATTAACATAATTAAAAACTAATTAGTAAAACATCACAATTAAAAGGACTTGCTGTGGCAACACCTCTCAGGTAAGAAGAGGTTGCATAGTGCCGGCAGCCAGTACCTAGGGCAGGCCCCAAGAAGAGGCAGTGAGGCAGGCCTTGCCCTCTGGGAAGGCTTTCTGCCCCCACAGGAGCTCCTTTAGAAACAGTCTTGCAGCAAGTCAGGACACCCACTTCGGGTCCAATGCTGCCCCAACCAAGGGGGCCGCCCTGCCTCCCTCCTATACTGGGGGGAGGGGCCTTGGCCCGCCCCTCAGACCCCAGGCCTCTCTGTTAGTGAGGCTCCCATACTACCCACTAGCCCAACATCAATCTAAGCACTTTTCCTGATGTGCATTTACTCATTTAATCCCCACAACAACTTTATTTTTTTTATTTTTTTAAATCTTTTTATTTATTTCTGAGAAAGAGAGAGAGAGAGAGCAAGCGAGCAGGGGAGGACCAGAGAGAAAGGGAGACACAGAACCTGAAATAGGCTCCAGGCTCCGAGCTGGCTGTCAGCACAGAGCCCGGCGGGGCTCGAACCCACGAACCACGAGATCATCACCTGAGCTGAAGTCGGTCTCCCAACCGACTGCGCCACCCAGGGGCCCGCCGCCAAAAACAATTTTAATAGGTTCTATTCCTCCTCCTATTTTACAAACGAGGAAACTGAGCCACAGAGAGATTAAATAACCTGCCCAAGGTCATAGACCTAGTAAGTGGGAGAGGCAGGACTCGAAGCCAAGGAGTCTGGCTTCTGCCAGCTTTACCTAAATGCAGTGGTAAAAGCTCCTACTGAGTGCTGGCCGGCCAGGGCTCCTTTTGAAAACACGTGAATTATTTGGGAAAGATAAGGAGTAAATTGCTAATCCTTCAGTGGAACAAGTTAATTTCATCTACACCTTTATATGGCCCATTTTGACCCTCAACCCCTGCTCTCCTCTTAATTTTTTACATGAGAACTGCACAGGCCCAGCACTGCCTCACCTCCTTGGATGTGATGTGGCAGGAAAGGAAGGTGGAAGAGAGGACAGCAGTCTCCATTTTACAGAGGAGAAAGCTGAGGCCTGGAAAGCCATAACTTAGGTTCCTTGTGCACCTCCCAGCCCCCTGTCCATGCAGGGGGCCTGGGCTGCAGGACTCCAGATCCTTTTACCCCACTTCTTGGGCTGCCTTTCCATTTCCTGCCTGTGCTCAGCAAAAGTGAGGCAAAGCCCCAGTTGGCACAGAAGCGGGGAACAGGAGCATGTGTTCATGCCAGGGACAGGGCACATTCATCCTAACTACCCAAAGGCCTGGAGACTCCCCAAAGCGACCACCCACCATTGCCCAGAGCCCAGGAGTCCCCACAAGACCACAGCCATGTGTCCCTGGGGCTGAACCAGTGAGGAAGGAAGCCCGGAGCCCCTGTCTTGCCAGCCCTGGCACTTGCCTGAGCTAGAGGAGCAGCCAGTGCCTTGTGGGGAGCTCCTGGCTTTCCTAAAACCCATAGCATCCTAACTCCGTTCTCTTCCTCCCTCCATGCATTTGCTCACCTGGCCAGGCCTGCTGTTGGCTCAGGACAGGACAAAGGGGGCCTTCGATGGTCTCCTCTCACTGGCAGGAGGCTGCTAAGGTTAACTGAGAGAAGGTGGGGATCATTTTCCCCTTCCTTTCCACCTCAATTAGTGCTTCTTGTATCACTAAGCCCTCCCAAATTATTCACAGACAGAGAAGTCCTAAACTTGTGGAGAAGACCAGAAACAGACTTCTGAAGCTGCTTTCAAAGCCATATCTTGACCACCCCACCTACTTCCACATAGGAATCTCCTCTAGAAGCTTCCACCTTCTCACCATCACATGAGAACCCCACTACACTCACCAGACCTGGCAATTCCATCCACTGCCTCATTCTCCTCCTCTCTTTCTAAGCTGATGCCCTCACTTTCCGTAGGGCCAGGTCAGAGTTCTCTCCGCCAGAGAGCCTTGCCAGGGTGCCGGTGCCTCCACAAGCTCCAGCTTCTCCGGGGTCCCATGGCACACATCACCACCACCTTTCACCCTACCCCTTGGTGGGCTCACGACCTGGTGTGGTTGCTCGTCTCTGAGTCAACCTCTTTGCCCAAATCCATGAGCTCTCTGCAGAGGGCAAGTGAGTCTTCCTGTCCCCAGCCTTCCCCCCTGCCCTCTGCAGGTTTGGGCTGAGCAGTCACCCCACAGAGACACTTCATGGTAGTTTGGTCTCTGGAGGCCTTGAGCAGACTATAGCTCTGTTTATAGTTTATTCTCAACATAATAATGCTTGGAGAACCAGCTGCTTCTTGCCCTCCTAGGCCTTAGGCCAGGCCACCACCCAGCTCTCTGGCCATCCACCGCCTTCTGCCTCCTGCCTTCACAAGGGCCCCTCCTTCCGCAAGGCTGCTGCCATGCACACCCCCCCACCATCACAGATTATCCCACACAACTTGGATTGTTTTCTATTTTCTTGCATGTGGAACTCCTCAGGCCTGGAAGACATTTAACCATCTGTTGCCATTTGCTGTTCTGGGGCTTTTCACTTGGTAAAACTTTGGTGTCTCTAACTAGACAGTGGGTTCTTCTCAGTCCTGTCCTTTCTCTGCTGCTTCCAGGGGTAGACTGGAAGGGTTCGGTGAATGCAAGAATGACTGTGTGGCGATGTCTCCAAGCTGAGCTGTGCAGCACAGGGAGGCTAAACTGCTGTGTGGCTTCTAAATGGATTGTTCTCATCCCTGACTCTGAACTTCTTCTGGAAGAGAGTCTGCCTGGGGCCCTGCAGCTCTCCATCCTTAGGACCCAGATGAATGAATACAGCATCACCCCACTCCTCCAAGTCTCAGATTAGCCATAGGTATCTAGAAACTCCATCCTGAGCACCTACTGTGTGCTCATGCCTGGCAAGAGAGGATGCAGGGGACAAAGAGGGGCCAGATTGCTGGGCTCCTGCCCTCCACCAGTTCACAAACTAGATGGAGCGAGAAAATTTATACGCAGGAGAGCCAAAG
Organism: Crocuta crocuta; assembly: GCF_008692635.1. Classification (NCBI taxonomy): domain Eukaryota; kingdom Metazoa; phylum Chordata; class Mammalia; order Carnivora; family Hyaenidae; genus Crocuta; species Crocuta crocuta. The sequence goes on from NW_027528357.1 coordinate 2,234,573, forward strand.
CTGGTCTCAGGGTGAGTGGCCATGGCTGGGGCCACAGACTGTGGTTCAGTGGGTGCCAGAGAGAGGAGAGGGATGGTGGCTCCGCTGAAGGGAAGCTGGATACAAAGAGGGCTTCCTCCTCCCTTGAGGGGGAGGAGCAAAGGGAAGTGAGGAGCAGGAGGCAATGGTAAGACCTGCAAAACTACACCATCTGAGCCAAGATCCCCACCACACAGGGCTTCCTGACATCCCTAAAGATGAATCAGCAACAAAATGTAAACCACAAACACAGAGAGAAAATGAGAAGCAATTGTTCCCAGCTCCTTCTTCCATTTGCCAGCCTTCTCTCTCTCTCAGTGGATGAAATAATTGTGGCCATGAAGTGGCACTTGAAGAAAAAGTTTTAAATCTGTTTAAATGTCACAGTGAGTAATACGTTGCCCCCATCTTTCCCTAGTTACATTTCTCTTTGATGATCTAAGGTTAAAAAAAAAAAATTAGCTCAAGTCTTTCTAGAATATCAAGGGCAAGGATACCGGAGAGGCAACCTAACTACGTTTCTTACTATTTTCTTTGGGGTCCTGCTCCTTTATTGCATTAGTCTGAAACACCTGTCTGTGTTGTTTTCTCCCCAGTACTCTGCCGTGCCAGAGCAGTGGGAGCCTAAGAGATTCAGCTCTGTGCCTTTAAGAGATCAATGCCTTGGGAGAAGCTGTTTCTGCCGCTGTTAACACAAGGTAGCTCAGTTATATGGGGCCTGGTGTCCTGGTGGCTTCTACCTCAGCAATGTGGGGAGAGGTGGGGCACTTTACCACATGGTGCCAGAGAGCTGAGAGGTGAGGAATGTGTTACCCCTTAAGGCGAGACAGTCCAGATCCAAAATAAGCCATCCTCAGGTGGGAGAAAGGAGAGGGTGAGGTACCTTCCCTAGGGAAGAAGGAGCTCTCCACAGCTTTGGGTCCACATGTGGAGAGACACAGGGAGAGGGGGCTGTGGTGCAGGGGGCAGAGATGCAGTCCTGGAGGGAGCTAATGCTATACCTTATGGCGGCATTTTTGCAGGCATCCGAAATAACCAGATGCCCCCTTCCATTAACAACTCCACTCTCCCACTCACTCCTGCCCAGGGACTGCTTTTATTTATGTATTGGCTATTATTATTAATAATAATATGAATAATGAAACACCTGTGAATAATTTACTTGGAACTGGGCGGGGCTGGGGTCTAGGCAGGAAGAAGTGGAAGATAAACCACAGCTGCCCTCTCCTGTGCTGGCCCCTCCTCTCTCAGCCCCCTACCCTCACCCCAGTTCACTTCCTTCTCTTGCCCCACACCTAGCTTTGCTTTAAGGAGGTGGCAGGCAGGGAGAGAGGGAGGGAGAGAGAGAGAGAGAGAGAGACCTCAAGCAGGAATTACTCTCCTAAACTCCCCCGTTATGGCAGAAAATACATCCCACTGCATTGTGAGATCCTGAGAGGTAAGCACCACAAGATAATGTTAGAGGAGATATTTGGACAAAGATACTGGCCCCCTGCTGATGTGTCCTGAGGAAAAGAGGAGGAGGAGGTCTCAGACTGGTGGGTACACACACACACACACACACACACAGCCAGAGTGTGGATACAAACGGTCTATGTGCACATCCACACTGCACCCACAAAAGCACCCACAGTCCTCATAAGACATAGGCACACGCATCTCCAAGCCACCAGCTCAAACCCTCCGTGTGCCTACTAGGGACATGCCACCTTATTACAGCACTTCATAGGCACACCACGCACACAGCTACGTTGCAGAGAGGTTCTATGTGTGAGTTTCTGTTCGATTCCATCAACTTGGGCGATTCTTAGGCCGTCCTATAACATTGGATAATGTAAGCCCAGAACCGAGTTATGAATCAACTATACTTACACACGATTCCATCAAGAAAAGACAGGAGAATCTTAAAATGAAAGGATGAAGTTCCACAGCTCTCAGAATTGTACTTGCTGTTTGGTCACTCGCCCTGGATCCTCAGGGAGAGGTGTCCCAGGTGGGCTCGGGGCCTGGGGCTGCGAACCTCGGGGCCTCCTCAGGCCTCCTCCTGGCGCTGGAGAGCTCCGCGGTTGTGGTTGTACCAAACGGGCTTGGTCTCGGTTTTCAGGCAGCTGGGGTCTCATTTCTTTAAATAAAATTGTAAACATATTGTCTAATAACGTCATGTAATCCGAGGGCAAGAAAAGAGAAACCCAGAACACCCGAAGGGGGCCGGTGGGGGTCCGGCAAGGGTCAGGCCGGCAGCTCAGCCCCAGCAACTCGCGGGGGAGCGGGAGCGTTACTTTAATTTGCCCGGCTTCTGAAGCCATGGAGAAGAGGCTGCCCTGGAAAAGCAAACGTGGGAGAGGATGAGGGGCAGGTAAATATCATTAAAATGAAAATCTGCTTTCCCACCCCAAGTTCACCACCAGCATTCGCCCCCAGAGGCNGGGGGTCCGGCAAGGGTCAGGCCGGCAGCTCGGCCCCAGCAACTCGTGGGGGAGCGGGAGCGTTACTTTAATTTGCCCGGCTTCTGAAGCCATGGAGAAGAGGCTGCCCTGGAAAAGCAAACGTGGGAGAGGATGAGGGGCAGGTAAATATCATTAAAATGAAAATCTGCTTTCCCACCCCAAGTTCACCACCAGCATTCGCCCCCAGAGGC
>NW_027528357.1:2240087-2240296 GCF_008692635.1 Crocuta crocuta
CCTGCTCCCCCTGTTCCCACCTCCCAGGTGGCTCGGGTGGCGGCAGATGCCTTGCGAGAGGGCGAAGATTTGGGGCTGCTCTGGCAGGTTGGGGATTCGAGAAGGAAAAAAGCAGGGAGACACGGAGAGAAAGAGAGCGCGCGCGAGAGAGCTCTTGTCTATAGATTTATCCACATAATATATATTTATGTAGCTTTTTTTCTCTCGAC
>NW_027528357.1:2240450-2240640 GCF_008692635.1 Crocuta crocuta
AGAAAATGAAAATCAATGTTTTAAAAATACAAAAAGTTGCACCTGCTGCTATTACAGAAAAGAACCCCCAAAAAGCAAAGAGGAGGCCAGCAGCCCCGTTCCTAACGGGCACCCGCTCCCCGCGGCCGCCGGGCCCGGAATCTCAGCGCCTCCCGAAGAGCCATGCGCCTGGCGCTATTTATAGCCGGGG
>NW_027528357.1:2241724-2241911 GCF_008692635.1 Crocuta crocuta
ACCTCCCAGGTGGCTCGGGTGGCGGCAGATGCCTTGCGAGAGGGCGAAGATTTGGGGCTGCTCTGGCAGGTTGGGGATTCGAGAAGGAAAAAAGCAGGGAGACACGGAGAGAAAGAGAGCGCGCGCGAGAGAGCTCTTGTCTATAGATTTATCCACATAATATATATTTATGTAGCTTTTTTTCTCT
>NW_027528357.1:2242153-2271506 GCF_008692635.1 Crocuta crocuta
ACCCACAAGAAAATGAAAATCAATGTTTTAAAAATACAAAAAGTTGCACCTGCTGCTATTACAGAAAAGAACCCCCAAAAAGCAAAGAGGAGGCCAGCAGCCCCGTTCCTAACGGGCACCCGCTCCCCGCGGCCGCCGGGCCCGGAATCTCAGCGCCTCCCGAAGAGCCATGCGCCTGGCGCTATTTATAGCCGGGGNAAAAGAAAGAAAAAAAAGAAAAGAAAAAAATCAGATCAGACTGGAAAAGAGAGAGAGAGAAAGAGAGAGAGGGAGAGAGGAGAGAGGGAGGGAGAGAGAGCGGGGAGAGGAGAGAGAGAGCGCGAGCGCGAGCGAGCGAGAGAAGAGAGGAGAAAGAGAGAGAGCAGAGAGCGAGAGGAGAGCGAGGTGTAGAGAAACCGAGGGGGAGAGAACCCGAGTGTGTGTATGCGTGTGCGTGTGTGAGCGCGAGCGAGCTTGCGAGGGAGAAAAGCGAGAGAGTGCGAGCGAGAAAGAATAAAAGGAAAGAAGATTTTCTCTATGTATATAAAGATGGCCACGTTAGCAAACGGACAGGCAGACAACGCGAGCCTCAGTACCAACGGGCTCGGCAGCAGCCCGGGCAGCGCCGGGCACATGAACGGATTAAGCCACAGCCCGGGGAACCCGTCGACCATTCCCATGAAGGACCACGATGCCATCAAGCTGTTCATTGGGCAGATCCCCCGCAACCTGGATGAGAAGGACCTCAAGCCCCTCTTCGAGGAGTTCGGCAAGATCTACGAGCTTACGGTTCTGAAGGACAGGTTCACAGGCATGCACAAAGGTGAGTGCACCTTTCCCTCCCAACTTTGCCGGGGAGAAGGAGCGGGCGGGCCGGCCGGCCGGCCGGCGACGGACGAGCGGGAGACGGCGCGAGAGGGAGCCTCGGGCGGACGCCGAGGAGGGAGGCGCTCGGGCAGCGGAGACCAGGACTGGGGTGCGTGGGGAGCTGTTCGCTGGGGCAAGGCTGGGTTTTGGGCGAGGAGCTGATAGAAGCGGTGCGGTGGGGAGAGGAGCGGAAGCAGAATATGGAGAGAAAGAGAAGATCGAGGGGAAACGGGTCTTGGATTTTTTGGGTGCAGCGACTTGAAAGACTGGGACGGGGACAGCTGCACCGGCCGAGCCCGGGACGCTGAGCAGACTGGCGGGCGCTCAGCGGGCCGGGGACCGAGGGTGCTGTCCATCGCCGTGGTGCTGAAAATATTAAGAGATGGTCTCCTCCTTCCCTGCTCCGGGCCAGAGTAGCAGGCGCGCAGCCGTCTAAAAAGAAGAGAGGTGACAAATTCAGAGAGATATTTTTATTTCGCTATCAATTTAACAGAAACTCTCCCTGTCGAGCTATGTGCCTCAATAATCCGGTTGTGGTGTGAGTGGTGGGGGAGGGGGTGTTTGATGTTTAAAGGAAGGAGGGACAAAACCCAAGGCAAGAATTAGCAAGGAACCAGCCATCCCCTGGGTGGAGTGGGGGGTCGGGGAAGCCTGAATGATCCCCTTCTCAGAAAAGCGGAGCTTTGAGGGAAAAAAATCCGTGTGTGCAAGATATGCATTTTGAAGGGTGTAGCCTAAATTATCCCAAACTCACCATGCAGAGAGCTTATAGTACATTATTTCTCTCTCTCTTGAAGCAATCATTGCTAGTGAGTGCTTGGGGGAGGGGGAGACAGAATAATCAAAGAATTAAAACCCAGCAACTTTTTAGGAAAGTGGTCATGAGAATTGTCTGCAGGCTGCCTGTTTTCTCCTTGTTTTATTATCTTTAAAGCAGATCCCCAAACGTGTTCAGTTGTAGAACGTGTGTGGGTGGCTGGTGGGTGACGAAATTAGCCCAATGCTCCGCTCTCTAACAGTAATGTATAGGATGTGCAGTGGGGATTAATCTGGGCTGGAGCTGTGTGGGCAAGTTAAATGCTTTCTGAGAGAGATTGATCGTCAGGCAGGGAAGGAGCACCGGGCTAAGGAAGTTGTAAGGGATGTGTATGGACGTTCCGTTTTTAATAAACAGTAGTGTGGAGAGCCACTGAAGATGCTGTGTTAGAGCTGGTGGTTTTAAAGATGAAAACACACACACGCACACGCACACCCACCCACACACAGGGAGCAGCCTCATCCTTGGCCACAAATGGGCTATGAACAGAGCTGATCCTCCGGCACATTAGGTGCAGAGCGCAGAGCTGTCTGGCTCTCCAAGCAGCAGTGGTTTTCACTATCACAACCTCCCTCCCTCCTCCAGCCCTCCCTTCATCCGAATACTAAGCAGAGCTCCAAACTCTTCATAGTTGGAGTCCCAGAGAGCAGTTTTTATTGGCTTTAGCATCTTCCAGCTTGCCTGCTGAGGAGTAAATCTTAAAGTTAATGGCATGTTGAGTAGCACAAAAACACAGCAGAATGGAAATATACTGGGTTTGTTGGGGTGGGGTGAGGGTGGGGGCTGTAATGGAGAGACAAACCAACCTTTATCCAATATGGAGAAAATGTCTGTCTGATCAGAAGAGGGACTGGAAAGGTGAAATGAGGAGGCAGTCTTTGAAATAATATTTGTTTCCTTCCCCCCCTCAAGTCAACTATATCTTTATAGTTTTTCCCTTTCCAATCAAGCTCCCTAGAAGCTAATCAAGGTTTGTATCAAATCTTTGTCATCCTAATATGTCACCAGATTTAAAAATAGTAATAATGAAAAATTTTAAAGCATAGATAAGGAAATCCTTTGCCCATCTTAATGATCAATTCCTGTAATAATTTAAATTTTTAAAGTTAAAAAATTTAGAACCCACCAGAGGTAAAAGACAGTTGTGAAGAGCTGAGCTTCTTAAGAGATCCGGGTTTGGAGCACTTTATTTACTTCTTTATTTCAAATGAAGATAAACTTTAACAATATTCCTTGGTTTCTTCTCACGATCCCTTGCTGGTATCATCACTATGTTCTTGATGTTATTTGGACTCCCTTCTATTATAGCAAAGAAGTAGAATTATCATCATTTGCATCAGGAAGCCAGAGAAGGTTATATTATAGCTTTATCATATGTCTCATATATATACTACATACACTTCTGGCCAGAATTCCTAGGACAAGCAAAACTTCATTTTCTAAATAATTCTTCCCTTAAACTGTCTCAGTCAGTGGCAGGCAGGCCCGTTGGCTCCGGCATTCTTGGTGTCTCGTTGTCGCAGCTCACTCTTCAGAGCCTAAGCATATATGTTTTTCCCTATGAAACTTCCTGCCTCTCTATCCCTTGGATTTATACAGGCAAGGCTGGGCCACAATATCTCTAAGAGTGCCTGGAAGCTCCAGGGGAGCTGAATAAATGAAGCAGTCTCTGAGGTCTGGTTTATTCAGTCCTAGAAGAGTTTGAACTCCTCCTTCAGAGATACTGACTGATTTATTAGCTAATCCTGATAAAATAAGCCTCCGGCCACCTTAAAAAATTACTTGCTTGCCATTGGTGATTAATTACTGTTAAGTCAAAAAGCATGATGAGGCTTGAAGAATGAGGGTTGTATTTGGCTTCTAGATTTTCCCCAACTCTAAATTGACAACATGAGGCTAAGGATAGAAACATGCCTTTGTTAAGCCTGGTTTCAGGGCACATTTGTGGCTCTTTCTTTCCCCTTCTTGAATTTCTAACTTCTAATGAATCATATTGGGATAAAATTGAGAGACATGACAAGATACTGGGCTCCAGTGTGGATGGCATATGCATGTTATTGGCAAAGAAAGAAGAAAAGAAAAAGAAAGAAAGAAAGAAAGAAAGAAAGAAGAGAAGAGAAAAAATAAGTAAAAATTAAATTAAATGCATGAGATTTTAGTTGGGTATCCATTTGTTTGCCACCTGCCATTTCAGGTAACTAAAGAAGGAAGGAGTTCTAAGGGTTAATGGAATACCTGCCATGCGTAGAGTGAACCTTAAAAGGCAATTACTCCAGTCAAATTGGGAGTCTGTGGAGGAGGGAGTGGGTGGGTGTTGTGGAGCAAACCCAGCCATATCAGAGAAAGGCTGTTGGGCTGGGGAGGCAGCAAATAGCAGTTGTGGACTGGGGTAATTACTGTAAAGGTAAATCCACCCCCTGGAGACCAGAAAACACTTGGGCAGGGGTGGGGGAGATCTGGGTCCTAGGCAGAGAGAGAAAGGGGAAAAAAAAACCCAGAATTACAATTCAAAGAAATAACAGCCAAAGAAGAAAACCCAGTTCAATGCAAACTCTCCCGGCTAACTCAGAGTCTTCTTTTCTGCCCCCATTAGAAGCACTTTGAGAAAGATTGTTTTTTCCAGGCTCCAAAGGGAAAGACATTGTACTATTGATTAAAGAGAAGAGAGGCAAACTCCCCGGATAGCAGCACAAGTGAGCTGAGGACCAATTTTGCCCCTTCCTGTAGAATTTTTCTCCCTTGGGGTAGGGAAGAGGTCACCCACTAGTCTCATTCTTTCCTTCTCTCACTTTACACTTATTTCTCTTTTCTTCTTTTTATTTCCTGGAGAATAAACAGAAGCAGTGACTGAAAATACATACACACGCATTCCCATGCCTGCTAACACACACATATACGCAGTCGGTGGATCACACATGAACAAGCCAGCAATCCATTCATAACTTTGGTCTTGTCTAGCAGGAAAGGAGGCAGCAAAGACTGAGTTACTGGGAGACATAAAGACTAGTGCTCTCTGGATAGCCATATTATAATGCATTATCTTTGAAGTCATTTAAGTCCAATTTAAGTGGTATTTAGTATAATATTTATGAATTAATGTAATCTAAACATAGGGCTGTCCCCAAAGGTTTAAACAGCCTTTACTACTGATGTGTGCTTGTTCCGGGAGCCTGTGATGCATTTTAATCTAAACAGGCAAGTCCATATCACAGTCCCTCTTGTTAACCAGTCAGAACAGATCTGTGCCTGGGTAACCACTCTGCATTGAGATTTTCCCCCACTGCATGGAGCAAAATCTAGTTTACTGGCAGCCCCAGGGTGCTCCCAACCCAGGATCCAGAGCTGCAGGGACTTCAGCCCCTCATACTTCCACACTACATCCAGAGGGAGGGTGGGGACAGAGTAATAGAACCTTCTGTGGACTGAGCTCCGGAGAGTATATCATTTTAAAATATACTCATCACCAGATACACAACCTCTCATTTCAACGGTACCTGACTAGGAAGTACCTGAAGCCCCTTGATCTGGGGTGCAGCTTGAAGAAAGGAAAATGGCAAGTGTTATGATTGTTTTGGTGATTCTTGACCATCTTCATAAAACTGTGTCTTATATTTTCATTTAAGATGTAGCAATTCTCAGAACATTAAGTTTCCACCACTTGACTTTAGCCGAGAGGGCTCCTTGTTTTTTTTTCCTTAGGTAGATGAATCAAAGCCAGTGAGGCTCTATCTGATTTCCGTTTTCAAATGAGTCTAAGAGAGACAGTGAAGCTGAAGTATCATCATGGTCATCGGCTCAATTAAGATGAACTTTAAAAAAAATACTTTAAAAAATAAAAATTCAGTCTGTCCCGGGAAAGACGCTGGTGGAATGACTGGACACACACCTATAGTTTATAAAAAGAAAGATTTGCCTTGTGAGAAAGAGGTATGGAAAATGAGATAAGAAAAACATTTTAAAAAACCATATTTCACTAAAGAAAATAAGCAATAGTAATCATTGCAAAACTAAAGTAAACCAAAGTAACAACCCCTATTAAAAAAAAAAAAAAGAACAACAACAACTACCCAAATCCCAGATGTTTGTAAGTATTCTATTTAGGAGCAAAGAAAAACATTATTGAGAAATATTTGATTTATTGAAGAGCCTGGTGGTTATTTGCTGCTTGTGCATAATTTTGTTTATCTTTTGAAGAGACTCCCTCAGAATCAACACACAGATAAATTAATAAGCATATGTGCGTATATATGCATCCATGTACAGGCATGACTAAGCGCATCCCACACATATGGGAAGCAGGGCTGGCCTAGATTCCACTGCAATTCAACGGGGAGATGTTAACACTCTTTTCCCCCCTCAGCTTTAATGGGAATTCTAGATTGGGTTGAAAGAACCCCCTTGGCATACTTCCACTCTCTCCACCTGCTCCAGTTGGCTGGATGTTTGTGACTTCTCAAACACAAAACAAAAGAAAACAAAAAGAAAGGCTTTTCTTGACTAAAGTCACAGCTTGAAAACAACCCAGAGGAACATAATTACAAAAAGGTATGCCACAGATATGAGCCCCCGTAAGGTAGGCATATTGTAAAGTTGTGAGAGTATTTTCAAAGAGCTGGTTCACAGCGGCACTCCTGATGCCCAATGATCGTGCCACACTCCAGGGACTTGAGTATGGCCACCATTCTCACTATTGTTAGCATGATAATCCTCATTATTATTATTTATATACCAGGATGGGAGAGGGGCTTCTAAGTGATGCTGAGAAGATACCCAAGACACCACGTTCGTAACTGAGAAAACAGCTGGTCTCACTTGCCTCCGATGCTTTTGGGGAAAATGCAGCACTGTTCACACCTCTCACGTCATCAGAAGGTGGTCTGTTTCCAAACTGACCCAGGAAGAATCTCTTCGAAGGGGACGTGCAATGGGCAGGCTATAGAAGACAGGGAGAAGTCATAGAAAATGAGGCCCAAAATCCTTGGCAGAGCAAAAGGGAAACTGAAAGTCATAGGGCCCAGACACTGGCCAGAAGCTGAGAGTGCTGGTTGACAGTGGCTGAAACGCAACGTTTCTGAACTTGGAAGGGAAATCCCATGTGACACGCAGAGAGAGCACTAGAGGGTGTGAAAATCTGTGTGCATCTGTGGGTCCCTGAGGGTTGAGGGAGGGAAGATACTGCAGCAGCCCGTGTGGGTGTTGGTGTGAGCATGTGTGTGTGACTTCTGTTTATATGTGTGTATGAATGTGTGTGTGTGTGCATCCAGGGAAGAGATGATAAATGCAAATGGCACTGGAATGATGTTAGGGATAGTTTTGTCTTGAAAGGCAGTATGCATGATCAGAGAGATGGCCGATGGAGAAAAGGAGAGAATGTGGGGAGAACACCGTCCTTGTGCTTACATACGTGCTCCACCTCAGAACTCAGAGCTTGGATTTTATCAGTGATCTAAGTTAAAGTGTGGAAGTGTGCTCTTGTTTATCTGCCTCATATTCCCACCCAAAAGTCCAGGTTTAAAAGAAGATTCCATCTCCCCTCGGCTCCTCACCCTTCAGATGCCTGCCTGCTTCTCCTCACCTATTGACTCATTTTAGAAATGACCTTCCATCTGCGATCTGAGTAACCAGCTCTCTGTAGAGATAATTCCCTCCACTCACTGTATTTCCTATGCCACCCGCTGCCCCTTGGCATCCCAGCCCTACTTTCTTCTCTTGTAGTGTTTACACACACACACACACACACACACACACACACACACACAGGACTTGATCAAGTCAGTCAAGCTAGCCCCTCCAAGCAGAGTGCTGCATTTCCCCTCCATGCAAGGAGGGTATGGCAGACACCAGGATGCCCTCCTTTTGGTTTCTCTACAACTAGGGAAGCACATTCATCCTCTCTACCTTTGCCTTCTTAAATACACAGACTCTCCAGGAATCACAACCCTCTGGCCATCAGTCTTTGTTTCCCTCTTTTCCTTCTTCTCCTTGCTATTAAGACACCCTCACAAACTGCAAGGTGGAGCCTAAAGAGAAAGATCCATAATCCACCTGGCAATGTAGGGTGCAGTTCGAAATGCCAGGAAAAAAGGCAATGATAAGGGTAGAAATGATGACAGAGGAATTTCCAGAGTTGTTGTCCCTGCCCTAAGGGCTTCCTTGTTCCTATTCATCCTGTTCCCAGTGACCCCTGGATGGGTATAAAGACTGAGCCTCAGCCTTACAGGAACCAACTAGGAAGCCAGGTGGGCAGCCCCAGGGTAACTGTCCTCCTTTCCAAGTCCCTTTGGAAGTAGAAGGGGGTGTTTTCTGGACCATATGCTCACAGACCTTCTCCCCTTTTACTTGTTCCATATTTGGTTTCTCTTATCCTCCCTTGTATCTCCCCTCCAGCATTAGCTGGCCGAAGCTCTCAAACTGAGCGATTCCCAGCAGCTCAGCTCAGGAACAGATCCTACGTGGCCATCTGCAAGATGTAAATAAATGGGTGCCCTCATGGAGACAGACGTAGTTCTGGTTCTGTGAGGACAGAACAGCCAAAAATATTGATCAAAGCTCAGGGGAAAAAAATTGATAATGAGCTGGCCTCCAACAAGAGTTTAATTGACAGAGACTTCCGAAGGCCGGCTCTGGACAGCGCATAAACTGACCGCAATGTTACTTTATTGCAATACACTCTGCTTTAATTAATTATCACCTTTGTTAAAAGCGGCTCCAGATCAAAGGTTTCTAGATACTTAACAGATCTTACTAACAAAGCCCCCCATGAATTAGGCTATCCCACAGCTCACCAGTGAGGCTAGTGAGTTTCCTTCCCATTTTCTTCCTTCTTAGCTGTTGCCTTCTTCCTCTTTGTTAAAATAAATGGTTCTTGCTGCACAGCCTCTCTGTCCTAGGACAGAAATTTTGAGGGGTGTTGTCTGCAGAGGGCAGGGGGCTGCCATTCTTCAGCTGTTCCTAAAATCACACAACTAAGACTAGATTCACCTTCAAATCTATCTGGCTGAAATGGGGAGAGTCAACAGAAGAAAAAAGAATTCATGGGAAATGCAAAAGGTGTGTGTGTGTGTGTGTGTGTGCATGTCCATGCACACACGTGCGCAAGCGACGATGTGCACATCCACATAAATATTACAGGATCGATGCATTTCACATCCGCTGCTCACACCTCTTAACTTCTCCCTCCTGTCTCTTGAGCACCTGTGCTACTGTCGTATTTCACTCTGAGAAATGCTCGCAGCTGAAGCGTGCATAGATGATGCTGTATCGAACCAGCCATTGTTTGGATTCGGTTGTGGAGTCCGGGTGTCTGTTGAAGGATTGTCCTTGCCTGGAGTAGGTGGTGCCTAAAGAATTCACTTCTCAAGATAGGACAGGAACCTGACTCTCCAGAGTCCCCCAAACCTACAGACTGACAGGTGACTTACTTGAAAGCAACCCTTGGAGTCGTTCTAGGCAAATTTGAATGCCATACGTGGCTGTTTGTTCATTATTCTAATTTAATGATGCAGTCACACCTAATTAATCCATGTCTGGTTTATTCATACACTATGTCTGAGGATCCAAAAGATCTCTCTAGCTAGCCAGCTTCCCTTTACAGGGGCACATGAGGGGCTCCCCTGACAAGTGAGTGTGTCGGGGTCCAAACAGGAACAGATCACTGTAGACTGATCCGATAGAGACACTGTCCCTGACACCACTGTCCATGCAGCAATCACAGAGAGATGTAGCAATGAGATCTGTGTGCCTGTCGTGACACACATGAGCACACAAAGTGTGCATTCTACCACAGAACCCTTCCAATAGGCAGCAGGCCACACCCCCCAGTGAGTAATAAATAACAAGGTGTGTCAAGCATTCCTTTGACCAGGAGTTCCAATGAGGAAGGTTGAGAGGCTGAGCTCTCTCTCAGAGAGGCAAACTCCTCTCTCTGCCCTTAAGAAAGTGAAGCCTCGATCCATTGCTGCCACTGCTCAGATAAAGAGACTGAGGCTGGAAGCAGCATGTCCCTAAAGTCAAGCCCGCAGCAAGGCCTTCAGCACCCCTCCCCGTGGCTGATTCTGGCCAGACTGCTTCCAGTGAGTGTTGCCTCTTACCTGGCAGGTACACTGAGAGAACGAGGCATCAACCTAATAATATCCTTATAAAGCCAAGCCTCCTGCGCAAGTCCTAGGAGACAAGAGGCATCCAAAGATCAAACACTACATCACAGTGTATTTGTAGGAACTCTCTGATTCTGCTACCTCCCTATAATGCTCTAATTGACTATTTGATCAGCGCTCAAAGGGCTAGTGTTCAAGACAGACTCACTCACACATTCATACACACACTCACATGCATATTCACACACACATGTGTATGCACACATGTATACACTAATCACACAAGCACATGCATGTAGACTTTTTCTTATACACACTGCCATGCCCATAGCAGCTCATCTGACAAGGGTAGATTCTCACAGGAGATGCTTGAAGGTGAGTGAAAAGCACACACCTAAGATTGTACATGCCCTTCCAGTAATGGGCTTATCAATAGCTCTTAAAGAAATGTGACAGCCAGCCCAGAGTGATTCAGTTGTGTGGACAAAGGTCAGCATATAGATATCCATTATTAATAATATCAATATCTTGGTTGACCAATATAACCAGAAACTGTATCATGTCGCTGCTGATGGGTGAGGCTGGGAGGGCTCCGTGGCAGCAGCAGGAAATTATACCCATGTAAAATTAATCATATTGACTGGTTCTAAGAATATACAGAGAGGCGAAGATGTTGGTAGTGCTTGCCATGGTGGGAGAGGGGGACCTTGTTCTCAGAGGCTTCATGGTCTTGAACTCCTGGAAGGAGCCCAGTGGGAATGGAGGTGTCCCTGGGTGACCCATGAGAACACTCTCCCTCATCTGGCCTCTGCTTTCCAGTGGGGTGAGGCAGAGGAGAGGTGTTCTCTGAACAGGAAAAGAAAGAAATAGGATCCCCTAACCATTATCCACCCAACATATCCGTATCTTTCTGTCAAATCAATACTTGGCTTGGCTTTGTCTCACCAGATGAGGCACAGAGAGCATCCTTGCACCCGCTGTGTGAAGAGGTCTATCTCCAAGGGGGTGTCATGAGCCTGAAGCAATATCCCCAGTTATGTGGTGGGATACTGGCCCCAGGAGTCGCCAGTGTGCACTATGCAACTTAGAGGTTCCAGGAAAAAAGGTGCCCAAACAAATCAGTCACCAGAATTGTGTTCTTGAGAGCAGCAGATCCAGGGGCTCAGAGTCTGGTGGGGTCAAGAATGTTCTGGACATCAGAAAGCCATTGCTCCCTAAAGCTCACCTCCAGTCACAGTGCGTGGGAAAGAAGTGGGAAGCCATTGCATCCTTGGCCTTGGGATTCCCTTCAGGCATGCCCCTGACCCCTCACCCCCTTGCCTGCCAGAGCCCCAGCTCGGGGGGTTCTTGATCTACGTTGGCAGCCCTTGGCAACATGTGGAAGGGAGGAGAGGGAAGGAGAGNGAAGAGAGGGAACAGGGCTAGTAGGGAAAGCCTAATTAGCTTTTGGGTCATTACTCTTCTCTGTTCCCAGAGCCTGTGGAGGCAGCTGGAAGGGAGCCTGCCTTAGAGGCCAGGCCTCATGGTTGGTTAGTGATAGATGATAGGAGATGGACCTTGAAAGCACAGAGGAGATGGCTTTGACTTTAAAGGAAGGTAAAGAAGTGGTTTCCTTGGCTGGAATGGGAGATGGAGGTTCTAAGGACTGGATACACCCCTTCCCACAGGAAGATTTGGGGCCTCAGCCAACAAGCCACATCTATCCTCCTCTGACCTGCCTCCTTTTCCCTAGCTGCAGACACACTCAGACTTCTGCCCAGGTGCTTACACCCAGCCCTCGGGACACGGGCTTTGCCTGGTCTCTGTGCTCCCTCCCCGTGCTGATGGCCCAGCCTTCCACACCCTGAAGCACAGCCCCCAGACCACCCAGGATGGCTCCCAGATATCTGGACTTGTTCCCAACGCGGCCCAGACTGGGTGCAGCTGCAGCAGGAGGGAGTGTGGTGAGGAGGGGTCCTGGAGCCCAAGGTCGTCCTCTGTCCACAGTGCCGCATCCCCTCCGGACCCAAGACCTGGATCTAAGGAGCTCTAGAAGAACAGCCAAGAACCCAGAAGCCAGGCCCCTCCTCTAGACCCTTCCCCTACCTACTTCAGGAAGGCTCCCCTCTCCACCAGCGGTCGCCTGCCATCTGACGGTGAGAGGGAGAACTTCCTGCTGTTGAGCACGGTGGGGAGGGGGGGGGCCTGAGGAGGAAGTGGCTGCTCCTGTCACTGTTGGGTTCCCCATGAAGGAGCTGCTGGGCAAACCCCTCCCCCTGTCCCTCTCCTTACACCTCACTGGGTGAGTGTGGGCCACTCCTCTTATGCAGGGGAGCCCCCTTCTCCAATGGGCGGTGCAGGACCCCAGGCCTGGGCCTGGGCCTGGGGCAGCAGCAAAACAGAGCCACCCAAAACAAGAGAGGAGAATCAGAAAACCCAGAAAGTATTGTAGTTTCAACATGGATGCGACGTTTGCTCCACTTCAAAAATAAATACTTAGTCTACTGTTTAGTATGGGTTTTATTCTTAATTCCATCTGTTGGGCTCCAGAACCTTTTCCATACTTAGGACTGTAACAGGTCCAAATCCAAATGCCCTGACAGGACGTATACACACAGGCATACACCAGCCACCCTGTGCCTATGAAACAGACCCAGGCAGAGGACTTATCAACTAGGGTCCGTTGGCCCATGGGCCACCCAGGTCCAGCTGAGGCTGGGACCTCAGTCACATTGGTCACGAGAGTGAGATACAGAGCAGAACAGAGGTACTGACTTATGTCCATACGTCATTTTTTTTTCCAATTAAAAAAATCTTTTTATTGAAAAATAAGACCTTCTTTATGCTTGTCTTAATTATTTCAATAATTAAGCTATTAGATTTATTTTAGAGTAAATTTTACTTTAGAGTCAATTCTGTTGTCATTGTGTTGAGCAAGTTTGAAAATCCACTGGAAAGAGAAGGAAAGG
Organism: Crocuta crocuta; assembly: GCF_008692635.1. NCBI lineage: Eukaryota > Metazoa > Chordata > Mammalia > Carnivora > Hyaenidae > Crocuta > Crocuta crocuta. Next base: position 2,254,861 of record NW_027528357.1, read on the forward strand.
ATAAGGCCCAGGACTGGGCAGCTGAGTGGGTCCCTAAAGAGAGGAGGGGCCAGTGAATTATAGGGAGGTATCTCAGTGTAGGGAGAGCATGCCCTTAGGCTACAATGAGTGGTCACTTGGCAGACAACGTTTTGATGGCAGATAGCAGAGAGGGGAGGGGAGGGGAGCATGGCTGAGCAGGGCCCCAGGCCACACCCAAGGGCCTGGAGCCCGGGGACAGCCAGACTCTTACTCCTTTTGGTGTGAGACCCCTGTCTGCCCCTCACATTGTCCCCCAATGCCTTAGTTTGTTTCTCCTTAGTTTCTCAAGTTTCTCTGCAAAGCACTCATTAACCCTGAACCTTCTGAACTGTCTCACCTTAGCTGATGCTTAAAAGTCTGGCCCACAGCTGTAGCCACATAGCAAAGAAGAGAGAGTCCCTGAAGCCACCTAGGGCAGGAGGAGGAGCCTGCTGGGGCAAGAGCATGGTGTCATCCACCTAACTGCAATTGGCCTCTGAGATACCCCCCAGACATCTCCCCATGGGGCAGAGGCAGTCTTCTGTAATGTGGAGAGCATGCAAGACACACCATGTCCCCCCACTGGCAAGCCCTGGGTCTCATGGAGCAGAAACAGGCCTCCCTCAAGGAGGCACAGATTAACATGCAACTCAGGGACTCTGAAAGTAGAACCCTCTCCTTGGAAGGTGGGGACCCACCCTCACCACCACCAAATAACCAGGTGTGACAGAGGATGGCAAATCTGCAAATATGAAAGTACCCAATACAAATGTCCTGTGCATCGAATGAAGAAACCCCCCTCCCCCCAAAAAAGAAGTAATCAGATAAGAGTACAGGCTTCCTGCCCAGGGGAGCTTGGCCCTGGGCCCCCAGGTGGCGAGGGGACGGAAGAAACCAAGGCTGGCACACAGGAACAAGACAGAAAGGGGAGGCTGGCTTGTGGACGGGCCCCACTGCTTTGCTTTGTTTCATTCCGTGACATTTTGTTTCTGTCCCACTGCAGCAAAGTCTCATTCTCAGGCAAGTGGACAAAGGACTTTCTCACTTTGAATAAGTCTGGACCCACCACCAGTCTGGCTGAGGGAGAAGCAGTGGGGATCAGGAGTAGATGAAGAGGTTACAGTCTGTCCCAGGGAGTTAGGGACACACACAGAAGGGCTGGCCTCACCCGCTCTGGGGCTGCAGTGCCCTTCAGCTGTCCCAACAGCAGCCCACTCGGGCTGAGAAATTACTCGCAGAATATTTAAACCTGTGGCTATGTTCCCCGTCACCAAGGCAAGCATCCAGATTGTCCCCCAGGCTCACTCGGCTGAATGTCCCAGAGATAAACTCTGGGGTTCTGGAGGGCAGAGTGTTCTCCTGCCCTCCACCCTTCCTCTGTGCCCACCCTCAGCTCCAGAACGGCTACAGGCAGCCAGACAGCCGGGGATGAGGCCAGAGGGCAATATGTCCTGGGGTGACAATGGTCTCGTAGATGGAAGCATCTTGGTAGATCCCAGGAAGAACTGCTTCCAGTATGGGCAACAGTTCCAGGAGCTTGGGGCAGTCCATTTGCTGCAGGGGAGCAATCAAGGGGCCCCTCCATTCCTTGGAGAGAAACCCAGCCCAGAGGAGCAGGAATCATAAGGTGACCTTTGGGGCCCCAAACACAGGACTGTTGTAGCCTACTTTTTAGGGGAGGCAAACTCTCCTCTAATAGGCCTTCCACAGACCTTGACTCCTGGCATCTTCCTGACTCTAGGGGGTGGGTGCTCTCAGACGGAGAGCAGAACTGGACTTGGTCATGGGGCTCTGCTCCTGGCAGGGATGTGGAAGCCTCCTCTACCCTCTCCTCCAGGCCACGCACCCCAAGCCCCAGTGCTCCCAGGCCTCCCCACCTTCCCGGGACAAGGGCTCCCAACCCAAAGTGACCTCCTTTTCCTATCCTTTCAAAGTCCTGCCCCTGCTGATCTGACAAATCAAACTGGGCAGATGTGTCCCTGGCGGCTAATGGACATTAATGTGTTACCATCTCTGGTGACATGTGCCTCGTACAGGGACCTTTTAGAGCCTGGGCTGTAACCATAAGAAACATCTCTAATGGGGGGACCTGGGCACCAGCCCGGCTAGAGGAAGTCACTGTGAGGCCGGCAGGTCCCTGGCTACTCAGAAAGATATGGGTCTGCCTGGCCAGGGATGCTGCAGGGCCAGAGGGACCCAGGCAGCCGAAGGGGTGATCCCCCGGCTCATTCCCTACCCAGAGGCTGCCTCGCCAAAGGTCTAATCAAATATTAAACTGGTCCGTAAACTTAAACCGGTGTCATACCTGAATGTGAGGCTCTCCCAGAGAACAGCACGGGTCGGGGACATTTCCAGCTAGACTTGCCTGGGTGCTGGGGTGGGGACGTTTTCACTCATGCCCCATTGGAGGCAGGAAAAAAGGAAGACAGACCGGGACCATGGCAGGGAGTAAGGCTCATGGCTTTCCTCCTCCTTTCTGTTATTCATTTCCTCTGATTTTTATCTAATCTCTCCTGATTGTTCTGGTGAAACTTAATAGACAAAGTGAATTTTTATTACATCATCAATATAATCTCCAGCTAATCAGCAGACACGGGGGCCACTGCGAGCCCTATAGCTCCTCATCTGGCTTCGCAAATAGTAAGAGAACAATCACCGCCGAGCACTACTCACCCACCTCCTCCCGAGAGGACCCTCTCCCTGCTGCCCCCTTTCCCCAGACCTATTTCTGGAGTTTCTGCCTTCCCAGGGACCCCCTGCCCCCACCCAGTGGGTCCCGTTGCTGGTCCATGGAGATTTCTTCCCCCTTCCTACTTTTCATTTTCTCCCTCTCAGCTTTAGTGGTTATAATCACAAATCTAGGGCTGGTGTTTTGGATGCCAAAATAGCCTAATGTCAATGGATTCTGATCCTACTTTTCTCCGTGTGAGGAATATGATATGTCATAAGATTTTATGTAATCCCATTGGATCACGGCAAATACTATCAAACAAATTAAGTCATATGTTACACCATACCTAGGTAACCTAGGTGCCAACATGTTTGGGCCATTTAAAGTCAAGTCATGAATCTTATACACTGTATCATAGATGCTAAATTATATATTTCATTTATAGTATAGTATGCCTTCCATTTATATAGCATTTAACCGGTAAAATGCCTTCTTTTATATTACCACTTTTTTATCCCTATTGCAACCAGGTATAGTTGATACCTTTTTTATAAAGAAAAATGGAAAAGGGATCATGAAGGAAAATTACAATCTGGTCAAATCTTGCCGGGATACAGCCGAGCCGCTTAGGCTCAGAACCGGTGCTGGCAAGCCAGGGAAAGGGGGCATAGGAGAATCAGAGGGGGCAGAGACCTGGCTGCACACCAGCTAGGCAGAAGGCAGATTCCTGAGGCCTGGCCTGCCGGGCAGCCCTGGGCTAAAAGGCAAACATAATTTTAGAAGTGATTTGTTTGGGGCTCTTCCCCGACAGACCCACCCAAAGTTAAATGTGAAACTGAGTGCATCACCGTCTGAGACATCGCCTTGAGATACTGGGCTCGTTCAGTAGCTTAAGACCATGTTTTCCCTTAGCCTTCAGGGAGCCAGGCCACACTGCTCTATAGTGGTGTTGATTTCAGAAACCAGCAAATATCCCTTAGAGTCAAAGTCTTGTGAATAAGGTGGGTGATGAGGCTAGGAATCTGGCTTTCGGGCATCCACTCCATTGGCTTTCGGGGGAAAAGAAATCTGCTCCTTGCAAGCAGATCAGAGCCAGCTGTGGGAATGCCCAGCCGCCATTCACGAAGTCAGACCTTAAGTTTCTGTGCGAAGGGCTGATTCCGCACATCTATTCAGAGGAAGGTCTGCATGCATCTAGGGGTCGTAGGCGGGCCTCTCTGCTTTTGGCTGACAGTTCAAGAGAGGCTTCCGTCATCACAGGGATCGCTGGAAGCAGCAGTTTTTAGTGCTCTGGACACTGCCGGCTGCAGAGGTGGCTGGTGCGCCTCGGATGTGCTGCACCCAGGAGCTGGACCCCTGGGTCCCTGCCCCACCCTGCCGCCTCACTCAGAGTATCAGCTTCCTCTTCTCTTAAATCATTTCAATGACACCCGCTCATCCCACCTCCTAGGGCCAGAGTGTGGATGGAAGGAGCTGAGATGAGGAAAAATGTGGTGAAAAAGTTAAAAATCTCTGGGGTCATTGTCATGTGTTAAGTGCCAGCACCCCCATCAGACCACAGGGAGCTCTGACAGTCCTGCTGTCTTGGAAATAGGACGACAGGATGACATCAGGGCTCAAGGGTGGGCGGGAGGGAGTACGGACCAAGCACCTACTACACGGCACACACACAGGGCTCTCGCTTATTTTATCTCATCAGATCCTCGTGACAAAACTGCGACAGAGATGTCACTGTGTCCGTTTGAATGCCAAGGGAACGGAAGCTCTAAGGGCAGTAACTCAACCCAGGTTATGTGCTAGGGAGATGCAGAGACACAGGATTTTTCCCCAAATTTGTTGTGTTTTCAAGCCCACCACATTTCCATGGTTGCAGCTCCCTTACGGAAGTAAATAATGATCATCTCTTGCATCTCCTTCCTTTTACAGATGGGGAAACTGAGGCCCTGAGACATTACAAGCTGAGGTTTTTTTAAAGCCTTCCACATTGCCTTCTATGGCTCTGAAAATACACACACGTACACATTTCAGATATAACTGACACACCCTCATACAGACGCACATATACCCAGACATGTATAGACACACTCACAAATAAATACACACTCACAGGCGCACATAGGAGTGTACTCATGTATGGACATTCATAGACATACCCATTTACACATGCACATACACTCTCAGAAATACACATAATACCAATGCACGCATAGATTTCACAGACATAGGCATACCAAAACATACTAACACACCGGCACACAGAGATACACACATGAACATAGACACACATACTCTCATAGACGTGCACACTCACACACCACTAATAAGGCCTAATTAACCACGGACACAATTTTGCTATGTAACTCCATCAGGAGAAGTAAAGCTGGTGGGTTTGGAGAAAGTGAGGAGACAAGGGTCCTGGTTGGAGGCAGGCAGAGGGCAGGCACATTGGGCCCCTCAACTCACCTTTCAGCCCTAGGCCAGAGGCTGAAAGTCCTCTTGCTCACACCTGTGTGGCCCAAGAAACTCGTAAAGGCCAAGGCCAAATCCCCATTAGAAATCAACAAATGCACAGAAGGCATTTGCTGAGAATGCTCTGTCTGCAATCTCCCTTCTGCGTCAACCCACACGATCTTAGCCAAATTTCTGCTCCTCTGACCAAGACCAAAGGCAGGTTCTGGAGGAATTGGGGGCAGGCCTTCCAAGGGCCACCTAGTCCCGTGCATTGGCCGTGGCCAGGCCTGTGAGCAGAAGAGGCATCTCAGGGAAAGGAAAGAGTCACCGGGAAGAGAGGAGAGTTGTAGGCTTACAGTCGGTCTGTCCTGGATGCCGGTGCACACGCTGCCTCGCTTTGTGGCTCAGAGCGAGGGCCGATGTCTGCACACCAAGTCCTCTGCTGTCCACCCAAGCCTGTGCCCAGCCTGCAGGACCCCTGTCATTCACAGGGTTATACTTGGCTCAAGCTTGGCACGGAATGTGTCCCACGCGCACACACGCACACACACACGGTGAGGAGACTCGCAGGGAGCTCATCAGAGAATGGGAAACCTATAGTTTTCTTTTCTTTAGAATAAAATCCTGAGGGTCTAGGAATGAATTCACTAAATTTTCACCACTGGCAGGAAGAACAGAGCACTTGGAAGGTGAAGCTTTCCTGGGATAAGAGGCAGGCTGGCTTTGTCAAGCACAGACTTGCACTGTGTGTGCTGGGTTCACTGTGGATTGTCATCGGAGGTGGCATACATAGCCCTGTCCCCCGTGTACATGCTGTGCTGACAGGCTGTGAGGGGGGAGGCTGGCATCGCTGGGGAACGGTAGCAGAGAGAGGACTGTGAATGACCACGATGTGGATTGTGCTTCAAGCGTGTAGTGTGTGTTAGAGGCATACTGTGTGCTTACATGCTGTTTCCTTATGTTTTGCACTTAGGCTGTGTCTTGTGAGTTTCTTGGTGTGTGTGTGTATGTGTATCTGTGTGTGTGTTAGTGTTGTGTGGTCCATATGCGTGTGTCAGGTGTAGGAGAGCTGTGTGTTCTGGCCTGGTTCTGGAAAGAGAAGGGAGGATGTACATAGGGCTCTCTCACTGTACCACCAAGGCTGCAACACTCTCTCATTCTGGGATTTTCTATCCAGGTGAGCCCCACCTATTCTTTCAGACCAAAGGTATCGCATATGAGAAGTACCCCTGCCTTCATCCTAAAGCTCTGGGTCTGAGCAGAGCTCCAGAATCATCTGCAGCCCTCCTTGCAACTGCTGTGAGAATAGTCCGTTTGTGTGTGTGTGTGTGTGTGTGTGTGGTGTGTGCACATGCACACACACCACCTCCCTATAAGCACACCGTAGTCTTAGCTGGTAAAACACCGGCAAGGATATGTGTGGATGTATGTGTTCATACGTGCTGCGTGTATGCAGGCATATGTGGGCTGTAACAGGCTCGGGTGGGCCAGTTTTTAAGTGACAGATTGTGTATGTATCTATGACTAGAGTTTCTACGAAGTGCATGTTAAAAACAACAGAAAAGATGGGTCCAGCTCCCGGGGTGGGCACTCCTGCAATTCTCTGCCAGTGTGTGAATATGGGGGTCTTTTTGAGGGGTCCTGGCCAGGGTGTAGACAAATGTGGGAAAAGTCTGTGGGAAGGAAGGGTTCTGCACACGTGTGGTTGTGGGCAGCCTAATTGAGTGGGACACTAAGTGAGACTGTGTCCCCCAGAGACCTCGCTGCTTTCCTGGACGCACAGCTGGGCCATCTGTGGCATTTTCTCACATTCTGCCCACAGATTCCCCTGGGAGACCGGAAGAAGAGGGGGTTGGGGTTTGTGGGCTCCCCAGAAGGTAGCCCTGAGCACCTAGCTGCTCTTGTAGACAGCTGAAAGTACAGGGCTCTGTGTGTGTGTGTGTGTGTGTGTGTGTGCGCGCGCGCGTGTGTGTGTGTGTCTGTGTGTGACAGAGACAGAAACAGAGATAGAGACAGAAACGGAGAGAGGGAGCCGGGGGGCAGCAGCCACGGGAAGAGAAAGCGCGCCCTCCCCACTGCCTCCATCTGGGTGGGAGCAGATGGTGCTCGAACCTGACCAGCAAGGCCAGAGGCAGGGCTTGGACACAGTGTGTCCTGAGGGAAGGACAGTGCAAAGGAGGCTCTGGGGTGGGGCTCCTGGAAATGCTCTCTGGCTGAAGGCACCTCTGCTTTCTTGGACCTGGCCCTCTGTGCAGACACACAAAGTCCCTGAGCCCAAACCCCACATCTGCTACAGGGGACTTGTGCCTTTGCCTCATCTCTGGGCTATCTGGAGGCTGGTCCAGCTCCTGGGGTGTAGACACAAAGGGCAGGCTCTCCCCGAGCCTGGTTCGTGCATGAACTGGCTTAGCTCCAGGCAGTGTGTGGGAAGAAGGCCAGTCCTACCTGCTCCCAGGGGTCCTGGGGTCACAGGCACGGCTTTAGCGGTTACCTCCGTCACTCATCTGAAGGGACCCACCACACTGGCCCCTAAGCGCGCTACCCTGTGTTCACAGTCGTCACCTGTGCTTTGCCTGAAAGTCCTCAGCAGTCAGCCTGAGGGCACACACAGCCCTTCGGGGAAGCCTGCCTTCTCTTCCTGCCCCTGCCNCTCACAGTCGTCAATCTGTGCTTTGCCTGAAAGTCCTCAGCAGTCAGCCTGAGGGCACACACAGCCCTTCGGGGAAGCCTGCCTTCTCTTCCTGCCCCTGCCCGCCCTTCCCAGGTCCGCTGTGTCAGAATCCCCTGGGAATCTGGTGAGAAATAAAGATCCTGGCCTCTTCCCTAAACCTTGGAATTCCCTGCATACGGATCCAGGGACCCTGTAGTTTGGAGAACAGCTCAGGAGTGTCTGCGCACACCAATGCCTGGTCCCCAGAGCCACCTTCTGGAGGCTCCTCAGCCCGTGGTCGGCACGCAGTCCAGATTGTCAGAATGCCGGGGCTTCCTCCTGCCTCAAAGCTGGACACCCTCCCAGCATGCCCTCCCTTCCTGTGTCTTATAGCCGCTGGCACTCAGCCTTCCTCCCCGGGGAAATGACCTCCGCACTGCCAGGCCCAGGTAATGGTACCATAAAACCCCTCTGTAGGCTGTTGTCACGACTGCCAGAATGGACATGTCTTCCTCACATGTAGGAAGAGGGCCTGGATCTCTCTCATATCTCACCCTCACACACTGGCACACACAGACACTGTGTGAAGATGCAGACACGTACACACACACACACACAGATGCACTCACACAGTGACATACATACAGATGCACTCATACACACGCACAGTGCATACAGATAACACGCAGACACACAGAGGCACTCCCACACAGAGACACACAGCGATACATTCACACACATAGAGACATGTACTCAGATACACTCAGGCACAGGGATATACTCACACACACAGATGCACTCACACAAACACATACAGATACACACAGTTGCATACGCAGAGACACACACTAACAGGTACATGGTTCAAACTTTATTCTGTTCCTGGCTCCAGGCAGTCATTGTCCTGCTCAGCACCTCATGCGGCTTCCTGGGCCTTGCTGGACCCTGTTCAGTGGGAAGGGAGGACTCCGGAGGCGGCACATGGGCTGTAAGACAGACAGCGCTGAGGTTGGACTCCGGCTGTGCCCACTGACCGGCTGGGAGACTGTGGGCAAGTTGCTTTTCCTCCTGGGCCAGCCTTAGTTTCTTTGTCTAGCAAGTGGGGATATACAAACTGCCTAAATAGGTTTATTCTGAGTACAAAATACAGTAATCTACAGTAATCTAGGCAAAGTATTTGGCACAGCACCTGCAACATGGTAAGCCTGCAACGACGTGTAGCTATATGATGAATGAAAAAGGAAAAGAAGTCAAACGGGCTCCCAACCCAGACCTTGCTGCCTTGCCCTGTGCTTCCCTCCCTGGGAGATCAGTCCCATCCGTGCCTCTCTGCTCAGGCAGCCTTCTGCAGCTCCCCTCCCCCCCCCAACAGCTCCCCATCCCCACTCCCCCACCGTGCATTCCTTTCCTTTCTCCTTCCCCCAGAGGGAAGCCTTCTCCTCTGCAGAGGCCACGCTGAACCTCCTCCAGGAAGCTTCTAATGGGGGCAGCCTCATCCTTCAGTCTCTAAGTCCCCTTGAGACTGAATCTCCCACGCCAGGGCCTCAGACCCTCTGCACCACCCAGGCTGCTCTAGTGCGGGTCTGGCTGGCCTCTCCTTAGACTGTGAGCTCCCCAAGGTGAGACGGGACAGCGATACTGTGTGCCCAGCAGACTTCCGCACATCTCACCCACAGGTCCACGGTAGCTTCTTCACTCACCTGGAGAGACTCTCTCTTTGGCCCCAGCAAAGGCCGGTTGTGTTTTAAATACTCCGTTTATTACAAATGTTTTCCACTATGAGCAATACTCATGATAGAAACTGTAAACAAGATGAGAAGGTAGCAAGAAGAGAAAGGCACCCCTATTCCCACCTCTCAAAGATAACTGCTGTGAATGTCACCGTGATTTTCCTCAGGTCTGGCTGGCAGCTCCACCCAGAAGCCCCAGCGACAGAGTCTTGGGCTGTTGCTTGCCTACGGTGCACCCAACGCTGGGCTGCACAGTGTGTGAGGCGTGGAAGGGAGGTCCGCAGCCCCTGCCTGGGGAGGCTAACAGACTGAGAGGAAACACTGGGAAAACCGAGGCCCAACGCATAATTAAAACACGACCTACCCCCCACCCGCCACCAGCAGCCTGACTTGGGATATGCCCTCATGCGGACTCACCTGCTCCCCTGGTGGCCGGGGAGATGCCTGTGTCCCGAGAGGTGGGTCAGGCTGCTCCCAGCGTTCAGAGGGAGGTGGACCCCTGGGTTCCAGCCCAGGAGGCCTCTGGAGTAAGTCGCTGGGCTCCTCTGGATCCCCGTTTTCTCACCTGAGGATGGAGGTGAGACTAACCACCTCTAACAACGCTCCCTGTTTCACAACCGAGCACCACAGGATGTAAAGTTAGTGCTGGATTTAGAGTCCAGGGTGGACAAGCATTAGGACTCGTGGAGGGTGGGGGCGAGCATGGGAAGCTTTGAGGGGTCGCTCAGAGACCACAGTAGGGGTTGGAGGTAACTAGAAATAATGAGACCACGGAGTGTGACTGAGGCTTGGCCGTGGGTCTAAATGACTGTGGGGTGTGATGGTAGCTCTCTTAGCTCCAGGCTCTCCCCACAAACGAAGGGAGGCAGTGGTGGTGCCATGCAGAGAGCACTGGAGCTGGAGTCCCAAGGGCCTTGAGGTTCAGTCCTTGAGAGCTGGATGGTGACCACAAGCATCTTAGTCCCCAAGCTCTGAGCTCTCAGCCTATAAATCAGGAAAAACGACTCTGACTCCATGGGTTATTGTAGCAATTAAATGAGAACATGTAGAAACACCTAGAATAGGCTTGTATAACAGTAATAATCATAATAACAAGAAAAGAATGCCTCACATGTCTTTATTACTTACCCTGGGCCCAACCTGATGGCAAGCATTCGAATGTCCTATCTCATTAATCTTCCCAAGGCCCCTAGGAGGAGTTCAGTGTCTATCTTTATTTTTCAGACAAGGGAACAGAGAGTTTAAGTAACTTCGCAGGTCACTCCGTGAGGAAGTGGCAGGGCCAGGACGCCAAGCAGTGGCCCCAAGAGGCATGTGCTTGGCTGAGTCCCGTGCCATTTGTGGCTGAGCCCCCTCTCTGGGAATAAGGACGGCTCCATGGGTGTCAGTGGGGTGATGGAAGATCAGAGCAGGCAGCTCCTGAAGTTCAGCGGATACACAGCAAGCACTCAATAACGAGTGTTTATTTATTGCTTCTGTTTACAGCTCTATTCCCAAAGTGAATTGTTTGTTTAAGTAAGGAGCATTTACCTTTATTACAGTCATTGGTAAATAAAATTATATTTGCATTTCCACAAATATGTATGAGTTTAATTAGTCTTGCAATTCGTACACAAGAGCCAGTCCAGGAAACACATTCATGAGCTCACACTTCTACCCCAGGCAAAAAGCCTTCTCAGACAAACATCATCAGGATTAAATAATTCATTCATTCACAAATAGTTATCGATCACCTGCTCTGTGCCAGGCACAAGTCTAGCTGCTGGAGACACAACAGTGACCAAGGCAGCCTAGATCCTCCTGAGGAGAAGTTGAACGATAAATTTAAAATAAAAAATTAAAGTCCTGATAGGTAAGTGCTATACTGAGGGTTAAAGTGTATGGGTGAGGTGTTGAGTGACAAAGTCTTCTCTACATTGTGTGACAGGCTGGTCTCCCTTAGGAACTAACAGTGAAGCTGAGATCCAAACATCAAGCAGAGATGGAGGGAGAGAGCTCCTCAGGCAGAGGGCGCAGCAGGTACAAATGTCCTGAGGCAGGAAGAGGCTTCACATGTTCAAGGGACAGGAGAAAGCCCAGTGTGACAGGAGGGAAAGAGAAGAAGAAGGAGGGGGGGGAGGGGAGAGGGAGACTGTGTCAGGATTGGCATGTCAAGAGGGGGTCTGAATTGCACTCTAAGTGTAGCAAACAAAACAAAACAAAACAAAAAACCAACCTAGAAGTGACAGGCTGTTATGCTCATTTCATAAAGATCTTTCTGGCTGCTGTGTGGAACCAGCTGCTATAGGAGAGCAGAGGTGGAGGTAGGCAGCCAGGGGAGAGGTGAAGGGTGAAGGGCGTGCAGATTAGGGTGTGCAGAGAAGGTGCAGGAAGTACCGGGTCCCAGGACTTGTCGAGGGATTGGATGTGGAGTGAGAGAAAGAGGGGGACCTAGGAAGCTCTGAGCCGCTCAGCGGTGAGTGGCGGCATTTACTGGGAAGGAACATGTTTTAGGAAGGGGGGAATCAACATCCTGTCTGGGCTGTGCAGAGAGCGGGATGCCAGTGAGAAGTGCACACGGAGACGCTAAGAAGGCGGGTGGATGTGGCCCCTGGAGCTGAGTGAAGATCTGGGCCGGGGATACAAATGTGAGAGGCATCCTTGTATCGCGGTATTTAAAGCCCGTTATGTTAGAACAAATTAAACAGGACTTCACAGATGTGATTGCTGTTCTTCCCCAGTGTGGTCCTGGACATCAGAGAGGTCACAGGCTGTGCGGTACACACTAAGGGGCCAGGCGTGCATGAAAGTGAGACAGGACGCAGGGCACCCTCCGCTCCCCTCGCCCCGGTACCACCTCACAAAGCTCAGCTCAGGTCTGCCCTGGCCAGGCTCCCCCCTCAATCCCTCACGCTGCAGTTTCGATCCCTCCGGCTTTTGCCTGGGCCGCTGCCCTGCCCTTTCTTGCAGCATTGCTTTCCCAGGATGCCAAGGTTGCATTTCCACCCAGGAGGAAGAGCGGGAACTGTCCAGGGGTGAGTCAGCCAGATTCACAGCGGAGATGTAGGTCGCCCGGCTCCCTCCTCCCTGCTCTGCGGTGGCTGAGGCCTCCCGCCCCACCTTCCCCAGCCCTGCCTGCCCGGGTCCCAGTCCCGTCGCCCGGGTCCTTGTGGCCTCACACCCCTGCTCCACCGCCCTCCCCCCCTCCCCCGCGAGCTCCAGCTCGGTTCTCGAACCCTCAGGAGGGAAGCACCCTGCAGGGACTTCTGTTTGGCCCCCAGAGCCACCACCAAATGCCTGAGGCAGGCTGCTGGCCTTCCCCTCCCCCCACTCTTTTAAAGTAAAAAAAAAAAAAACAAAAAACGAGTAAAAGCAACACACAGCGAAATAAGCTGATGTTTTACTTACAAATTGCAGCTAAAATGATTCACCCAAGCATCTGGGAGGCTCTGGGAGGCTGGGCTGGGGTGAGGGAGAGAGCGGGCAGAGGGTGCCCTCAGGGCCACCCAGGCTGCTCTCCTGGGAGACCTAGAGCCAAATCCTTCTTCCTCATCACCATCTAGGAGATGCCTGGGTCAAGGCCACTGTCAGGAGGGCAGGCTCCAAAGGCCCCTCCAGGGCGGGGGGCAGGACCTTTGGAGAGGACACACACAGAGATGCATTCACACCGTCCTGAGCGGGCATCGAGCAACGAGGTGCTGCTGCTGCGCTGCCCTCAGGGCCACACCACCCCTTCTTCATCCTCCTAACCGTCCCCTGACTCAGCCAAGCCGGAGGGTGGCTATTTATGTGTACATTGAAATCCCTTTTCTTTAAATGTAAAGATTCAGTTCCTCAGTCTCATAGCCGTGTTTCAAGTGATCATTAGCCCAAGGAACTAGTGGCCACTGTGTTCGTGCAGACAGAACTTTCCCTTCATGGCGGAAAGTAAGGCCCTGAGAGCACTGTGCAGGCAAAACACACGTAAGCGCGTGTGGAAACGTGACGTGGGCAATGGAATGCTGGCCTTGCACAGCGCCTGGGCTGTGTGTGTGTGTGTGTGTGTGTGTGTGTGTGTGTCTGTCTGTCTGTCTGTCTGTCTGTCTGCTGAGAGGTGCCTAGCCCTTGTCCACCGCCCAGACATCCCACTGCCTGAGGGAGAGGGTTATGAACCACAGGCTCTGGACTCAAACTGGGTCCAAATGTTGACTCTCCCACTCCCTAGCTGTGTGACCTTAGGCAAGTGGCTTCACTTCTCTGTACCTCAGCTTTCTCTTTATAAAATAAAGATAATAATAGAGCCCGGAGGAGAGTTGTTAGGAGCATTCCGTGAGATAATACGTGCAAAGCTCTCAGCGTGGCTCCTGGCACATTGTGAGCTATTAATAACCGCTAGCTGTTACTGTCGCTTTCAGGAGGCGGTGTTTGCTGCGCTGGGGCAGCCTTGGAGAAGAGGCACGTAGGGAGGGCACTGAGAACTCTGATGAGACAGGACGACCCCCTCACCCTCACGCCTGAAGTTTAGGGGCTGGGTGAGCCGCTTGGACAAGCTGTAAGGGGACACCACCAGCCTGAGTGCAGGGCGCAAGGGCTGCAGACTCCATGGGGTAGAGATGGGGTGCTGATGAGAGGAGGTACACAGAGGAGGGGGCGTAGAGATGGAGGTGTTGGGCCCTAGCATGTTCTTCATCTTCCTGTTGTGCCCTAAAAATGTCCCGGTTGAGGGACTGGAAGAGGGGAGGGGGAGGGAGAGAAACAGAGAGAGTCCTGTGTGTAAATGTTTTACTAAATCAGAATTGCTTTCTATATTCAGTGAAGCAGCAGGGATTACTCCCCCACACCTTGCCCTCTAGGGACTAAAGTCTCACCTGGGAGATGAGACCAACCCACAAGCGACAATTAGAATGAAAAAGAATCTGAGCCACAGAGGCCCCTGCGGGAATTTCTAGTCCGAGGCAGCCATTGTAACACAAATCATTTCAACAGGTATTTGTGGAGTGCCTCTTCGTTGTAAAGACAGCTTTGTGGGTGCTGGGCACGAATCCAAAAGAGAAAAGACAGGAGTGTCTGCCCCCAAGACGTTGAGAGCCTGAGAAAGATGCCCCAAGGCGTGGGCTGTAGACGGTGAAGCAGACCTTCCAAGGGGGGTGGGGTCCCGTGGGGGAAAGATTACCAGTAAGAACTAGTACTGGAAATGGGCGGTGAAGGATGGGTAAGAACAAAATGCGATCCGGAGGCTGGGCACCTTGCACAGGACCACACGACTTTCAAAGACCCGAACCAAGCATGAGGGCCTCCCACCGTGGAGAGATGAGGGAAAGGGGCCGTACCCCTACGCGTACGGTCCAGAGTGGGGACCTCGGAGGCGCACGCGGGGAGAGACCTGAGCCGTCCTTCCCCGGCCAGCCCCGTCTGTCCTGAAAACCTCCCGAAGGTGCCGCCCAGACGCGGGTTAGAGGCCGCCTGTGTTTTCAGATGTGGCCAGCAGAGGGCACCAGGAGTACTGCGCAGCCTCAGCCGTAGAGTGGCCGCCCCCAGTTCTGGATTCAGAGCCTGAGGCCCTCAGGCCACAGGGCGTAGACATCTGCCCACTCACACACCTGCGTGGGGTGACGCAATTCTGGGACACCAGATGAGAGAACTACCTGAGCAGCTGCCGCGTGGAGGTGGGGTCACAGGGGCCTGCGCGGGTGGACGGGGGACGTCTCGTGGTGCTTCCCGGAATCAGGCACATCCGTAACGGTGGCAGCCGGGGTCGAATGAAAGAGATTTCTCCCATGATGGGCCTGAGCCTGGTTGTGACATAAAATGGTGTACTCTCTGTGGTTTCCATTCGGAGAAATCAAAAGGAGGGGACTCTCCATCTGTCACCACCTCTGAGGTTCATCCCTCAATAGCCCCTAATCAACCAATGGGGAAGAGCTCCTGTCATTCTGGACGTGTGGAGTCAAGGTGGAGAGAGCAGCCTGGAACAGTCTCCAAAGACGGGAGTTTTCACGTCCTTTTGCAGATGCATGACAGAGAAGCTGTGTCCTTTTACATAGCACCGACCAGGAACCAGCCGTCCTGCCTTAATGATAAAGGCCACTCACAGTCAGCGCTTGGGTCACCCTTTTGAAGACCACCCCTCTCCAAGGACTTCCCAGGGACTCCTCTTGAATAGGAGCCCCATTCCTGGCCAACCAGCCCAGGTCTCCAGAGTGTTCACAGGCCCACTTCAGTCCAGCCTGGGTGAAATCTCCCAAACTCCAAAGGACATTGGGTCTGAATTCAGTTTTTCTTCTCGCTCTGAGAGCCAGCATATGTCTGGTTGGGAGATGACAATTTGGAGACTCAGATGACCGTATGATCAAGGTGGTAATAGAGCAGGAGATGAGAGGGGAGAAGAGGAGGGAGTGGAGGGAGAGGAACATGTGCGAGACAAAGAGAAAGGGCGGCCTGGAGCACAGAGTGACCAGGAGGGTGTCGGGAACACCAGCTGAGGATGGGTGACCAGGCGCAGGAGCCAGTCGTGCTGCAGCACCGGGCCGGTGACGGCTAAGCTGCCCGGTGCCGTGTCAGGTCACGTCTGTCCTGGGCTCTGCGCGTATGAATCTTGTGAAGTCAGTCAGCCAGAGCACCCTGGTGAGGCGCGGACGCTTCGCCCAGCAGCACACAGCTCGCGTCGGCTGGGAGGTGTCATCCTCATCGTTTTCCAGGCCCTTGGAGCTTTGTGTGCACGAGTCTGTGAGACACGCGGTGCCCGGCCGTCTGCAGGGGCCTGTGGTTTTGTGAGGCAGATGTGCACATTTGCAGGTCGTGTGTGGGTGCAAGGTGGGGCAGAGCGTATCAGACTTGCCAGGCTGGGGGTGAGGACCGTCAGTCCTGTCTGCCACTGACCACCTCACGCCACAGTCTCAGGGGGGTCACAACCTCTCTGGCTCCATCTCAGTGCTGCAAATGCAAATGATAACTCCCTCCTCACTGCACACCGTGATTGTGACAGTCGAATTAGGTAAAGATGTGTAGGACAGACCCCACCACCACACAGGTGCCCAGGATAGCCCTGCAGCTGGGACACCTAGCTCAGGCTGGAAAGATGGCTGTCGCTTGGCCAGTTCTCTTAGAGAAGGCATGACAGGAAAGCCATAGAAGAGTCAGGCTCCGGGGAAGAGAGAGTTCCCAGCGGTCCAACCCGCCTTTGTCC
>NW_027528357.1:2271534-2318234 GCF_008692635.1 Crocuta crocuta
GTGCTGTCTGCAGGGGCTCCTGCAGACCACCAGCCTCAGCCGACAGCCACACTGACCTGAGCAGCACTCAGCTGGCCTGGGGGAGCCTGTTTGCCCCCCACCCTTCCTAACAGCCCTCCAGGGAATACCCGCTCACTTCTCCCCATTGCTGCAAACACCAGTGTGACTCACAGTCATTTCCAAGGAAACCAGGAAGAAAGAAAGAAAGAAAGAAAGAAAGAAAGACATAAAGAGAGAGAGAGAGAGAGAGAGAGAGAGAGGGAGAGCGAGAGAGGGAGGGAGGGAGGAAGGAGGAGGGAGGGAGGGAGGGAGGGAAGGGAGGAAGGAAGGAAGAAGGAAAAAGGAAAAAAGGAAGAAAGAAAAGGAAAGAAAAGATCAAAGATTCCAGGCATCGGGGGAAATTTCAACCACAAAAGCAAGTGGCTCCAGAGGGGTATTGACAGCACCCGGGATGCAGCTCATGGCTCCCAGCACTGTCAACACCGCTCTCAGAGGAGGGAACATAAACAGGACATATGTGCAGGGGCGTGGGGAAGGAGATGAATGTTTCCCCAAAGTGGAAATTAAAGTTATCAATAACATTTTGTTGTCGTGTTTAGCCACAGGGCCCTCGCAGCTAGAGGAACCAAAACAGAGCAGAGCAAAAGTTAGCAAGGGACTCTGCACCAAGGGACCCATCCAGTTCTCTGTTCAGCATGGCCAGCGCGGGTCCAGATGGGGGTCTGGCTGAGACAGTGTTGTGACAGCAGGGCACACCTGAGGCGGCTTCTCCTCAGGGTCTTCCCCCCCTCCTGGTGGCTGCTCACCCTCCACCGGGGCTCAGGGCTGGTGTGGATCCCACACACAGGGTCCTGGTCACTTACTCTCTCCTTGAGCTCATGGTACATATATACATCCTTAAATAATACACTTATATGAATACTCTATCTGTAACCCACAGAGGTGGGTGCGCACACACGCATACACACACAAACACAAACACATGAGAGTGTGCACCACACCAGGTGATGGGTTCCGTTCAGTTTCCCTGTCACTCCACTGTTGTTCTCTACTAACGGGGTAAAGAGAGTCGGGGCGAGGATCTTGCCATGTGCGTCTGCAAGTCGCAGGGGGACTGCCCGCTGGTTGGAAGTCTCAACCTCAGAGCCACGGGGCTGCTGGTTTTTGGAGAACAGGAACAATTGGCTTCAGAATTTGTCCCGGACGATGACATTGGTCTCATTTTAACACGTCTGAAATGACCAACTAGGAAAGACAACAAAATGACATACATTGACCTAATAAGGCATGCACTGCCTTGTAGCTTCGAATATCAAGAGTTGGATTCTGCCTCGTCCAAATCATACAGAGATGTTATTTTTAATTCTAGAATTGCAAATCATAGGCAGGAAGGATTGTCAGCAGGCCATTCCATAGAAGGAGATGGCTTGGGTGCGGGGAGGCAGGCTGGGCAGCTGGGGCCCCAGGGTCGGCCCTCCTTCAAACAGCTTCTGGAGGAGAGGAGGGCAGAGGGCAGCTTTCCGCCAGCCCGCTGTGTAGACGCCTCTACCTGCCTGACGCTGCCCCTCAGACTCCCCGTGTTTCACACACTGTTGCAAGTGGCCTGGCTCCTCCCAGCCTGCAGAAGGGGCTCCGGGAGGCTCGGCTCGGCTCCTCTCCTCCAAGGCTGAAACTGCAGACAATAGCCCAGCCTGGAAGTGTCTGCATTCATATTCAGTCCTCTGCCTTCCCTTCCCTCTCTTCCCCTCCCATTCCTTCCCCTCTGGCCCTGGGGATGTATTTTGCATCCTTTAAATGATCTTGTTTATTCTATGTGTCGGAATATAGTTATCTGAATATTAATTATGGCTTTAGTGAAGTTCATCGGTTGAATGCAGGAATTGAGAATTCCTCCTTCACTTTCAGCCACCTGCTTTGATTTCTCTGTTTATCTGCTTGACTGAGCTGAAATCAGTTTCTGTAAGTGAAAGTCGGCTGCTTGGAGCAGATGTTAATGCTCAGAAATAGTGTACGGTCTGCTATTAGCATAAGTAGCATGATGCTAATAAATAGAGGTGCGCAGTGCTGGTGGCGGTGGTGGCGGTTGGAACTGAGGGACGGCAGCCGGCCCGGTGACTGAGCCTGAGCACTTTCCAGAAGAAGAGAGAGACACCCAGCCTGGGCGCTGGGCACATCTCTGCCCAAGCCAGCCCCACCCTCCCGTCCCCAGCACCCCGTATGCAGCTGGCTGGGGGCTGATGATTAATGACAGCGAGGGCTGTAACCAAATTGTAGTGCCATTAGCACCAAGTCACAACTGACAACTAGATCTATCATCTCTGAGGTTCCTATCCAGCTAACTAATTTAACTATGTGAATACGGGAAACGCTGCTCTGATGCCATAAGGCAAATATTGCCAAAGCCAGGAGCCCATGGGTGCCCGTCAGTAACAAATGAGAGACAGGAATCCGTCAGGACCCAGTGACCAGGTCCCTAGTAGGGTCAAAGATCTGTCTTTGGAATAACTCCACCATCCACCCCACGGAGCCAGGTCTGGACAAGCAGCTGAAAAGTGGGGACCTGGCCAATCCAAGCCCTTGCCTCCAGGACCTCTCCTACTCTCCGCCCCCTGACAGGGAGATGCCAGGTGTCCCTCACTCAGAGAAGGAAAGGTGTCATCACGGCAACGCCTCTGTCCCAGTCCCCCAAATGTCCCCCTTCTCTGCAGCTCCCCACTTTCTCCAGGAGAGGGACTTGCAGGCACTTTGATGAGAAACAGGTGGGCCTCACTTCTCACACGAGGTGCTCCTGAAATAGTGAAGGCAAATTGTTATTACCTTCATTTTTGTCCCCTTCCTTCCTTCCTTCCCTCCTTCCTTCTTTCCTTCCTTCCTTCCTTCCTTTCTTTTCTTCTTCTTCTTCTTCTTCTTCTTCTTCTTCTTCTTCTTCTTCTTCTTCTTCTTCACAATGAATCCTATTGAAATGTGCTATTTGCTCATCTGAAGAGCCTTATAAGGAATCCTTTTTAGAAATGAAAGAATCCTCTGCATGTGAATAGTTGCCTTTTACTTCAGCTGGTTTATGAGCTTGGGAGTCCCACACAGCCATGCTCATTAAAGCCACGCCTTGAATTACCAGGTGACTTATTCCCTGAATCAGAAAGTCCCCCACTCAGATCACCCTCCTGCTGGAGAGGGCAATGGCTGGAGAGGTTGCAGGGTGAGCAGAAACATCAACTCCA
The DNA here is from genome assembly GCF_008692635.1 of Crocuta crocuta. NCBI lineage: Eukaryota > Metazoa > Chordata > Mammalia > Carnivora > Hyaenidae > Crocuta > Crocuta crocuta. The sequence goes on from NW_027528357.1 coordinate 2,274,756, forward strand.
TGATGGAAACCCTCGATTCTCAAACTCCATATTCCTCACCTGCCATGCTGGAGGCAGAAGGTCTAATTGGCTCTCTGTAGCTCAGCAAATGTGGCACACTCTCTGGGGTTCCCCGACTCCCATCCAGGGAACGGGGGATGAGCTCATGGCATGATGTCTACGAAAGCAGACATTTCAGAAAACTCAAAGCACTCCACCAATGTGATGGAGACATTTGTGCACAAGTACACATGCCATTCTGCCTTGAACCCGCAGACGCCCAGCCCTGAAGGAAGCCAAGGGCATGGTATCGGGAGGGGCCGAGCCAGCTTGCTGAGAGGCTTCACGCTGGAAGTGGCCACCCACACCAGTGAGCTCAGAAGAAAGTAATGGCACCAACCCAGATAATTCTGGGAAATTTAACTTCCATAAGAGATATCCAGATAATGGAAATAGAAAGACAGAACTTGGCACCTAAATAGTTCTACAGTGGCCCCCTTTCCAGAAGATGCACTAAGACAATAACCTTAGGCAATCATTAATTACCTAAGTAGATAATACACACTCTGTGTATAGAGCACTTCCTCTTTTTGCAAAGTTCTTTCTTCGCTTCTCTTTGTCCTGAGGTTTATAACTGCCCTATGAGGACAGTGGGACAGGAAGTGTTACCTCAATTGACAGATGAAAAAACTGAGTTTGAACATCGTCAAGGGAGGGAGTGCAGTTATTTCCATAGACAAAAGGCTAGGTTCATTTTTTTGTCAGAAAATTAACACTGGGTCACTTGACTATTTTTTAAAATTCCATATCTTCCAGAAAATAAAAAGTCAAACTCATGACCCATGTGCCCTAATCTGCATATCACAGGTGGGAAAGGGTGTTTCCTCTGCCTCCCTCAAAGAGGCTACTATCATTTCCCTCAAAGATGTGTTCTCTAATCAGAAAGCTATTCCAGATGTCAATGGGGTACAGGCTCCCCAAAAGATCTTAGCATCCGCCACTCCATCCGGTATTCCCCACACTCTGGGCAGGGGTTACAAAGGTGGCTGAGATGCAGTCCCTGCCCTCAAAATACCTACAAAGAAAGAAAACACAAAGCCACCTTTTCCCAAACTGCCACGGGAGCATGCATTCAAAGTGCGGGAACGTTCCAAGAAGAAAGACTGTCTCCTGAGGGGATGACCTAGGGAGCCGCTGCACGGGGTGCCCTTCGATCTTTCCCTTGATGAATGGCTATGATTGAGAAATGCAAAGATCAGCACAAGTGCTCTCTGCAAGGAGAGGGCTGTGTGAGTAAGGCAGAGAGGAGCCTGGCCAGGCGGAGGGAAGCCACCTTCAATGCTCGAGGAATTCCAGCCGCAGTTGGGGAAAGGGGCCACCCGCTCAAGCCCTTGCTCCAAGAGAGTTCCTGGGGTTGGCACGCGAGAGATTAAGGGCAGAGAGAGAGATCCCGCTGGGAGCCAGGATCAGCCCTGTAGTGACCAAAGCACACAGGTGCCCTGCCCCCTGACTTCTGTGTGCTGCCCTGCACTTGAGAACCGCAGCTGCACTGGCTCCCCTCCCTCGGGGCTGCATCCCACATGCAGAAAGCGCTGGGCACAGTGCGCCCTGCAGCCTGGGCACAGGAGGACGGCAACTCCACAGTGGAAGGCCTCCATTCCCAAACTCCTCTCGCCAGAGACCCTCAGTTGGCTTGCTCCCACCCCCAAGTCCTCTGCTTTCTTAAAGGTTTTTGCCTTTAAAACAAACTGCTGTTATTAAATAAATAATTGATTCCCTTCCCCATTTTTTATTAATCAAAGGCTAATCAGAGCCGCAGATCGGCACGCAGCAACCAGTGTTAGCCACACGGAGTGGATATAATTCTTGCTAAAAGCAGCGAGGTGCTATTTTTGTTTTCCCCGTGCAGCCTCATCAAGGGGACATGTGTAATTTCCATTAGGCTTTGTGAAATACTGAGAAAGAGCTTGGCTTCTGCGACTCCAGCTTGGCAAACTCAGCTAAAGAGTCCACACGCTCAAGGGCTCCTGGGGGCCTGGAGGGGGGGTAGTTTGGGGACCCTGCTCCCACACGGTGGGGACCAGCTGCTGGAGAGAAGGCTCTTCCGGCGCATGGCAGCTTGTCAGGATAGGCAGCTCAGGACCTTCCTGGGCCAAGATTCAGGCTGGAACCTGCTGTGGACAGAAGCCGAGGGTCCCCGGCGCCCCTCAACCAGCCCATGACTTCACCCAACTCCCGCGGTCCCATGGCCAGCCCCTAGTCCTGTCCCAGTCCTGGTAGACAAGACACCTTTCGGCTGCCCACCCCTCCCTTGCCTGCCACCCCCAGCTTAAAGAATACTACTGGCAACATCATGGTTCTACGACCTAGACCAGATTCTTATCAGACCTTTTTTTTTTTTTAATCCTGCTGACTTTTTTCCTTCCTTTTTTTTTTTCTCCCTCTCTCTGTACTTATTGATCCCAAACGAGGAAAAAGTCTATTAATCCTAAACCCAGAGAAGATTAGAGATAGGGCCGAAAGGGCTTGTCAGGACAGAGCCACACGGGCATTATCTCCTGGGAAGGTGACCACGTCACCAGCAGGAGGAGGAAGGGGAACAAAGGAAGTGAAACAAAGAGTGGCCGCCCCAGGAAGCAAAGTGATGCTGAGAAGGATCCTCCAATCTCAGCTCCTCGCCCACCTCCCTCCCTCCCTCCGATCGGAAGTTGGGAGGAGGTGAGGGGCAATAATTACGGTCATAGCCCACCTGCCAGCCCTTCTCCATTCCCACAGCACCCTCTTGGGCAGGCAGAGAGGGGTTTTCATCTTCACTGAGGCCACAGAGGCCTGACCCTGCACGGGGCTGCCCACGATCAGGATAGCACCGGGGTGATAGCCCTGTCCCGCCCAGTATGGGGAAGCCTGTTTGGGACTGCTCGACCGCTGGAGTGGCACTCAGCAGGGGTACTGGGGAACTGGATGACCCACCAGAGACCTCAGACAAGTTCCAAACCTCTCTCTGCCTCAGTTTCCTCCCTCTATAAAACAGACACAGTAATTGTAAGAACCTTACAGGGTTACGGTGAGAATTGCATGAGATCATATGTATGAAAAGCCCACGTGAGTCTTATTATTAATACGTCATTATTATTACATCTTCATCCAAAGTTCAGGAAAAGAGCCTTGCCCACTGTCCTCTGCAAGATGGACAAGGGGTGTGGTCTGTAGGGACAATACAGCTGTGAGGCCATGTGTCAACAATGATGTAACCAAAAGACCTTGGGTCTGTGCAGTGACCGTCGTCCACTCTGTGCGGACTGCATGGCAAACCCACAGAACTATCCATGGCAGCCCTTGGGGACTTGGGCTGTGGGTCTCAGCCTCCCTCCACACCCCACTCCTCACTGACTGAATCAGAATCCCTTGAGGATGAGGCTCAGGCACCTTGGTTTTTCAGGTGTAGACACTGAGGCCAATGTGAGGGTGGTAACTGGGTGTCAATGCCCCTAAGAATAGAATCTACCCTGTCCTGCAGCCAGTACCACACCATGGTCTCCCTCAAAAGGTCAGCCCTAGCTTTTCCAGAAATCCACCAGCTGCTTGCAAAACAAGTCCAGAAGCTCTGACTTTCCAGGCCCGTAGGAAGACAAGGCAGGAGGCTGTCTCACCTCCTGGAATGCCCCTTCTCCCAATTCCCCTGCCTCCATTCCTCTCCCCAGCTTCCTCGTTGTGGGAGCTGGTACCGGACTGTTTGGATGCTCCCTTGTTTATGTATTTCCCTGAAGGCCTCCGTCATGCCATGAGCCTACTGCACTCCGTCCAGCCAAGACTGATACCAAGGTCAAAGATGGTATCTGCGGGCTCATGGGCACCTCAACCGATGTCATCTCGGATGGAGCACTACATGAAGAGGGAGCTCCGTGTCCTGGCCACCTTTCAGGCCAGGAGCAGGCTCACTGGGTGAGAGGATGAAGTTAGAGTCATCCATCCAAGCACTTCCTGAGGACCATATACATGCATTAGGTCATTAGTTCTCCCACAAACACGGAGAGGCTGAAACTGTCACTATCCCCATTTTACAGATGAGGCAGATGAGGACACTCAGGCACAGAGGAACTTGCCTGGTCAACAGCGGTCTTGCGTGTATGGTTCTTTTTTTTTTTTTTTAATATGTATCTATTTTTGACAGAGAGAGAGAAAGAGAGAAAACACAAGCAGGGGAAGGGGCAGAGAGGGAGGGAGACAGGGAATCTCAAGCAGGCTCCACACTGTCAGCGCAGAGCCCCTCAGGTCTCAAACTCATGAACCGTGAGATCATGATCTGAGTCAAAATCAAGAGTCAAACACTTAGCCAGCCAAGTCCCCCAGGTGCCCTGAGAGTCTGGTTTGTAACCCCATGCTGAACCACCTTCACATGTGGGGGTCCTACCATACAGCCTCAGTCCTCTGGAAAGCAATTGTGGGATAAAAAAAATAAATAAATAAAGGGATGAGCTAAGAGCAGATGGCTTGTTTGTTGTTTATTACCTACTTGAAATTATGTCAATTAGACTCCAAGTTACTGATCTAGAGAAGAATAACAGCAAGAGGGATGGCTTGGTACAGTGGGGGGAAATGCTGAACTAGGAGGCTGCAGTGTTGAGGTTTTTAAATTATTATTATTATTATTATAAAAATAATGCACACATGGTAAAAAGTGCAAAGGGACATATAATGAAGCGTGATTCTCCCTCCCATTTGAGACCCCATCCCACTCACCAGAAGGAGCGGTTTATTGGGAATTCTTCCGGAAATATGTCAAGTCCAGGCAGGCACATGCAAACACACCCACAGACGCTTTCTGTTGTGGAAATTGGAATATGCTCCTGATGCTGCTATGAACCTTGACCTTTGACTTTCCAATAGATCCCAGACCTTTCCAAGTCGGCGTGCCTGAGGATCAACTTACTCCATTTAGTAGCTGCAGAGTATCTGGTTGTCCAGACACTCACTAATTTATCACAGCCAGGTCCCCATGGACAATTAGGTTCCTTCTAGTTTTGTTTTATTTTATTACAAATCACACACAATCAACATCTTTGCGCACATCTGCTGCACACAGGCACAATTCCACCTGTAGAATAAACTCTTCCAAGTGAAATGATTTCAGTAGATTTGAATATCGTACATTTTGACTGACATTTGCTTCCAAAGAGATTGTATCCATTAAGCTCTCATTAATTTTTTTTTGAAGCTCTATTCTCCCAAACTCCTTACTGACGTTGTGTCTAACCAGAAAACAATTTTTTGTCAAGACTTGGGTTTCTATTCCTGCCCTGACAACAGCTATGAGGCCTTGGCCAAGTCATCCTGCAGTCAGGGCCTCAGTTGCCTCACTTGCAACCTGAAGGTCAGACTAGCTGATCCCTTTAGCTCTTCCTGTCTGTGATTTTAAGTTTCTCTATTCAGTAGCTGCTGTTCGTTAAACTCTGCAGGAACCCATGAGCTCTGCCAGCCTAAAGGAATCTAAAATCCAGTCAGGGTGTAAGAACACACCCTGAGATCGAGCCACTTGGGAGAGTCTGAAATCAAGAGCGAAGTTGTGTGGTTTAGTCCACAGGCTCGTAGAAGGTCAAGGAGAGCAATGTCAGGCGTCTGTGGCCAGGGCGGCTCCTTGGAGGCAGCACTCTGGTGGCACGAGCAGGAAAATGCACAGAGGTGGTTTGTTGTAGATGACAAATGACGATAGGAAACATTTTATCCCGCTCCCTCCCAGAGCTTGGGAAGCCAGCCCGAATCCACTCTCTCCCCGTCTACCCCACTATGGGCTTGTTTTCCCACGGGCGGACTGAAACCCGTGTCTCTCGGCACAGTTCGATGTTCCAGCTCCCTGAGATCAGGTCCTACACCAGCAGTTTCACTACGTGCTGGGTTCTTTGTAGAAATATCAATTCAGTTTGCTGTTTGGGGAGAGGGGCGCAGAATTCTACATATAAACCTTGATCAACCCAAGTTCTCATAAAATGGAGGATTCTAATTAATTCTGTTTTCTGGGTCATTTAGGGTTAAAAAAGGGTTTAAAGGAGGTTTGAGCCCCTCGTCTGCTTCAGTCAGCGCCTGCTGATGACCCCTGTCCAGCGGTCCGCACACTGGCCACCTCTGCAGGCAAGCCTTCCTGTAGCCAGACATTGTTGCAGGTTGGAAAGATGAGTTCAGGAGCCGTTTGGGGCTTTGGTATGCTCTACGAAGCACAGAGCTTGCTGTCTTCTTCTTGACACTTGCGAGGGGTTTGGCTCACCCTCCTGAAACAGGAGTGGGGACAGTGGGAAGATTATCTGCAGTGGATACAGGGTTCTTCTGATCGATGCTCTGCTATTTGGGGCTTACATATGTTAAGAGCGTTAACCATGGTTAGTTACAGATGGAGAGCGTTTTAGTTTACCTGTTCACACTATAGAGAAGGAAACTGAGGCCCAGGGAAGCAGGGTGGCCTGTTTCACAGCTCTGAGAAGTGGGGTGGTGACCACATACACATACTACAAGTCAAGCTCTTTCAGGATGGACAGGTTATGTGGCTCACATAAAGGGCAGAGCTAGGGTTCAAATCAAACCCACTGGGCACCAAATCTTTCCCCAGGAGGTTCCCAAGGGCCAAGAAGTCCCTTCCCTCTGGGCTTTGGAAACTGTTAGTCAGAAGGGGGACCTTGGTGTCTTTATTTTAGAGGGCACCTCACATAACCCTGAGGTGGTCTGCTGGTATGAAAGACATCACCCTGCAATAAGCTGCTTTCAATGGTCCAATTAAAATTCAGTCTTAAAGAATCATCATACTTTTCATGCAAGTGGCTGTAGCCCAGTGTCCCCCCTCCCAAGCACTGAGCACTGGCTGGAGGAGCCGAAAATTCTTGCCACTCCCCATGGGTTATAAGCACACTCACAGTCAGACAAACATCAGTCACCTCTCTAGCTGTAATAATCTACCTCCTTTGAGGGTGCTTGTGAGTTGAGATAAAATGCACCCTCTAACACCCTTAAACAGGCAGCCTCACACTAAGACTAGGCACAGTCCTATTCCTGCCCCTGACGCTGTCTGGATGTCTGGCTATGCCGTGGTTCTCTGACACTTTTCCTCCAGGGCTAAAAAGATACAATCATTTCCACGCCATCTACCTTCCAGAGCTTCGGGGATAATTGAGGTCAGTGGTGCTCAAACTTCAGTGCTCTTCAGAGTCCCTGGAGGGCTGGTTAAACATAGGTGGCTGGGCCCCTCCCCAGAGCTTCTGATTCAATTGAAGGGTAAGGCCGGAGAATGTGCATGTCTAATAGATTCCTAGGCGGTGCCCATCAGCCCATAGCACAGGTCTGGGGCCGCACTTTGAGCACTGTGAACAAGGGAACTTGCAAAAGGGATTTTTATTATTATTTAAAAATTTGTAAAATGCAGGATCCTTCTTTAAAGTAAAAAAGTACTATTTACTCAGTTCCAACACCATATCTGATAAATTTCAGATTTCATCAATCTCATTTGCTCATTAAGAACCTATGGAAATTTTAGGAGACATCTTAGACCAATCAGCCAGCCACCAAATGAGCCTGCCCCTGACAAATGAGCCTACTCCCTCCCCACCCCTTAGGAATGGTCAGTGCAAGAAACCAAAGACTCTCCCCCCACACACACTCCATAAAAAAGCTTGTTTATGTCTAGTACCTGTCTGGTCCCTACACTCCCCTTCGGCTGCACAAACCTGGTTGCAGACACACAGAGCCCACATCCACACAAACATGCAAGGTTGCTCCCACCCCCTCCACACACCCTGGAAACCCACCTGCAAAGAGGCTCTGTTTGCGTGAGCACAGCTGGCTCCCCATCTAGATGTAGGGGTCCTCTCCTAACATGGGGCCATTGTTTGAATCAGAAGGAACAAATTAAAAATGGAAAAGATTCCCCGAAGTCATTAACCCCAAATCAGAAGGGCCTGATGTTGGTTCCTATTGGTGAAGACACGTGTTAATGGGCATGAAATCTGGAGGGAGAGCCATCGGCCTAGGCTGGCGGTGGCAGTGGCGTCAGGGACAGTCCCCACAGCGCTTGGAGCACTCAGGGGCGACAGGCAGCTGGAGCCACCCTGTGGCCAGCTCAGGAGGGAGGGAGAGGCAGAGAAACACAACAGAAAGGGTGGTCCCAGGAGCTGGAGGCACCAAGGAAAGAGGAGAGGTTGTAACAAAGAGAAAACGGGGGAGGGCAGCATGAGAAGGGAGGGCTGGAGATCTAGGAGCCCCGGGGAGAGGAAGGGAGGCGCAGACAAAGACGGCGGAGAGCCGGCAGCGGGCTGGACCCACGCAGCCAGACCCGAGCGCCCCAACCCCGGCCCGCTGGGGCTCCTGTCCCGCTGCTGAGGTCACTGACCTTGANGGTCTAGATCCTCTTGCTCCAGGCCGCCCCGCCGGCCGAGAATTTACCTTTGGTTTAACAAGAAGTGGGAGCTGAGTCAGGGATTAGGTCTTGTCAAGTCAAGTCAACACAAATAAAAAAAAAAAAAAGAGGGGGGATGGGGAAAGAGGAAAGACATTCGTCAACGCGGGGAGCAATCACGACAGCCTGGGGTTAATTGTGGGAAGAAGGAGGGAGGAAGCCAAGGAGGGAGGAGGCGGCGGCAAAGAGGCAGGGCAGGGAAGAGATGAATGAGGAGGGAGACAGAAAAAGACCATGGAATCCTTATTCCTGTGGTTGGCATTTGAAGCCATCTGTAATTGGCCACTTTCCTTCTTCCCACCCACCTTGTCACCCCGCAGCCACCACCGCCACCACTCGCCCAGGCACCCCTGCAGCCTGACCCATTTCCTTACCTCTCCCTCCCCCATAATATTTTCTGGTCCTACTTTAAGTGGCTCTTTCTCTCCAACCAGATGTGACTCATTCGAGGCAGAGAGAAGAACTAACATTTATGGAGTATTGCTGGATGCCAGGCACTGTGCCAGGTGATAATCAAATATTAGCTCATTGAACCTCCTCAACAGCCCAGAAGACAGGCTCCATGGGTGCAGGGCAGGGACTGTCCCCTCCCCTCAATGCACAGCACCCGGCTTCGCTCCTGTAGCTCATTCACAGTAGCGGTCTGTTGAAAGACGAAATAAATGTGCAACCAAATGGCAGCAAATCTGCATAGCGCAGACATTGTGGGTGCTCAGCGAGCCTGAGTGAGTGGATTGCCCAAAGCCACACACGCTCCTCTCCTCCACTCCGCCTCTCTTCACCTCTTGCTGACTGATTAACTGTAGATGATTTATTTGTGGTTCTTTATTAAAGACAGTGTAGAGACTCACACTCGGCGCTGGGATGAAGGACCAGGAGGTGGTGGAAAGAGACTTTGTGAGACAAAGAGCAGGGCAGCCAAGAACACTGTCCAAGTGGGAGTCCTCTCAGCAGACCCTGGGGGTCTCCACCCCTCCCTAGGACCCATTCTGCCCACAGCCTGAGCTGCAGAGTCTGTTGATGAACATCCCAGGAAGTGCCTGAATTTCCCAGAACCACAAGTGGCAGTTGCCTGCTAGTGGCACTCCCCCAGCGAGCCTGCCTCCCGGGCTGGATCACCAAACTCCTTATCCTCAGTCAGAACAGCACTTGTATGTCTCAGGATCTCAGAGCTGGGGCAGCCCCGGGATCGGGACACATGGTGGGTGCAAGTGGTAAACAATGCAGCTTCCTCCAGGACACTGACCTCACCTGCAGGGGAGGTAGGGGGTATGAATGGATTTTCTGATATCCCAAAATAACATCCGGGGTCCCTCTGAGTCCTGCTCCTGGACCCAAAAGAGACCTGAATGAGGGTGAGAGTGTATCCAGGTCAACTCTGACCTTTCAAGAGATGCCCAACAACTGAATCTCTTAATGCTTCTCCAGATCCATGGGGTCCCTGTGTCTTTTCCTACTCAGATCAGAATAGGAAGGCTGAAGGCTCCCAACCCCAGCGCATCTGCACATGTGCCCTGCCGAACGGTGAGCCCTCGGGGAAACAGAAAGAGAAGAGCTAAGCAGTCCCCACCCCCACATTCCCAGTCTAGTTGTAGAGAACAAACCTGTGCACTGCCAACCAATTACAGAACAATGTAAGGGGGCGTTACATCATCCTGTGGTTCTTCACACTGGGAATTCAGCTGAGTTCAGAGACAGAGCTCTCAGTGTGGCTGGACTGATTGGGATGGTTTTGTGGAAGAAGAGGGACAGCGAAGGGGTGAACACAGTGCCAGAAACTAGAGGTGGATCAAACTGATGAAGGGACCTGGGAGACTGGATGTTGCCCTGTAGAATGAGCTCAGAGAAGCTGGAAGGAAGCCAGAGATCAGAGATATGGCCCCAGGGCCTTCAGTGGGCTCCGCTGCCCTGTCAGCAGGTGTAAAGTGAGGATGGGGCCTCGTGATGGCCTGGGGCTCTCTCAAACAAACAATCCTGCACCTGTTGAAAATTCCTCTGAGCCCTCCCTCAGCTCTTCTCTCAATCTCCCTGCTAATGTGGGAGCCAGGAGTATCATGCCTTTTACAGATGCGATTCGTTGCCCCCCCCCCCCCCCGACACACGCTCCTGTCTTGTCCACCTGGTAGAGTTTTAGCAGACAGATAAGTATATTTCCCCTTGTGGTTGATTCTCGAATCCCAATCTCAGTCCGTCCCCCATCAGTGTCAGCTCTCCCTGGGTCCTGGTCTGGCTAGGGGCACAGGGAGATGTGTGCTTCCTGCCTTCTGGAGCTTACGTCTGGCACAGGCGAGCACAGAAGAAGCCAAGGTGGTCACTGCGCTAAGCGGTAGATGGTGGAAGGCAGGAGAGGGCATAAAGGACAGGAAGAGATTGCAGGCATCATAAGCAGTGGGACCCATTTAGAACATAATCGAAGAGCTGTCCTATGGTGAGGTATCACCACTGTGTGCTGGCCACTGGCTTCCATGAACTCCCTCAGTCTTTACATTTCTACCAAAAGAGAGGCGCTCTTTCTCTTCTCTTACAGGTGCAGAAACGGAGGCCATAGGAGGTTAAGAGCAGAGGTTAGTGACAGGGATGGGGTTTGACCCCAGGGCTGCCAACTTAGAAGCCCAACTCTTAAACTCACTGGTGGTGCTGAGTGATGATAACCTGCTGTAACTGGGTGACTAGAGAAGACAGAAAGTCCCTTTGTGACTTAATAAAGAGAGAAGCTTGATTTTCCCGTGTTCCAGAGGGGAACATGAGATGGTGTCCCCTGCTCTCTGTGACTGTCACTCCTTCGGCCTTCCTGCCTGCTTGGCAGGATGAAGGACAGGTTTTCACAGGCAGACAGGAGAGGCCAGGGTCATTGCCAGTGAAGGCGCACCCAGCCCTGCTCCTGCCGCCCAGACGTGTGCTCTGATCCTCCGCTGAAAATGTCACGCGGGAGACAGGCATGCTCTGATCTTCAGAGAGCTGCGGTGCATCTGTGATGACATGTGGGCATCAAGATTTGCATATTTATTATAGATAAGCTGTCAAAATGTATGTTGTCAATTTCACCTTATACTCCAGATTTAATGGTGCGCGTAAAGGACAGAAAATCTTTAATATTAATATTAATATGATTTTAGATTATAAGACCGCATTGTAGATATCAATCAGCCAACCCTTAAGGACATGTCACTCAAGTTGATATAGTTTATAGAAAATTAATGTAATCCATCCTGTATGATCTATTACCGGGGCATGAAGAGAAAAAAGAGCTTGTGTGCTTGGGGTGGGGGCTGGGGGGCTGTTATTACTTGCCACAGTTCTCCATACGTGCTAATTTGTGTTCGTGCCTGAAACATCAGAGAGGGGAAGCGGCGGATTTCAGACTCGGCACGGACCTTGGAGATCAGCTGTGCCAACACTGTCACTTTGCTGGGAAGAAAGGAAGGCCCAGCAAGGGGAGTGACGGGGCCACGGTCGCTCAGCTTGTTGATGGCAGAGGTGAGCCTAGAGCCTGGGCTTTGTGAGGGGCTCTCTGCACTCTGCCCAGTGGGCCCCATGGCTCCCTGATAAACTCCCATCCTCCCCCTCATCCCCAGGTATAGGAGGCTGCCTGCGCAGGTGGCTTCTTCATTTGTTTCAAAAGATCCCAGGGATCCCCTGGTCTTCGAAGGACTCCTCCCCATGACAAAGGGCCTGCAGGGCCTTGGCCATGTGCAGAGGGGCTTTCCTGGTGATTGCAGAAGCGCCAAGAGAGTCTCAGAACACCCCCTGTCACCCTACCTGTGTTCTGACACCTGAGGCTTTGGTACTGATGTTCTACTCACTTAAATCGTGGACTAAACATCTACTATGGGCACGGCAGTACGATGGGGACACAGTGAACACCAAGAACTGTTCTCTCTGGGTGTGCAGAGTTCATCCCAGAAAGGCCTCAGAACCTGGGCTGAAGCCCTGCCCCAGCCTGAGGTGCTGCCAGCAGCATTAGTCAAGCCGGAGGGTTTCTGAAATGGGCTTTTTGTTCCCAGGTACCGCCAGGCTAGATGAGGCTTCCAGAGAGCAGCAAGGCTCCTGGACTCCCAGCTCTGCTCTCAGGTCCTGATATCCCCCCTACCCACCCAGCCACCCTCACCTAGCTGGCTTCAGCTGTGCAGGGAAAAAATTCAACTTTATTTCCCATGCAGCCACCCAAAGTCTGTAGCCCTCTGCCAGCTGAGTCAATAGGTAACCCAAAGCCCTTCTGGATCACAGAGACCAGCTCCAAAGTCTGCCCCCTTAATTGCTCAGCTGTTGGACAATGGCTGCCCAGATAGTCCTTGTCTGGGCCTTCATTTCTATACCATAAAATGTAAATGAAAAGACATACCCTGTGCAACTCACACATTGCTAGGCATGACCTGTGAAAGGTGGCAAACACATAGAGCACCAGGCTGGTTTCCTACAGCTCCAGGTCTGGAAGCCTGGCACTGCTGGCCTTGCCTGAGGGCCCAGGATGTGGGCAGAAAGGAGGGGCTGTTCCCTAGAGCTTTGGTGGTGGGGGGATGGACAGCCCATTCCTCTGGGGTGATGCTCAGCTAATCTGGGTGCCCAGGGCTTGCTGGGAGAAGGTACAGACTAGGGCACATGAGAGACATGTGAGACATGAGAGACACATCCCTCGTCTGCAAGCATCCACTCCCTCCTCAAGGGTCTCCTGTTGGCTCTCTGGGAGTCCTCACCTAGCCCAAGGATGTGGAAGCAGCCACATGTTGGTGCCTGAATGTCCACAGAGACCCCCTCCCAAGGCCTCAAGGGAACACCTGGTCTCCCCCCAGGCTTCCAGCCCAGGAATCTGCCCCTCAGCAGCCCCAATCCCTGCTCAGTTTCTCCGGCTCACTCCCTCTCCCTCTGGAAGAATCAGGCAAGTCCTGGTCAGGGTAGTTCACCACCGTGGAGCTTATAAACCTCTTATAGTTCTTACTGGAAGTAAGACCAGGCCTATCAGGGCTCCATAAATCACAGAAGCACAGACGTGGGCGAGGCCCAGGCCACTGGGGAGACGCAGGGACCTGAATGGACCCAGCCAGATAGACACGCTCTGGGCCACACACATGTCTCAGCATCTCACGTACATACCACTGCAGACGATGAGCACCTGAAGCATTTTTCATCCTGTTCAAACCACAAAAGCTTCCTGGGATACTTGTGTGTTAGTGATTCTGTACAAATGGCAAAATGCTGATAGATTTTTTTTTCTTTTTTTAATCTTCTACCAAAGGCTGGGAGAAAGATGACCCAGAGAAGGGGGAGGAAGGAACAAACAAAGCCAGACAAAATGAAGAACGTATGCCATCCTTGGGCATGCTGCTTTTTCCCAGGAAATGCAGCAAGTCATTTGAGGGTTTGGATCTGGGAGAGCGTGGCCATCCCTACTAACCCTGTTGGCTCAGAAACCGGCCAGCTCACCAACCTCTCTTCTCATCAGCTACTGTTCTGGGGCCCAGGGTTGAAAGTGGAGTGAGAGGGGACAAACCTGAGCATCCAGGAAGAGAGGAAACACAGGTGGGCCCAGAGGCGGCATCCCTGCCCTGGCCGGGCTTGCACACTGCCCACCTCTCTGTGAGCTTCTAGCCCCTCCAGGGGGAAGTAACAGGAGACAGTTCTTGCCTCCGTCAAGCTCATGGATTCTTAATCTGATGCTCTCAGTCTTTTATGGGTGTGGCAGACAGGGGAGTGGGGGGCTCGTCCATGTTCACTTTTAAGAGATCTAATGATCCCCTAAAATTGTATGAAAATGGCACATGTGTGCAAGTATGCATACGTGTGTGGATACATTCATGCCTGTGTGTGTACTGGGGACATTTTTCTAGGAAGAGTGCCTTCAGTGTCCATCAGATTGTCAAAGGGCAAGGGACTCCTCAGAACTATTAAGGAAGCACTGGGCTGCCCCACAAGCTACCGAGCTATAGAGTCAGGGCCCCATAAGGCAGTGGGTCACCCAGTGCACAAAGCAGGGCCCTGCTCTTAGTGAATCAGACTCCAGCCAGAATAGGATTGCTTGCCGGTAACAAGGGTGTGGGTGCTCTCCAGGTCCCAGCAGCCATCGGGGGATGAGGGGGCTCTCTGTGCGGGAAGGGAAGCCAGAGGGCACCCCAGCTCTGAGCACATGGCTTTCTTGCAGTCTCTCATCCTTTATGCCCCGTGGCCTGCCAGGAGGTCGTTTTCTCTCCCTGACCCTGTCTGTTTAGCTTGTGTCACCAATATCTGTTTTTATGTATTCTTGGGTCCTCTTTCCTCCGTTTCCTCCATTAATACTTCTCGTTCAGGGGAGGATAAACAAGGTCATAATCACACCATAAAGTGAGCCACAGGCCGCGTGTCGCTTATTGCCCAGGGGTCTGCTAATTGGAATTTATAAAGTTCAATAAAAACTATAATCCAATAAGGGCTGAAAGTCTTCTTCATTTATCTTAGGGGTAATATTCTCCCTGCCCGCCCACCCGCCTGCCTGCCAGCCAGAAGGGAGGCCAGGGAGCAGCCACGAAACAGACCTTCACAGGGGGCTGCAGAGTTCCTAAGAGTCGCTAGCCCTGAATCAACGGCAGGGTGGGCAGCTAAGGGAGAGTGGAGGGCCTGGTGTGGGCAGCCCTCCCATTATAAACCATTGCCGTTACCATTACACTTTCCCAGTTACAGCTCCCCCAACCCCCAGCCTCTAGAAGAACTCAGGTAACCTGCTGTAGGGAATCCTGTGTGAGGGTGTTGGGCACAAACCTGGGATTGAAGGTGCCTTCCCTGGCCCCAGGTGGTCCCACAGAGCAATGTGCCATCGTCACCACATGGCATATAGCCCCCCAGAACTAGAGCTGTCTCAATCACCCAGCTGTGCTCTGTCGGCCTCCCCCCCAATGAGGGAGGCAAGAGGAGGTAGAGAGAGGGGTTCCCACAGCCAAACGAAGACTCTACACCCTGAAGACAGAAGTGCATTAGATAAAGCTGCAAACAAGTGTTCTGGTTTGTCCCGGGACAGAGAGGTTTCCTGGACACGTGACCTTCCTGCTAAAACTGTAGCAGAAGAATGGCACAACGGGGCACTGTCCCTGAAGTGGGCTCAGCGGTGGGGAAGGCAGATGGAGCTCACCTCCACCAGGCACCTCCTGGGAGGACCCATCACCGCTGCCTGGCAGCCCTTCTGGAAACATCACTTCTCCCTAAGTACCTCCTGCAAAAACCGTGGAGTTTCCCATCACCTTCCAGGAAGCCCTCATTTGAAAAATAAAATGAGTGCCCTCCAGCAGGAACACACCTGCACCCCGGTTCCAAATGCAAACAGCTGGCCCATTGCGGGGAAAGCCAGGGCTCCAGGCACTCTGCAAGGGGGAAGAGGGCAGGGCTCTCAGCCGCTGATGCCAGCCTTCCAACCAGAACAAGGAGAGGGAACGACTAAGGCCCACAGCTTTAGGTGGAAGGGAGAGACCTAGAGAGCCGTTGCCCCCAGCATGTGTGATTCCAAAAGTAGATGGTGCAGCCTCCACAGCCTCCCAGGGGCCCCCAGTCTCACATGGAGATAACAGAGGCCAAGTTGTTGTTCTAATGCAGGTCTTGGGGGAGGAAAGGTTGGTCAAGAGGTGAACCGGGGAGGAGGATCTCAGTGACATACCCCAGGTGCTGAACTTCTCAGAGGAGGGGAGCTGACTTGGACTTTGGGGTCAAGAGGGAATTCCGGGAGGAAAGAATGTCTAGAAGTGACGGAAGAATGGTCCAGACGGGTGGGGCCGAGCCCTGCAGCAGAGGGAACAGCAGGTGCACGGGTCTGGAAGAGAGCAGAGGGGACGGCTTGGTGCCCCGGGCAGGCAGGGGCTGGGGCTTCTGTACTAAGGAGGATGCAAAGTCAGGAAATGATTTTTTTTTTCAAAAGAGACATTTTTCCATCTGAGAACCGGAAAGGTCTAATACCCTAAACCCTCCTAATCCATCTTCAGCCTCTCTCCCCTTTCCCTTCATACCCTCAGTATTCATTCATTCATCCATTCATTCACTTATTCATTCATTCCACCGAAGTGCATCCGGCACCTCCAGGTTCCCAGCCCAGTCCAGGTGGCAGGGGCCGGGCAGTGAAGAAAGCATACCAATCCCTGCTTTCCCATGTGGTAAAGTGCTCTCCTTGCGATCATCCGCTCTGGGTCTTGCCTCTGCTCAGGCTGTTCCCCTGACCTGGAACGCCTTTCTTTCTCTCCACCCAGTCCAGTCTTTTCCAGCTAGGACTCCCCACCCCTTTGATGAAACCCCACTGCCCTTTCTGATCATCATCTCCTCTCTTCCCTCAGCAGAGCAGCAAGAGCAGCAGGAACCGCCCCCCTCCACACCCCCCAACTCTCCAGGCTGCAGGCAGGAGCGCAGCACCACTATCTCTAACATCACTGCTGACGCACTGATCCGGCACCAGCCTTCCCTACCCTTCCCTTCAGACTGTCAGCTGCATGAAGGAGGGGTCCCTACCTCCCTCCAGCACTGTTCTCACCATGCCACCTCCACTAGTTCAGAAGGAAAGAGAGCATGACTTGTGCTTTAAGCTCCCTTTGGAGGATGGGCCCAGAAGTGCCAATTCCTACCACTTCTTTGCAGGAAGCCATGGTCAAGGGGAAAAGGCCCTGAGGAGATGAGCTCCTCAAGGAAGGAGATCAGGACGGGGAGAAGGCTGGCGGGGTGCAGAGAGAGGCACATAGCTGGGGGAGGAAAACTTGTTGCATCGGGAAATGATGAAAAGCCAAAACAGAAAAAAGGAATAAGGGAAGTCACTGGGAGAGGCAAGATGGAGCGTAATCTGAACCACAAACCCACCTCCTCCAGGCTCTGGAAGGCTTTTTACTGTACTATAAAAACCGCTGCTGAACAGCAAGCCTGCTTGATGACAAAGAGAGATAATTGGCTCTCATGCAGATTTAAGCCCAAAGTTATCAAATAATAATAGCACGCAGAAAGAGACACAGGCAAATGGGCCTGGAGAGCCCGCTCCTTCCAAAGGACAAGGATTTGTTAAAAGTATCTAAATTATGCTCCTGCAATGGAACAGGGAAATGGGGCATTTTTTTAAAGAAAGATTTTCTTTTAATGCCTGGATACATTTTTAAAAGTTCCGTTATAATTAGGGCTGTAATTTATATAATTTATTTTTAAAATATCCTTTTTTTAATTTCCACCCGGTCCAGTTAAAGTTGAACTGAAAAGCCCACAGTAAATGATTTTTTTAATAAAACCGTTTAAAGGAGCCCCAACCTGAAGCGGAATAGATATGTGGATTTTCAGAGGAGAGGGGGAAAAAAATCATATATTGAAAAAATAAATTTCCTAACCCATTTTACACCCCAGATTTTATTACCACTGGAAGATTTTTAAAATTCTAATTCCCTGTGCTTTTCTTAAACTGTTTGTTTACCACTGGGGGCTCCTTGGCTTGGGACCAAGAGCTCAATGGGTCAGATTCAGATCAGTTTCAGGTGCCTGGCCCAGGCAATGTCACACCCCCCTCGCCCCCATTCCTCACATGATTTGTCTGTTCCTGCAGCTACTTCCCTTTTCAAGTGACTTCTGAACTCCCGAAGATCAATACCATTCTAGAGGAAGAAATCTCCCTTCTCCCCTCTTTAACATCCAGCACAGTGCTATGCATACAGTAGTTGCTCAATAAGTGTTTGCCAGTGATGCGGCACACTCTGGAGAGGCCAGAAAACCTTCACAGGCAGCTTTGGTTCCTGTTGCACCACGTCTTCCTGCGGGAGTGGGGGAGGAGGCCATCTTCTCAGTGTTTCATCAAGGAGCCCCTCAGATGAGGGATGGGGAGCAAAGAGCAGATTACTTGAACACCAGGGACAGAGAGCATAAGGGGTGGGTCTGATGGGCAAATGCAGAAAGAGGAGCCAAGAGGAGCTGTAAGCTAGACACACCGATGTGCCCCTCTTTCCAGGGACTTGCCCTGAGCATCTGTTTGCTGGGCTCAGCAGAACCGTCACCTACGAGATGCCCACTCCATACCTATCAGAAGGTGCATGCATGGACACCCCACGCCACCCACATGAAGGAACAAGCTTAGGTCCCCGTGAACCAGAGGACACACAGGAGAGGCAGTTAGGGCTGTAACTGCTGTAGCATGACAAGGGATGATGGAAAGGTTCATGAACACTAAAGGGAGGCTCCATAGGAGGTGGGGGCGTGGGAACTTGGCCTGAGAACACAGGTTGGATAAAGCTAAGCATAAGGCAGAATATTTGTTCTGTTCTGGAAGCTGGGGGCAGTAGCAGCACAGGCCTGGCTGTGGGAATGAGCGGGTGTGACTGAGGAGCAGGAAGAAGAGCCGCTCAGCAGAGCCTGGTGGATGAAACAGAGTTGGTGAAGTGAATGTAAGAATGGAGAAAATCAAACCCGCTCAGTAACGACAACCTGTGTCCAGGCTAGGGGTTCCCGGAGGCTTTCCCTTTGAGAAGTAGAGCTCCGACTATAGGAAGCCCATACTGCTTCTCATCCACGGATGCAGGCTTGCTGCACCCGTACAGGACCATGGAGAGCCCATAAGGACGAGGCTCGCTCCCACTCCTGGGCTGCTCCCACCCTGTCTGGGGGGGGGCCACCCCACCTCCCAGATGACAGGCAAGCACTGAATGAGAAAGCCTGGCAGGCAGCAGGGAAAGACTATTACAGCTGGAGCAGCCCAGGAAGGCTTCTTGGAAGAGGGGAAATGAGAGCTTCCCTTTGGAGGATGAAGAGATCCATACTGGGGTATGGAAGGGAGGGTCGCTGTTTCCTTGCGGTCTCCACAGTGGGACCACAGTCAGTTCAGGTGGGCGGTGGGTGGTGGGGCAGGCGGAAGTTTTCTCCTCTCTTACCGAACCTCTGGGGCAGATCCCACGCCACCTCTCCCAGCCTCTGCGACCCCTTCCTTATGCCTTTAGCTTCCTGCTCCTGCCAGTACACACCCATGGTCCCCAAAGGCCAACAAGTCCTTCCGCAGGGAGAAGGCAGTTTCCTAAGAAGACCAGGGCAGAGAAAAGGAGGGTTGGGGGAGGAGGAAGAGGAAGAATTTAACCTCCTTAAAGGAAGCTCCCTCGGTAGGGCTTTCACGGGGTGCTGTGGCTCAGCAGGAAGCCATCTTGGCCCATGGTCCTCCTGACCATGCTTCGGTGCATGCTTCCCACCTAGATGCCTGACTCTTCCTGGTGCCTGGGACTCTCGTCCGCAAAGTATGTACTGTAGCTGCGAGACCTGGGGAAACAGTAAAGGGCCTGAGGAGTGACTTGAAAACAGATCCTTCTTCAGAATGCCACCAAAGGGTGGAAAACACCTTCCCTCCGGGCTGTCCCTCGTCTTCCCAGCCCAGGCGAGGAGGGAGGAACACAGGTCCCAGACTGCTGCTTCGTTGCCAAGGAGACAGCAATTACTCTGAGAGTTGTGGAGGTTTTTCTGCCTTTCCCTCTTTCTTTCTTCCTGTGTTTGAATTCTGGGCCTGATGAACTGCAGTTGGCCTGGCTGTCCCCCTCCTGCCCCTCCCCCCAGCCCCTGCCCCCAGCCGCTGAGCNCGGTTGCCTTCCAAAATGACAGATGCCCCTGCTTGGGGTAAGCATGGAGGGAGAGAGACCATTTGTCAAAGTATTTATAAAGTGGGTGGAGATGCCGAAGTTGTATTCCCTCCAGGTTAAAAAAAGAAAGAAAGAAAAAAGGCAGAGAGCCACAGGGAAACAAGAATCCAGCAACTCATCTCACGCCCCACTCTCCTTTTTTACCAGCCGGCGATGGGTCTGAGTGTTCTGCGCCTGCAGGGACGAGCAGACCTGTGCGCCTGCCCTCCGTGTGTTCACAGTCTGGGGGAGCCCCACACCTGGGCAGTCAGAGGCAGCGTGCGGGGTACGAGACGTGTCAGATGGGAGTGTGAGACCAGGAGTGTCGCAGGCTGAGGTGGAGGAGAGCAGGTGGGGCATAAGGGGGTCCGGGCCTCGTGTCCAGAGCCTGCTCTGTGGTGGTGGGAGGTCTGCTGGGGTCACCAAGGAGGCCTGGAGGAGCATGAGAACCCCAGAGCAGAGGCAACTGAGTGCACAATGCTGTCCCTATACGGCAGACCCGTGCCAGCTGTGGGGAGGCAGGCCGGCGTCCCTGCGGTAGCCTGGCCAGCTAGGCCTAAGTAATGTTCTGTTGGGTTGGGGCAAGGACGTGCCTGGTGCAGCCTGAAAGTCCAGGCTAGAATATTCTGCTCCTGGGTAGGGGACAGAGGGCAGTGCTGTATGCTTTAGTGTGTTAATTTCCCCCAATGCTTTCTTCCTTTTCCTCTTCTTGTTCAAATTAACCATTATCTATTTTAAAATGTGCAATTCAGTGGCATTTAGTACCATCCCTGTGCTGTAGAACAACAGCCTCAATCAAGTTCTGAGACATCTGTATCACCCCGAAAGGAAACCCCATGTGCATTAAATAGCACATGTTAATTAATCCATCCCTACCTCCTCCTACTCCCTGGCCACCACTAGTGTCCCTTCTGTTTCAAAGGATTATGGATTACATGTTCTGGATGTTTCATATGTATGGAATCATACAATATGTGACCTTTTGTGTCTGGCTTCTTGCACTAAGCATGTTTTCAAGATTCACACATGTTGCGGCGTGGAGCAAAATTTCCTTCCTTTTTATAGCTGAGTAATATTCCATGGTATGGCCAGATCACATTTTGCGTATTTGCCAAAATATAAATTTGGATTGTTTCTACTCTGCGGCTATTGTGAGTAGTGTTGCTGTGAGTCTGTTTGTACAAGTATCTGTTTGAATGCCTGTCTTCCCTTCTTTGGGTTACATAGCTGTGTGTAATCGCTGGATCGTTTGACTGATGTCTTCTTACCCTTTTGTGAAGTTGCGAGCTGACTTGTCTGTTGCAAAGTCTCCAACTTGATTCATCTTAATTCACCATTTATTGGGTGTATACGATGTATCATGCTCTCCCTAATTCTAGGAGTTACCCTGTCTGATAAATTCTAGCCCCATTTTATAGATGACAAAGTTGAGGTTCAGATAGATTAGGTCTCGGGCCATCCATCAGAGAAGTGTCAGAAACTCAGATGCCATTTCCTGGAACTTTCCACCACGTCACACATTNGTCTAAGTATCTAATTCCATGTGAAATCAATATCCTCTAGATTCTACTATAGACAGGCAGTTGCAGGTGCTAATATTTTTTTAATTGGAGGGGAGGACATAAAATTGATGGCATTCTTCCATTAAATTCATTTTTGTATAAGCGAGTTGGGGAAAAGCAAACTGAAGTCCACCTCAGTGGCTGAACCGTAAGCCTTGCCAGTGGGAGGGAGACCGGTGTGACCTCAGAAATGTCAAGATGGGACTTTGGGGCGGGAAGACCACATCGGGGCGGGAACAACACAAGCAGAAATCTCAGGACGGAGAAGAACGGGTTGAGGCAGCAGGAGAGGTGATTCGAGGAGCAGGTGAGCTGCAGGCTGCAGAGATGGCTGCTCTCTCACCAAGGATAGGGACGAGTCTCAGGGTTCGTGCTGGCTAATACAGAGTGACATGGCTTGTCCCTGAGGGGAAGGACCCTCCCCACCTCCTACTTCTGCTTTCCCAACCAAGAGGACATGGTTAGCTAAGAGGACCCACCAAGGGCAGTGAGGGGCTTCGAGCCCCCAGGCCACCAGACCACCTTTGCTCACAGCATGACCTTGAATTGCATACATGCAGATGTGACGGGAGCAGCTGGCTTGTGTCCCCTGCGGCTGCACCTGTGGCATTTGTCAGTCTAGAGTACAGACATGCCTCACCGATGCGTACTTAGTGCCATCCATCAGGCCTGCAGGAGGGGGGGGGCACCAGTCCACACTCACCTTCCTAGCTCTCCACCTGACCCCCACCCCGCAGAAGACCTCAGCTGCTGAGTGCGTGATGAGACCACAGCCCCAGACCTGGACACCTGCCCTGTAATTCCATCAGGCAATTAGCACAGCAAAAGGGCCCAGAGGGACCCGCCTGTAGGGAGTTGCCCTCCCGCCTCCAAACGCTCTCCCCTGGCTCAGGCTGTGGGCTGATTCCAGACTGATGTTGCACGCACACCGCTCCCTCCCCAGCGCTTGCATCCAGAATCCCTGTCAGTTCCACCGCCTCTGATGTCTTAGGCGTATGAGGTGCCCCGACCAAACCCGCCCTGTCTCATCTGCCAGGGCAACTTGGCACCAGA
Organism: Crocuta crocuta; assembly: GCF_008692635.1. Taxonomy (NCBI): domain Eukaryota; kingdom Metazoa; phylum Chordata; class Mammalia; order Carnivora; family Hyaenidae; genus Crocuta; species Crocuta crocuta. The sequence goes on from NW_027528357.1 coordinate 2,297,348, forward strand.
TTTCAACCAAATCAGGGATGAGAAGTGAGAGAGGGAGAAGCCCGGATGAGGCCTGCCCAGGCACTCTGGGAAGGAGTTGGCCACACTTGCAAACAGCAAGAGGGAAACACAGCAAGTGATGATGGGGTTGTACGGGGCAGGGGCAGGGGAAGAGGCGACACCCACTATGGAGATGTTTGTGGAATAGGTGAGATTGAAGGAGAAGAATATAGAACTCCCAAATTCCTGGCTTAGAAGTGCCAATCACCCGTGTGAGGGAATCCAGGACCATGGGCAGGTGTGGACACAATAATGGGTGCCCTTCTGCTCAGGTTGAATGTGAGACGCCATGTGCCCTCCAGGTCTAAATGTTCACCAGGGAGTGGTGTGTCAGGGAGATGGACACCAGGTCACCGTGGCTTAAGGGCCATATAGGTGTCACTGTGATTCCAGGTGAAAACAGTGAGGGGCAGAAACTGACAACCAGGTATGATCCTGGGTCTGCTCTCAATGAGTTGACTTCTCACCAAGTAACCAACATTTAAATTCCTCGAATGTGGAGACCTGACTAAGGGGATGACAGAGACCAACATCACCATGGAAGCAAGATGGAGAAGGGTGTGCTGATTTGGGAGGAAATAGGAAGTCACAGAAGGTTTTAAAGAAAGGGGGTGACAGATCAGAAGCTGGCCTGAGATTGAGACACTGAAGGCCAAGGGACAAATTAGGAGGTTATCATAATGGCTCAGACAAGGGAAGATTGGGGGGGAAGGTCAGCAGCCAGGAGCTCACAAGGAGAGAGGTGAGATGGCTCACAAGGAGAGAGGTGAGATTTCTGTCCTTAAGAATAACCTTATAGCACAGTTCTATGCAAATATAAATAAATGGCTCTCGCCTAAGGGGGGGGGGGGCAGGGAAGAGAAGGCCTTCCCCACCCAGACCCAGCTCTCAATCAGATGAGAGTAAAGGGCCTCAGGGGCCTCGGGCAGGGTCCCAGGGAGCAGCGGAGGCTGAGGCCCTGCCGGACTAGGATCCACCTAGGTGTCTTGAGCTGCCAGGTCACTTGTCCAGCAGGTAAGGAAGGTGAGAAACAGAAGCCCCGGATCAAACCCTGAGTAAGCCCAGCCCCAGATCAAACCCTGAGTAAGCCCTTCCTGGTGAACGTGACTTTTGGCGGATTATCGCATCTGTGTGGTCCCTCGTTCTCTTATCTTGAAACTGTCCATTCAGGAATGTGAGCTTTCCTCACTCGTTTGCACCTGTCACATGGAAGCAGGGGCATGGGCCTTCTACCTCCAGGAAGGGAGGAGCAGTGGGGTGGAGGACAGGAGGGAGGCTAGGAGCTGGAAAAGTGCCCGAGGAGGAATCAGACTTAAAAGTTAGAAGGGCCGTAAAACAGGAGGCCGGATGTTTTCCCCTACTTCCCCATCATTAACAACGGGTGGTGGGTGTCTGTTGGGGCTAGGGAGCCTGAGTGGCAAAGGCAAGCAGCAGCAGTGGGTGAGGGAAGAAGAACCTTCCAGGCCTGCAAGGTACAGGGCCCGTTACCCAGACACAGCTCAAGTTCAGGGAGGTCACCAGGCCCATGTTGGAGCATAGACTGTTCCGGGTATCTGGATCTCCCTTCCCACTTTCCTCCATGCCCACCTGCCTCTTGGGGACGCCCTGAGACGAGGGGTAGATGGGTTTGGGGAAGTCACCCCTGTGCCCATGTGGGGAGCTATGGCTAGGGCACCAGTGGGCCCCTTCTGGAGGCTGGGGTGGAGGAAGCCAGTCCTGCGTGAGGGCCTTTCCAGGGACCCTTCTAGGTGATCCAAGTGAGGGCATGACCTCTGGGGAGCTGGTCTGTCTGTCCACATCTCCCTACATAGTGGGTTTTTTGGTTGGCTGTGTTTTCCCCCAAACAAGCTTATACAATTAGTTTCTTCTTGTTTCCTAAATTATTTTTGCCGCTGCTAATTATTTCACACTCCATATACAAGAGTTATTGGGGTGGGTAATGGGAAGCAAGGGATCGTTTCGTGGGAGCATCGCGGGCTCCAGGACATGCAGGCAACTTTGATTTGTTTTTCTGCTCATCCACCGCCTGAGAGAAGGAACAGAGAGTGNCTGAGGCTTTGAAAGGCACAACCTGCCAGGGAATAACTGCTGATGGGGCCAGGGCCACCACCCCTCCCCCATGGAAAGGACAGGTTCCAGGACAGCTGGGGGAGGGAGGGGGGAGGCGCATAATCCACAGGACACTTTTGCTTAAGGACATCACAGGAGGAACATGTATGAGGCCTGGCAGCTGCGCTGGGAGATCCACATGTGCACAACAGGCCTGCAGCAATTCTGCAGTACGGTTTGGAAAGTGGGGCCCAGAAAGGTTAAGGAACTCACCTGAGATCACACAGCCATGAAGTAGTAGAGCTGAGACAGGAACCTAGGTCTGCCTGATGCCAAAGCCTGCATCTCTAACTGCCCTGCTCCCTGCTTGCTGCTAGGGTCCTCTTTGTTCCCAAGGAAGGATGCTCCTTGGGGGTGCTTCCCTGGGAGGAGGGTGCTTACCTTAGTCAGGAAGGGCTTGGCTGCTGCCCTAGCCCCTACATCATCCCCACAAGCCCACTGTGCCCGAGCTCCAGCCAGAACAGGCGTACCTACTGCCATATTCCCCACAGGGTGGGCCCCAGGATGGTGTATCCTTTTAAGTTTAGCTCTGCTGAAAGGAGGCTAGACTTTTTCTAAAGAGAATGAACCAGAAGCCTAAGTGGGAAAGCAAAACTAGAAAATGCAAGGGCTGCTAGAAGGAAGGGTGTGCAGAATGTAGACTGCGTTCCTGATGCTGTGGGTTGGCCCGCCTGGCCAGCCTCAAGGGCTGCAGCGGGGGGGGGGGGGGGAGGNATGCACACACTTTAAGCTGGAGATGGGTCTGCACCCTGCTAAAACAGCTGCTCGTTCCTCTCCCTGACCAGGGGCCCCCAGGGCCCTCCCTCACCCCATCAGGCTCAGCTGCCGGGAGGATGCATGCCCCTGTGGGCCCCATGCCTGCGGTGACCACTCCCCACTCCCCGCTTGGCTCAGGCTCCTCCTCCCACCAGAGCCAGGTTCTGGAGCCGAGACTTACTCTACAGACACTGAATGACATCGCTGGTCCCAGGCAACACTCTGGTCTCTCCTCTTGGTGCTCTCCATGTTTCATAAATGCACCAAAAATGAAAACAGAGCCATTGAACTAAGTGAGACAATGTGGAAAGGTGCTCAGTGACGTCCCTGGCACACAGAAAGTGCTTCATCATGCTGGTGGTGGCTGGTGTACACCTATTTGCTCACAGCCAACACTGACCGAGGCTGCACTTAGTACACACCGGGTCTTTTCTAACACTTGGCATACATATTCTCATTCAAAACCCTCAGCAACCCGGTGGGGTGAGGGCTACTCATCTCCCATTTTACAGATGAGGAAACTGAGGGAGAAAAGGGCTATGAAATCGGATCTAAATCCCACAGCTAAAAGGCGATAGAGGCAAGCAGTGTGCAAGCCCTGTTCTTCAGCCCTGCCCTGCGTTGCCTTCAAATGGGAGAGGCTGCACAGAGCCCTAAAAGGAAGAGGGCTTGTCCCTGGGCATAACGCATTTTCTTGATTTGTCTATTAAGAAAAAGCTCTTCCAAGGATCCTCTCGTCTCTTTGCCTCAGGAAGCCACTCTCCGGGACCCAGTGGGGTTCTCTGTGAGGCTGGTTGCTTCTCACTGGAGAGGAAAGCTGAGCTCTGGCCTCACTCATCCACCCTGGCTGAGCCAGGACAAGGATGGGAGAGTCCCGAATGGGCATGAGACAGGGGCCTGGAGACAGACAACTGACATGTGAGTAGCACTCAGGCTTTCCTGCTGCCCACTCCTTTGAAGCCCATGCCATGCCCCCAGGTAGGGGAGCTGGGGCAGGAATCATCACGACCATCATCTGATGGATGGGGAAACTGAGGCCCAGAGAGGTGGAGGGACTCACCAAGGCTTGGTGGCAGAAGTGGCACTAGACAAACGATGGGATCCAGGAGAGGCAACTTGTTGGCAGGGGTCCTGGCTGGAGGGTCCCAGGGCACACAGCCAGGCACAATGTGGGGGGAGCTGGGGGGCTCTGCCGAGGGAGGGCACAGCTCTCCCACCAGCTGGGTAAGGCTGGTACACAGTGTCATGACCCTGGCAAGCTCTGAGGGCCTCTCCGGCTTTGTTGGCTGGAGTGCTTGTGCCGGGCAAATGGCCAGTGGTCATAAGAGCTCATTGGGCCTGCCCTGGGCCTTGAGAAACCTCAGGGGAAAATTCTTCTGTCCTTTGATATAAGCGCTCCTGGAACAGAGGCTGAGTGTTCAGCTCTGGGCTGACCTTTGAGGCACAGGGTGGGCAGAGGCAGGCACTGCCCCCAGAACTATCCGGGAGTCAGACGGGAGAGAGCACAGCATCCCGCCTTTGGACATGGATCCACATATTTAAATCACAGCCTTGCTTCTTCTGAGGTAGTGAGTGGCCATGGGCATCCTGCCTGACCCCTCTGAGCTTCAAGCTTGTCCTGGGGGAGATGGGGGAGAGGGCGTCTACCTCACAGACATGCAGCAACATGCCAGACAGGACACGGTGCTATGAGGCTCCCGTTCAGTCTAGTGCCCAGCCCTTCCCCAGCAGCTGGTCCGTAGGCTCTGAGAGGGGAAGTGGGCAGAGCAGGCCCCATCGCTGGGCGCCGGCACAGGCCTTCAGAGTTCAGAATGGAGAGATTGGAGGTGCAGAGCTAGGCTGTTGTCTAGTCCCTGGCAGATGAGTGGGAGCTGGCCAGGCAGAGAGGTGGAAGGGGGCCATCCTCAGGAAGACGTGACAGAGTACCCAGGCATGGGCCTGCAAGGTGGTTGGGGAAGCAAAGGTGGGGAAGCAGGGAATAAAATTCGGAGAGGCCAGCAGTCTGCCACAGGTGCCCAGCGGCATCCAGGGGTGCGGTGGGGGCTCTGGCCACACTCAAGCAGCCAAGAGCAAGCACTGCCCTTGTAGGTGGACTGGCACCTGCTCCCAGGCCACCGCACTGTCTTACGAGACACCCTGTACCACCTTTCCAGGGAGAGCTGATTACACCCTTTCTGTAAAATAAAGAACAGAAGGAAGAAAAGAAGCGAGNTAGATGGTAGGTTTATTTGCGGCTGTCGGTTCCCAGTAGAAAAATTTCGTCTTGGAGAGCCGCCTGGATGGGAATGGCTTCAGCGCTGATTTCATGGAGAAGGTCTGTGCAGTAATTAGTGTTCATGGGGGAGGAATTGGACTGGCAGGCTCCCAAGAAAACTACTCCCCAAAAGTTAGCTCGAGTCCAGAGGGCTACATCAAATCCAATTCCAGAGTGTGCATCGAGATCGCTATATATAGACCTGCAGACGAAAACAGGCAGCGAGGTGGCGCAAGGTTCAGGTTCACGGCGGGTGGGGTGGTGGGGATTGGTCATGGGAGGCAGAGGCAGCCTGGGTCTCTGAAACCAGGGGCGATGTCCTCACTGATGGCTCCTGCTGCCCACGGAGCCCTGCACCTCCCTTTCCAACCCCAGCCAGCCCAGCACACTCTGTAGGAGATGGGAAAGGACAGAGGTGCAGGGAGGGAGAGGAGGAGAGAATGGGCCAGCCCCTTGCTAAGAGATGCTGGAGAGGGTTTCTAAGGAACACACCATCTGATTGATCTCAATTGCTTGCTGCCCTTCCTGGGTTCCCACACATAGCACACTCACTCCGACCACCGACCACCGGGAATAACCCCTGCTTCTTCCTCTCCACTTCTGTCAAGGCTCCGGAGGACACTCCCTGCCTCCCAAAGGGGCCCATTTAGCACCCATTCTGCCCCTGGCTTCCCGTGGCCTCTGCTGTGGGAAGCATAGTCGCTGGGCTACATACCACTTTCCGAGGCTTCCTTCATGTCCGTCTCTCCCCAGCCCTTCCCCGTGCTGGCTGCCGCTGAGGTCTGGATGCCCATCTTCCTCTCCTCTCCTTCCCTTCCTCTCCAGGACAGAACTGGGCAAAGACCGGGTGCTGCTGAGAAAGCATTAAGGGCAGGAAGCCTCACAGGACGCCCCTGGGCTGTGGGGGCAGGGTCCAGGGTCAGTGGAGGCGGTGGGCAGGGGCTCCCACTTGTCCCACCTAGGTCTTCGGAAACAAGCAGAATCGGGATTAAAATCCAGAACTCTGATTCTTCCTTCCCATCTTCATCCTCCAGAATTTTGCCAGAGCCAATCGGATGCTCAGGTCAGGATTTTCCAGACAAGGAAGCTGAGGTCCCCAGGAGGCCAGGGGCTTTCCAGGAGGGCCCTGTCCTGGCCTCTCATCCAAGTGGCAACTTTCAGGGCGCCTGGGTGGCTTAGTCGGTTAAGCGTCCAACTTTCGCTTAGGTCATGATCTCGCGGTTCGTGGGTTCAGGCCCCGCGTCGGGCTCTGTGCTGACTGCCAGCTCAGAGCCTGGAGCCTGTTTCAGAGTCTGTATCTCTCTCTCTCTCTGACCCTCCCCTGCTCATGCTGTCTCTCTCTCTCTCTCTCTCTCTCTCTCCTAGAAATAAATTAAAAATATATTTTTTTAAAAAAGTGGCAACTTTCAGCCCAGGATCTTTTCACACATCTGTGCAGTAGGGCCCTTTGCACCCAGAGTCTCCCAATGTCTGCATTTCTACCATTCCTACCTCCTGTTCACTCTAGTCCTGGACCTTTTGGGCTCGACTAGCCTAGCCTCTTGGCCACAGCCCACTTTTTGGGCCCTGCAATTCACAGGGTGTGTAAAGCCTGGGAGGGGCATCTGTACTCGGCCTCAGAGGAGGGCCACAGTGGTCTGGGAGCAGAGATGCCAGGGAGGAGCGCCTGCAGCCGCATCTTTTGTTACCCCCACTGTCCAGCTTTCCCCTTCTAGGCCTCAGCTCCCCTCGCTGGCCTTCTTGGCCATGGGGTCCAGTCAGCTCAGACAGGACAAAGCAGAGGTCTAAAGGAAATTTCTAGGAAGCTGAGAGAAAGGATAAGACCTGGAGTTACAAAGACCAAGCCATGGACAGCTGTGGGAGTCAGACCCGTCATGGAAGTGATAATGTCAGGCTTCAGGCTGGCCGGATCCGGCACAGCTCATGAAGTCTCCTCGGCCCCTCACTCCTTCCCCTCGTCAGACCCTCTTGAGAATGTTGAGAACAGACAGTAGAACCAAACACACCTTTGGGACTCATGAGCATTTCAGACCTGTGCCTCCCTCTCCCTGTAGCCCTGGCCACTGCCCACCGTCTGCCCAGGCAAGGGCAGGGATCCTGGGTGGACTTGGCCTCCATCTGCTCACAGTAATCTCTTCCTGTTCCCTCCATTTGGTGCAGATCCTTAAAGACGCACCTCTGTCTGCTGATTTTCCTGCTTCCTACACATTTCATCCACCCAGCGTCTGCCTGCGCCCTCCCCCTCAGGCTGCTCTGGGTGTCCAGCCCTCTCAGAGACTTGCTCTCCACACTCAGCCTGGGAGGCCAGGCAGGGAGTAGGGTCCATGTCTTTCACTGACCAGCTGTGTGCTCTTGGGATGATCACTTCACCTTGACCTAGAGACACATTTTTTTTCCTCCTCTGTAAAAGAACAGAGTACACTTCCTCTTTCTCCCTCCCCCCTTCTCCACTCATCCGTTCACTGATGAGTGAATGCCGGCACCCGCTTTGTGCCAGGACTGTGCTAGATCCTGGGAACACAGACTCATGGGGAGGGATATCAAACCCACTTCACAGAAAAGGAAAACCGAGGTCCAGAGAGATCTGGTGACTTGCTGGAGGCCGTTTAACTGTCCAGAGATTGCTTTCAATAGACATTCTAATGCCAAACCAGTGTCCATCCTTCACCCGGTGCTTCCTGTGACCCCGCCACGCCCTGTGCTAGCAGCAGGGCAAGAAGGGTCCACAGCAGATGGGGCCAGCCCTGCCGCATTCAAGCTTTCACGGGGGCCTCTTCACGGGGGACACAGCTGTGCTCCATCCACATCCATTCCTCCCCACGAGGGCGTCGGATTCCATGTGCACCCTCCAGGGTCTGCCCGTCCCAGGCTGTCCCATCTCAGCCACACCAGAAACCTGCACTCTTCTGGCCTGAGGACCCCCCTTCCTCTGCCCAGCCCTTGCGGCCCACATTCCCAAGCTTTCACAATTCCTCTCACAAAAGAAACAATTGACACTAACGTGCCTCTTTGGGGAAGCATGAAGCCAGCTCTTTGTCACTCAGGTCCCCGCCAGCTCATTACTGCCTCCTGTCATTACCATATTAGATACACAAGGTAAACAAAACACACTCTCATCTTAGACTCTCAGTGCAAACCGAAGGCGCTCTGAGCCCCCAGGGTGCTGGCCTGTTGGAGAGCAGGAAGCACAGACAAGGTCCCTGTCCGGGTGAGTTTGTGTCAGGGTGGGGAGGTTATAAGCAAGTAAAATGCGCAGGTCCCACACAAGGGAAGCAGACAACACCAGACAGCATAAATGCCAATGCTATTTTTCACACTGTAGGGCATCTTTAACATCACATCACCACTGCTGCTCCCCAACAGTGACTTGCTAAATGCCAGGTACTCTGCGGGATGCCCATGACCCCAGCAGGTTGGTGTCACTGTCTCCATTTCCCGTGTAAGGAACCTGAAGCCCGGGGTTGGGGTTGGGGGCTACATAAACTACCTAATCTGCCTGGGGCTTCCAGAACAAGGCAGAGGCTGTCAGGGACAGACCCACCTCCCTCAGAGGCTGCAGCCCTTTCCCAGGGGTCCAGATGTCCTGCTGATGGAAACAACCAGGCCACGGGAGTTAAATGGCTTTCCCAGAGGCACCAGCTGGCTGGTGACAGAAACCACAGGGTCAGATGTTACCTTGTTTAGGGATGGGAAAAAATGGTGTATCCTGGAGGGGTCAGGAATGGGAATTAAATAGATGGACAAGAGAGGATATGGGATTCCAACCAGGAGACAGAAAAAGAAAGGCAGGAAGGAAGTGGGGGAGGGGAGTGCTGCACTGATTTCCCCTCCACCCCTGGGCAGAGCTGACCATCCCCCTCCAGGAGGTGGCAGAGCCCAGGATTAAGGTCACGGACTCTCCAGGAGGCCTGCCCCACCAGGCAGCCCAGCTCTTCTGGGACGGGCCACAGTCCCCAAGCAAGTCTTTTGTTTTCGAGTGCCTTCATTTCTTGCCTGTAAAATGGGGAAGATTGTAGTACTATTACATAGTTATTGTATGAAGCACTTAGACCAACGACCAACAACAGATAACCAAACATCAGTATTTGCTGTTATCATTTGTGCCACCAATGAGCCCTCCACAAACCTCAACTTGGTAGATGTGCTCCCTGCATATATGTCATGTAGCCCTGAAGTTTGTTTACTGAGGGTCTCCTTCATGTCTTTATCATCCGGCAAATGATGGGCTATCAATAAATAGTTGTGGAATGAGTGAATGAATGAATAAATGAATGAATCATCTTTCACTCCACCCACGGATGACAGTACTGCCGAACCCAGTAACACAGTGCTAGCCTTGCGCACCCATCAGTGACTTAGGTAGTTCAGTCTTCTTGGTGGGCTCTGTGGGATGTGGTAAGACTCTGGGAAGAGGAGAAATCAAGCTGAATGCCAGGCTTTGTCCACCTGCCACGGGTCACCCTCCCCATTGGCCAATTGCCTCTCACCCACCTGGGGCACTCCCAAGGACAATAGTGAATGAAGGGTGAGTGCTCCATCCCTTTCTAGGATTGGGCCCAGCTGACTCTAAAGCAAAAGCTAGAGCATCTCTCCCTCTTAAAATGTGAAGAACGGCCTCCACTAGGGCTCAGAGAGCTTGAGGGATTAGCTTACAGAAGCCAGCATCCCAGTCACATTTGCTAACTACTTCTTTGCCGCAGTCCTCAGGTTAACTATTGCTAAATGCCTGTGATTGAACCTATCCTATTGATGTTGGGTGAAGCCCAAAGCCTGTCCAGAAGAGTGGCTTAAGTGGCCGAGATCATGAGGGAAAGACAGCCCTCCACCAAGAGCTGGACCATGGCCTGCCAGGACTGTGTGAGATTGTTTTTCTGCCTTTAAAAAGAAAATCACATTTTCCAAACATTGATCCTGTAATATGGGACTCCTGGCTATTGGTCTTTTCAAAATAGCTGTCTTGGTTGCTGAGGTTGGAATTTCTTGGTTGGTGTGCTTCTATTTGTTGTTGTTGTTGTTGTTGTTCTTTAAGTGAATTAGGGGCTGTTAGGAAGGAGCCAGGAGAGAGAGATGAGATTAATTCACCTCACCGGGCAGGTCCTGAGTGTGGGAGCACAGAGCACGATCAAAGCTGAGCTGGCCCCTCCCTTCCGATTCTCAGCATCTCAGCCACTTATGAAGCCCCCATCCCCGGACTTGTTCGAGGATGCACAGGACAGGCCCAGCCCAGTGAGCGGTGGTCTAGTGGGGAGACACAGTTATCGCAGATGAGAAGAACAGAAAATTCTGTTCAATCAAGCCTTTGCTTTTAGACACTTGGGCATAGAAGGGCTCATCAGAAGGAGAACCAGGGAGCACTGGGAAGCTGAGGAGGGCTGCAGAGGGTGTGAGGAGCTGGCAGAGGACCCCCTTCCCCTACCCAAGCAGGGAGGGCATCTCAGGTGGGGAGAGGAGCCAGCACAAAGGCCTAGAGGTGACATGGATATGCTGTGGAGACATGTGGTTCAGTGTGACTGAGAAGAAGGACAAAGGGGGACTCATCAGTCCCCTGCCTTGAGGGTGTGATCTCTCCTTTCATGGGACAAAGGAGTCAAGAGAGGCCGATGCCCCACCCGCACATGGACGTCACGGGCTAGAGAGCTGCTTTTGTGACATATGCCAGGGCTGGCAGCCGGGAGCTTCAGGAGCATGCCAAGGAGGGCTTCCTCCACATTTCCCTCTGTATGGGGAGGGGGGTTCTACTGGGGAAAATGACCCCCGCCTTAATTTAGTGGGACCAACCACTGCGTAAAGCTCTAACAAAGGGCATTCTATGCAACTCAGCAAGGATCCACTGAGCCTCCTCTGTGGGCATGAGACACGCACATGACCTGGCTAATGCTGGGGGCCACTGAGGGGCTCAGATCCTGCATGGTGTCATTCCCATACGCTGAGGAGCTCAGCATGTCAGGCCAGCAGTGTGGCTGAGGTCGGTCAGCAAAGCTCTGTATTTGCAGTGAGACAGGAGAAGAGGGAGAGGCAGTTGCAGGCAGGCAGTAGAGACGGGGGCACAGAGGACAGAAGTGGCCTGGGACAGGAATACCGTTCTTCTCCCAGACCAGCTAGGATGGCCTTGCTCTCTACGAGGTCCTGCCTTCTGCCCATCTCCCACAGTTTAGGGATGGGCTGCGTCATACCAAGGGGGCCCCTCCACTGTGGCACTGAGAAAGCTAGCTGTCCATTCCCACTCAGTCACGCCTGACTTCTCTACAGGTGCTCCCTGTTCTGAAAACATTCAAAACAGGAAGATCCAAACTCCCCAACTAGGTTGATTAGAAAGGAACACAGTTCAGTTTCTCTGCTTTAGCATTTATCCTGGCCTTTGTGACAGTAGCGGATGCCCGACACGCACTTCAGATCCAACGTGGAGTCTCACATAGAGCCTCTGTGGAGGAGCCTGTGGTCTGACTTTGACATTGGAGAGGGCACCGGGGATGGAGAGAGGTCAGGTACGTGTGGCCCAGTGAGGCCTGGAGAGCTCAGCCAACTATACCTGGGTCTTTGCAGGAAGAGAATGGGGTCATCCCAGAGCCCTTTACTCCAAGTGTAGGTCATGGGGTGGGTAGGGGTATGGAGGGAGAATGTCTCCCGGGAGGGCCCCAAGGGTCTAGACACCGCCCAGGGTTGCAGGAGGGAACAACAGGAAGTGAGCCCCAAACAGCTGTGAGAGGGCCTCAGGTCAGCCTCTGGCAGCTGCCAGATGCTGATAAGACCCTCGGCCCACTCTGAGGTACAAGAATTATGAGCTCAGGGGAGCACTAACACCATGGCAGCTGACGCCGTCCGCGAAGAAAGGAACGGGAGTGCTTTGGGAGCTGGCCCAGAGACAGGGCAGCCCCTCAGCTGTGGGAACGAAAGCCAGCATGTGTGTCAGGGGACCAGGCTGTCCTTTACCTCTGGGCTGAGCCTCAGAGAGGCTGACACCTTCCCTGGGCCAGGCTCCACCACCAAGAGCTCTCTGCTGAGAGAGGGCAGAGGCCATCAATATGTCATGTCCGGTTTTTTGTCCTTTTTCACAGTGCCATAGAGATGTCGCAGCCGACACCAGGCATGTAATTCTCTAGTGCTAAGGGTGTAAACAAGGGCAACGGACAGGAGAGACACTTGGCCAAGGCCTGCCCGCCTCTCTTTTCATCCTCTGAGGTCCAGAACCCATTAGGTCCCTGAGACTGAACTTGCTGGGCCCTGCCCTGTGCCCAGAGGAAGAGAGAGAGAAGGCTGGGCCCATTCCCTGGGGGTTTCTCGTCTAGGTCTGAGGAGATCCCGATCCCCCAGCTCTGGACCCGTCTGTGTCTTGTGGCCACAAATGGCCACAAAGGGCAGGAGCACTGAGAGACCACCATGCTCTCCTCTGGAGTTTCCTGTTTAAAGAGAGCTGACGCAGGAGGGCAGTGCTGAGCCCCAGAGCAGGATGAGGGCCCAAGGCGGAGTTTGAGCAGTGAAGGGCCTTGAAGACAAGAGCAGGCCCCCAGCCCTAATGTGTTGGCTGAGGGTGCCATCCATCTCCCCCAGCTGCAGGCAGCCCTGTCTTCCCCACCCGCCAGGCCTCCTCTGAGGAAGATGGATGGCTCCCTCCACCATCAGGGGCTTGAGCCGAAGGGCAGACTTCCCAGACCCTCTCCACACCCCCTGCTTCCCCTGCAGCCGGCCAGCTCTCCCCAGCATTTCACTGGTAGCCCGGCAGGGACAGAGTGAAGTTTAGCAACCACTGCAACCAATGACGTGGGTCACCGGGAGGAGAAGAGGACCCCGGAATTAGCAGCTCCCAGAGTGGCGTATTTCCACGTGGGCAAGCACATACATGCAAGGTAGACAAAGAGGTGTCCTCTGCCAAGGGAGGGGGCCATCGCTCAGGGCTTTAGGAGATGCTGAGGCTGGTGTGGTCAGGGAAGGCTTTCTGGAAGAGGGAGGCCAAGTCACTCCTAGAAGGACATGTGGGCTCCACAAGAGAGGCACGGCAGAGGCAGGAGGGAAAGGATGCTCAGGCTTGGGTTCACCCCATGGATGCAGAGATGCAAGAGGAAACCAGAGTTGGACGTGGCTGGGCAATCATTGTCTTTCCCTTGCAGAGAAGAGAGAACCACAGCAACCGATAGAATACCAGCAGGGAGCACTCCAGGCAGGGAGAGGGAGTGAGGTCCAGGCAGAAAGGACTGGGAGAGTGGAACAGCCAGGACAGCTCCAGGCAATATGGCAGGAGGGTCACCCAGGGTCTGGGCACTGGCAAAGGGAGGCAGAGACAGTGGTGTAGTCCCGTGGCTTCTTTCCCCTGCCCGTCACCAGGCCCTGCTGACCCTCAACGGCCCATTCTCAAGGAGCTCAAGGATTAGATGAGCAGACAAGGCCCGCCCTTGGGGCAGGCCATGTGGTAGCCGCATAGGCATCAGAGGAAGGTGAGACCACGGTGGCCCAGGTAGGTGCGCTGGGTTTCACAGGCACAGGGACCCAAAGAAGTGGGTCTTGAAGGAGGTGCAGACCCGGGGCAGGCACAGAGGTGGGAGAACATTCCCAGAGGAGGAGCATGTACATGAGGATCTGTGTCTCCCTCACGTACAAAGGGAGGAAGGGGACATTTGCTCCAAAAATCTCCAGAGAGGCCACTCTTGTCACCCAGACCGTGAGGGACAGGACCTGGATTATGGGGAGGGGAAGAGGGGATGGATTGGGCCTCAGAACACCCGTGGCCCTCTTCTCTGAGAGGCTGGCAGATGTTCCCTCTCTCCTTCTCTCTCTCTATCCACCCCCAGAGATTCTGCCTTAATTTCTCTGCAGCGGGGCCCATATCTGTTCCTCTGGGTGATTCTCAGCTGCTGCCTCAGCAAGAACCACTGAGGGGTGATGCCCTGAGGATGGGATTTCAGGAACTAGGCAGATCTATGCATGGAGGTCTGGGGCAAAACGGGGGGGCTTTACTGGACCCCCCAAGAAGACTACACTGAACAGGGAGCTCCTCCTTGACCCACTGGTCTGGCCAGTTGGTGGGTTTCCTGCTCCCTTCCCTTGCCCACCCCTCCCCACACCCTAGCTTCCTCTCACTTCCTCCAGGCCATCCAAGCACAGGCCCTGAAGGATCTGATGTTTTATTAAAGTCCAGATCTTCCTATTCTAAGGCCACCTTCCTCTGGCTAATTCTGTAATTCAATTAGTGGGAAGCCAAGGCCCGGCTGGGTGGGAGGAGGGAGCTCATGGGGAGCCTTCCCTTCCGTGATGATTACACCCCAGGCTTCAGCTCTGCTTGGAGTTGGGCAGGAAATTGTACTTCCTTCACTTCACCATGACAAGGGCCTTTTATCCCCGCACACGGGGGCTTTGTAAATTACTGCCATCTCATGCAATTAATTCTGCCGGGCTGCGTTTTTCCCCAATGTGGAAGAGGGCACCCGCCTACCTTCTCAGGAATCAGTGGTGCCCCCCTTGCACCATTATCCGCAGGCTGCTCTACTGGAGATGGGTATCTGCCACCCCGACCTGCACCCCAGCCTGGTAACACCCTCCTGCCATCACCAGCTCTGCCTGCCTCCCATGGCTCCCTGGCTCCTTACGAACATTTCCCGACCACACCCTTCTCCTCCCTTCCGGTCCTGCCCTGGGCTTCCTGCTCTCTCCAGTGCCAGGTGCCTCTCCTTCTCCCATCCCCCCTCCTCCAGGGCCCTCTTGGTCTCCCAGCCCTCAGACACCTCAGCTAGAAGCTCAGCTCTCCACTTAGAAGCTCTCTGCCTTCACAGAAAGGACAGTCTATTCAGAGACAAGACGAGAAACTGATAAATAGGAGGGACAAGTAAATAAGAATGTGAGTGGGAAGAGGTTAAATGGCAGCATAGAGAAGAGTGAGTGGAGGCCAGTGTTCATGCATATGGTAGAAGTGAGAACAGCAGAAGAGAGGCAGGTGGGCGTGAACCCGGACAGGTAGGCTCATGCACGGAGCCCAGGCCATCAGCTGCTGCTGGCCGCACTGCTGTGTGACTTTTCTCAAAGTTATGACATCTCTCTGCCCCCACTCCCACCCCGAATTATTTCCAAAGTCTGTCCCTGCTCTGCCGGGTTGCGCTTCTATTCCACTCAGGTCCATGGTTCAGGAGGGTAGGAGACTCAGGGGAGGAGCTGGTGCTGGGGACTCCTCCCTCCAAGACAGTGGGACAGGAAAAGCGGCAGCTGAGTGACAACGTCATACCTCACTAGAGATTCCTGAGTCACTTCCGCACTCCCCACCTCAGACCCTGCATCCGTGTCACTTGAACGGGAGAACTGGAAGGCACAGATGGGGAAGCTCTGTGCTTTGTCCATCATGGACTCCATCCCACAAACCTCAGCTTCTGGAACTCAAGGCCACAGGGCCAAGAGGAACACCATTCACAGTTTGCTGGGAGAAGGGAATCTGCTTCAATTCCCGAGCTTGAAGGAAGCTTTGAGACCAGGACATAGCTGGACTCTCAAATGATAATTTCCCTCATGAAGAATTTTCCAGGAAGCTGATGCCTAATGCTCTCTGTCCCCTCAAAACGGGCTGTGGGTCTGGCTTACCCATTTGCACCTACTCCCTTTTTGTCCTATCCTCTTTCGGCAAAAATTGTTTTCTTTAAAGTTAATCGTGCAAGTGATACATGGATACATTCTGGTGTCCCGATGTGCCGATTGAACCAAAGAAAGTTAACGTTAAGGGAGACATGCCCCACCTTCCCACAGACTCCCTGTTTTCAGCTTGGAGTGACACCTTCCAGACTTTGTACCATGGCGTAAACACAGATTTCGGTGCACGTGGAGCTAATGGGACACGTCCCCCTTGTGCATATGTGGCATATGCTATTTCACAACTTGCGTTTGCCATGCGACTGTGTCTTCCCAGGCTGCTACATTTCAGACTGTGTCATCCTTTTACCTGCTGTAGAGTATTCCACAACTCAACCACAGAGCCACCTCTGCGCTGAGAGACCTCTAGGGGGGTTTCAGTTGGTTTGCTATTCTGAACTGCCACAGTGGGTGCTCGCTCTCTCGTGAGCACACGTGAGAGGACCAGGCCAGGCCAGGGAGGAAATGCTGGGCCACAGCCTTGTCCCTGGAAAAGGTATTCCCTTCTCAAGGTTCAGAGCCTGGTCTACCTTGTCTCACACACTCCGTTGGCTCAGTAGGCAGCTGCTGCCTGGGAGAAGCCCATTTCCTGAAAAGATTGTGAATTCCCAATAGGCCTCACCAGGTGTATCTCTGGGAATGCCTCAGCAGGTCACAAGAGACTGACCATGACAGCTTTGGTGGCTGTTCAGCCCTGCACCACCCTTGAAGCTGGAAGCCCCCTCCTCAACTCCTGTGAGGAACAGTGATGAGCAACAAGAAGTCATATCTAGCTTTTCTGAGGGGGGGGCTCTGTGTGTCCCACCCCCTTTCCCTACACATGAAAGGCTGGCATGTGCCCAGTGGGTGAGGCCGGGCACTCTCTCCTCCCCTGGCCATGCTGAGCGCCACCTCAGCCTCTGCCTCAGGGTGTCCACCGTGCTCTGGAGGACCCTGTGATGGCAAACTGTCCTCCTGAAGCCACCCCCTCCCTGCCAAGCTGCCATTTTCCCAGGCTCTGCCCTCAGCAACATAGCAGATGCCCCCCTTCAGGAGTCAGCAGCTAATATCTGTTTATCTGTATCTGCTTCTTTAAAAAGAGCCATAGGAGACACGGCATTGAACTGGCTGGAGAGCCCTTGAGAAGAGCCAGGTGGGTTTGCCCCATCTGGCGCCTCTGTAAGGCTGGTCAATCCCGGCAGAGGTGCAGAGAGACAGAAGGCAGGACCCCCAAAGGGAGTTTAGGTTTACCCCATGCTCTACAAGTACACAACTCGGAAGAGGTTGCTCTTTAGCTAGTAGGTCTCCCCACAAGCCTTTGAGGGGGATTACTCTCGCCATTTGTAGATGAGGACACAGAGGTTCAGAAAGCAATTGGTGAGTGGCCCCTGGCTGGTAAGGGTCTCCCCTGAGCACAGCTTCCTATCTGGAACCGTGCATCAGCCTGCCAGAGGATGAGGGCCTTGCTGGAGAAAGCAGGGGAGTGGCAGTAACCAGAAGGTCTGACGCTAGAAACATGGGCTCAGAAAGCCTCGGAGACAGCAGGCCTCCCAGCAGGGACCACCTGTCACCTCTCAGGGGCAACCTAGTCCCCCCTGCACTAAGGAACACCAGCGTGCCTCAGCGTCCTTGGAGCCTTGGTCAGCACCCAACGGCCCCCAGGCACTACTTCTATGCCCCCTCCTACTGGCCCTGAAAAAGTTGCCTAGGCGGTGATTCAATGCTCTTGACAAATATGTATTGAGATCCTGCCCCGCCGTGAGAACCAAGTAGGAATAGGACAAAAGCAGGTCCCTGAACTCCCCTTGGAGGGTGGGGAAACTGCCAACCAAGAAACAAACATGTAATGTTAATAGCCCAGTAGGGAGGGGCGCCAGAGACAAGGGGTCAGAGAATAAGTGTGTGTTGGGGGAAGGATGTTGTGTGAAAGAGGTCAGAAAGTCAGAAAGGGCATCTGTAGGTCACACTGAAGCAGAAGTCAGAAGGGAGAGAAGGAGCGAGCCGTGCAGATGGGGGGGAGGGGGGGAGGGTTGGTAAATACGGTTTCGTGCAGAGACAACTATCAGTGCAAAGGTCTTAAGGCAGAGTGTGCCCGGCAGGGCTGAGAAACAGGAAGGAGGCCATGGAGTGAGCAAGAGGAAGAATTGAAGGAGGTAAGGTCAAGGGTGGAGATATTAGGGACAGTCACATGGAGTCTAGGGGGTGAGGGTCCCTCAAAGGTTCTGGTTCGCAGAGGCTGTGAGCTCTCAAAAAAATGTGGCAAAAATTCCTGGAAGCTGGGAAAAAGCAACAGATTCCTTCTTTCTTTCTCCTCCCTGGGATCCTTCCCTTGTTACCCTGGGCCATAACAATGTGGTCATTTTCTCCATCTCATCTTCCTCCTCCTCTTCCTCTCCTTCCTCCCACCTCCTCTTACTCCTCCCTGTACCCTCCTCCTCCTTCCACCTTCCTCCTCTTCCCGTTCTTCCTTCTCCTCCCTCTCCGCACCTGCCCCTGACCTTGTCCCTAGCTGGCTTGCCTGCATGCAGCGAGACAGTGGCCGCCTCCCAGTTGCAGGCAGGCACAGGCAGAGGACAAGACCAAGGAAGGGACAGAGGAAAGAGGCCCCCAGTGAGGCAGGCAGCAGCACGAGGGACGTCAGGTCACGGGGGCCTCTGACCACTATTCATTTCAGTCCCCTGGTGTCTCCATCAATAACCGTCTGCCAGGACCAGGGGGGAGGTGTGGGGAGGAGGGAGAAGGCGGGGTGATCTGGGTCTGGATGGGGATGGATGAGCCGGGAGTGGGGGAGAGGCTTCTTGGCACTCACACCTGCTCTCAGCCTGGGGCAAGAGTTGGAGGTGGGGCAGGTATGGAGCCCACAGGTTGCCGAGAGTTTCTCCCTCCCTGGTTTCTCTCCCTGCTTCCTCCCTCCTATCTTTACGTCCTCTTTGCACGTACATTCCCTTCCATCTCCTCTCTGAAACCTCTCTGGGAAGGGAGGCAGAACCAATTGCTTCACTGGAAGAGGAGGAAGGGGTGCTTCCTGGGTGATGGAGGAGAAAGGAACTGTGGAGGATGCTGGGAGCACTCTGTGCCAGGGCACCAGGAAGCCAGAGCAAGCCCGGTAACAAGGGTTGGCATAGGCACCACCAGCCCGCAGGCCTCATAGGAAGCGGGCCCGGGCCACAGGGCCTGGCACACGGTGGGCACTTGGGAAGTAGTTAACAAATGGCCATGAGAATGACCAAAAGGCCAGCTGTGGGTGGTCAAGAAGTGAGGTTGGCTTGAGATGGACTAGACAAGTCAAGAAGGGCTGCTTGGAGTCAGTAGAACTTGATCAGATTCTTGGAAGATGGATGGGACTGGAAGATGGGAAAATGAGGAGAGAAGAGCATGAGAACAAAGGCAGGGGAGGCAGTGGAGGGAGAGAAGACAGTGAAACAAGGGAGGTAGCCAGCCTGGAGGGGAGCCTTCTCTGGAGCATGAGTGGCTTTGGAAAATCTGAGGTGACAGCACCCCTGGAGACTCAAGCCTTCTGTTGGCTCAAGTTGACTTTTGACTTCCCCCATGACCTGGGTCTTGTTGGCCTCCGGAGCCATATTCAGCCACGTGTGCAGGCAGAGGAAGAGGCCCCTGACACTGGGCAGCTGGAGGGAACTGCCAGAAAAACTCTCCCATTAGCAAATATGCTCTTTGCTTTGTCACCATGCCTGAAGGGCCAGCATTAAAAAGTCACCCCTTGAGTTAGGTCGGTGCTCTGTAAAATTCAGATTCCCTGGCGAGGCACCGTCAGAGTCACTCAGGGGGAAAGCTCCACTGGAATGACCTTGGAGACCACTGGGTCAACCCTCTCAGTCCACACACGGGGAGACTGAGGCCACACAGGAAACAGAATTCACCAGGGTCACCTAGAGAATTAGAAGCACAGCAAAAGCGGGCCTCAGGTCCAGTGTTGAGCATTGGTGGGCTACACGTGCCTGAGAAGCCTCTGACTGGGAGGGGTGTGAAGATATCACTGCACATGTGACAACAGGGGACACACGGACAGCCCCACTCACTTCATTATCACAGCCAGGCCTGGGGTCCTCCCTACAGATGGAGACTATTCGGCAGACCAGGAGGGTCCCCCCGCATCATCCCTGATGGAGCAGCCGCAGCACTCCTAAGGGGCCAGAATGAGTTCATGGTCAAACGTCACTAGAGGTGCTGGGGGTGAGGGCTGGAAGCTGCCCCTTCTGGGAGGTACTGGGGCTGGAGCTGAAACAGACAGAACAGCACCCTGGAGGAGGAAGGGAGGGAGGGAGGGAGAAGGCCGAGCTGAGCGAGCGCCTGAGGCATCAGGGCACGAAAAGGGACCCACGGGGAGAGGGGGCGTGGTGGTGGTGATGGTTGGAGGGGGAAAGATGCAGAGTGGGGAGACTTCAGCGGCGAGTGAGCAAAACAAAAAAGCAACGCGAGGGACAAAAAACCGACAGGAAAACGGAGAGGCAAGAAAGCTCGAGTAGAGTGCACAGGAGAAAGAGAGAGAGAGAGAGAGCGAGCGAGGTGGGGAGAGGGACCCAGAGCGGGGAGGGGCCCAGACTGGAGGGCGGGCGAGAGGGCGCGTCGGCGGCCCGGGGGCGCCCCACTGACCCTTCTCGGCGCTTGCTTCCCTCCCCAGGCTGCGCTTTCCTCACCTACTGCGAGCGTGAGTCAGCGCTGAAGGCCCAGAGCGCGCTGCACGAGCAGAAGACCCTGCCCGGGGTAAGTGGCGCCCGCCGAGGCGCGAGCGACGGACGCGCCGACAGGGGGCGACTTCGGGAGGCCGGGCTGCGAAGCGGCCGGCCGGGGGATCGCGGGCCAGGGCGCGCGCCTGCCTTCGCTCGGGAGTTTGCGCCATCCTCCTCCCCTCCCCGCTCCGTGCCCCTAGAAGCCCCGAGGCGCCGAGCCAGGGAGAGGGCTCGTGGGCGCCGGGCTCGGAGCTGGCCCCGGGGCCTCCACACTGCGCCGTCCAAGCCCGACGGAATCCCGGGCGGGGGGCGAACTCCGCCACGGCCACGGAGCTGGGGCTTGGCTCCTCCCCCGGCCCTCCGGGAGCCTCCGATCGGCTCCCTGATCCGCGCACTGCACGCGCGGCAGCCGCGGCGGAGACGCGGGGTGCCCTGGTCCCCAGGAGCCCAGAGCTGC
>NW_027528357.1:2318259-2402338 GCF_008692635.1 Crocuta crocuta
GCTCGGCGCCGCAAGTGAGATCACCGCGGTTTATTTAAGGAGCCAGCCCTCGTCTTTGATAAACTATCGCGCCTCAGCCCTGGTTTATAGCTTCTGTGCGGGGGAGAAGAGAATTATTTATGGCCCCCCTAACTGGGTGTGATATCAGCCATGGCTATTATCGAGGCTAGTTCATCACCATAAAATAAGAAGTGTTCCTCGGGTCAAGGGTCTGCGCGGTCTCTCCTGTGGGTTCAGAGAGATGGGGGGGGGGTAGATATACTGCTCGCCGAGTATCTAAAGATAAATGGAAAGATGTGAATGTTTGTGGGCATAATTTAAAGAATTTACAAATATACCGTGTTTAGGCTTATACAATGGACACTGCAGGGGAGCACGTGTATTCTGTATGCATGCTCACCAGTGTTTACACATGCATGTTTACATTCTTACCAAGCAAACCTGTATGTAAACACACGTTTCCATTTCTGCCCCACAGCGGGAAAGGTTAACCAGGTAGACTGAAAATGCAACCCTGGGTCGGGGCAGCTTTCCCTTGCATCAAAGATCCTTCGTTACCCATTTAGGGGAGGGGAGGGCCTTCCTTCCATTAAGACAGCCTTTGTATTGTATTTTGGTACTTGTGATTGCAAAGCACGGGGCTGAGTCATCTTAATAACATACCCGCGGATGCAAATGTATGGAAATCATGTACCGCACAGGTTTTTGTGTGGAGCCCAGCTCTGGCACGGTGGCCATTCCCCAGTTGGTTTTTTAGTGGCGCCGCTACATGCACATATATTATAGTAATTACTTTCTGGGTGCCCTCTGTAAGATGGCAGAAATATGCTCCACATCGCCCCATGTTATGTGTGAAGCATAAAGCCATATTGTAAGATAATCAAAGCCTTCTGAGAAAGGTTTGTGCTGATTAATAAAGTGTTTATGGTACTTTGTTTTGGGGGAGACTGTGATAGATATTTTAGAGCCACCCAAATGGAATAGAAAATACCACATTGTTTTGGGAGGCCCTTCATCAGCTTGAGAGAGATTGCTGGGGAGTTTCGTGATAGCTAAAAGCTGGGAATTAGATGGGGAAACAGAAAGAGAAAGTGGGAGGGAGAGGCTCGGGATTTTAAAGGGGGAGAGACTGGGGACTGGGAGAATTTCAGCAGCAAGTGTGGATTGTTCAGATTCTAACATTAACTTGTGGTTGTTTATTTTACATATAATAGAATAGCTAAATGATGGAGTGTATTAGTTCTTTAATAATTTATAGAAATACTTTGATGTTGCAGTAATTACATTAAAGGTCACATATCAAAGGTAATTTGGTTGAGCAGCTGTGATGGTTTCTCAGAAGCAATCAATACCACTGTCCGTGGTGCTGATTTCACCAAGGGGCCTGCCAGATTAAAGCAGGCTTATTACCAGGCAGAAAGGCCCAGGGGAAATCAGGAGCACATTGGAGCGACGCGCCAGCCCCCCTTCCACCGATAATTAACACTGTTCCCCATAATCTGCGCTAATCCTTCATACTGGGAGATCCAGTGGCATTTTTCTCAAATCACAAAGACAAGTTGGTAAAGTTTGGGAGAAAGGATAAAAAGAAGCATGAATGTATGTTGGGAGATGGGAGGGGTGAGGAGAAGCCAACGGTGGAGCTAAAACATAGCCTAGAGTCTCCTAGCAGTGCCTGGAAAGCCTGTCCTTTCTTCAAAGGCCTCACACGGAGACTCGGCCTCAAAGACCTCATCACAATTCTCAGGAAAGGCACAGCCTACAGGGGGAGGGACAGAGAGAAAAGACAAGATTGAAGCTCAAAATTCCCAGGGCACATTGTCCCCACACACACTCACATGGAAAAAAATGAAAAACAAAATGGCCACATAAAATTATGCTTTAAAGTGGTTTCCAGAAAGCAGAACTGGTGTTACTACTGTTGGTCGATTCTCTCCTTTGAGATTGGAGAAAGCTTGACACTAGCAAATACAGGGACAGGACCAATCAAAATGCTCTCACCCACCCAAATAATGGGTGTTCCCACCAACTGAGGCTGTGCCCATGACCACCTGTTAGGTTGGGGGGCACAGAGAGAGACCTCTTCTTGCTTGAGATGATCACACTAGGTGCCCCAGTGAGTGCACTGTATGTCTGATTAAGGAGCAAGGAATTGAAAAAAGAACCTAGAAAACTGGTAACCTCTGCAATTTGGGCACTTTTCCAGACTTCAAAATCCATTAAAGTCAATCCATTAAAACCAGCCCTCCAATTTCTCACTGAAAAGAAAAAGAGAGGAGAAAATAGTACAGACAACCCATTCTGTTTCCCAGCAAGTTACAGAGCTAGTCTGTTGGCATCAAGGAAAACAATCCCATTGTTGTGCACACACACACACATACACCACCATCACCAAAACCAACAACAAAACAACAGAGACAGAGCTAAAGATGTCCTCATTTGGGGACTGAGAAGGGGAGCTGACATTTATCTTGGAGTAAGTGGAATCTCAGAAACCATTCCACAATGGCTGTTCTTACAAGTCAGAGGTCAGGATCCCTGCATACCAGCAAAACCAAAGCCCCTGAGATGGCTTACAGAGTCATTCCTGGATCAGTATCACAAATGGATTACTTTTTTTTGAGTTTGGAATGACTTTGTTAGAATGTAATCAGGGTCCTATTGAGCACTATCTTCTCTAGCCAGAATCTAGGCAGAGTGTTCCCACTTTTCTAAACTCTTCATTTCTATCTCTTCTTCACATTCTTTTTTTTTTTTTTTTTTTTTTTTTGAGAAAGAGAGAGAGTGAGCACAGGAGAGGGCCAGAAAGAGAATCTTAAGCAGGCTCCATGCTCCCATATGGGGCTCAGTCCCACTACCCTGGGATCATGACTGAGCCATATTCAAGAGTGAGGCTCTCAATGGACTGAGCCACCCCAGGTGCCCCTCTTCTTCACACTCTTGATCTCTCATTTCTGGCCTTCTGCCCATCTCCAGCCCATTCTCTTCCCTATCCAATGTTTGTTCCACTATTTGTAAGGTATAGTTGACATGGGATAATTTCTCAATCCACCAACAAGTATTTCCTGAGTGTGTGTCGGGCACTGTTCTAGGCATCCTGGCAGATACAGTGATTAGAAAAACTCATCCCTACCCCTCTTGGAGTTGTCTATCAAGTTAGAGACAAAAGCCACACACATGTACAAAAATATCATCAACAATACAAGACAGCAGGTTATTATAAAATGGGTAGTGTAGACAATTGCTCAATAATAACAATTAATATTTATTAAGCACTTATTATCTGATATTTCATTATCAGAAAACAAGCATGTTATCTCCATTACCTCATTTTATCTTCACAACTACTCTATGATGAAGATATCAGGATTATTCCCTAAACATGCAGAGGCCCAAGTTTAAACTAAGCAATTTGTCTGAAGTCACACAGTTAACAAATGGTCAAGCCAGGACCAGCACTAGGTCTGCTACCCAAACCCAGGATACTTATCTCTCTTATTTTTTTTTAAATGTTTTTATTATTTATCTCTAGGAGAGAGAGAGAGAGACAGCGTGAGCAGGGGAGGGTCAGAGAGAGGGAGTCACAGACTGAAACAGGCTCCAGGCTCTGAGCTGGCAGCCAGCACAGAGCCCGATGCAGGGCTCGAACCCACGAACCGCGAGATCATGACCTAAGCGAAAGTCGGATGATTAACCGACTAAGCCACACAGGCGCCCCTACTTATCTCTCTTTTTTAGTGCTACCAGTTGCTTTAGAGGGGACCCAGGTGACCGTGGGGTATAGGAGTTGCTTGAGGGTTTTGTTCAGGATATGGGCAGGTTGGGAATAGATTGTTAGGAGGAAGACAGCTATGTCAGATGAGAGCACTGGTCTGGGAACAGCTTGGAGACAAAGCATGCATGACAGGTCAGGAGCTGTGAGCTGGGCTGGACAGGTCCACTCTGAGAGTTCCCTGGGGCCAGAGTGTTCACAGGAGGCCTCTTGAAAGAATTCAGTTCCTTAAAATAGGCCCCTGCTGCTTAGTCCCAATGCCCCAAACCCCTGCCTTTCAGACTTTGCAGGCAATTGTCTTCTAGGAAGACCCCATCTGTTTCCAAAGTTAGAAATTTATGGCCTCTGGGGAGAGACTCCAATTAGGAAAACCAGGAGACATGGCCAGTAGTGGCTAGCACTTTGCTCCTCTGACAGCAGAAAGGGCTGCTCACCAGGACTCCTGAGGGGGAAGAACTGGGTTCAGTTAGCAGGAGGCTAACTCCCAGAAGAGGGAGCAAGCAGGGAAGAGGGGAGGAGAGGGAGCTGGCAAGAGAAGGGAGAGTAGGAGCTATATCTGCTTGGTAAACATTAAAGTTCCAATTCACTAGTTAAAGATTGGCTTTTGTGCCCTCACTCCAGCCACCAGAGAATACAAAACAAACCAACACTCTCCTCTCTGTCTGTCTCCCACCCCCAGCCCTGGATCCAGCCCCCTAGACGAGCAACATCACTGCCATCACACCTCCGGCCTCAGGTCTCTACAACTCAGGACCCGTCATTTCCATGGAAATTCAGTGTGACCTTCCTGGAGTGTACGAGGAAAGACTTAAAGTGGAAAATTAAAAAATAAAACAGAGGCACCAGGCTAGCTCAGTTAGTAGAGCACACANAAAGCACATATATATATATATATATATATATATATTTTTAGTTTTAGTTTTATTTATTTTGAGAGAGATAGAGAGCAGGTGGGGGAGGGGCAGAGAGAGAGAGGGAGACAGAATCCCCAACAGGCTCTGAGCTGTTGGAGCAGAGCCCGATGTAGGGCTTGAATTCATGAATTCTGAGATCATGACCTGAGCCAAAATCAAGAGTCAGACACTTCAACTGACTGAGCCACTCAGGTACCCCAAGCACACAACTCTTAATCTCAGGGTCATGAGTTCAAGCCCCACATTGGGCATGGAGCCTACTTAAAAAACAAAACAAAGACAAACAACCTTCATCGGATTTCTGGCCCCACTGGTTCAGGTTGCCTCCTTTGTCTTTGTCTCTCTCGATTTCCTTTGCCCAAATCTCATCTTGTCTTCCATTCTTTCTCTTTCTCTCTTTTCTTCTTATGTCTGATTCCTCCTCCATTCTCACCCTTCTGGTAATTTTTCTCTTTCTTTTTTCCCCTTTCATTTTCCACCTTTTCTTCATTTACCTTTCTCACTTGCCTCTCCTGGCTCTATCTTCTCCTCCTTCCTTCCTCTTCCTCCGCCCAACCCACCTCCACCTTGACATCCTTAGATACTCTAGTGGGACCTTCACCAGCTTTCCTAGGGCTTCCCTAATGAGGCCCATCTCCCTCCTGACAGCCCTGCTATGGAAGGATCCATCCAATTTTATGTACAACTGTAAAGATGAATGATAAGTAAGAAGGATGCAGGCAAGAACAAGATGAATAAATTATAAAGGGCAAATGATGACAAGACAGGGGTCCCCAGAGACAATGATATGATAACAGAAACTAAAGACGAATTTATGATGGATGTAGTTAGCATGTACGGAGGCTGTTAATTCTTCAGGGTAGTTTTACAACTTCTGGTGATTGGCACAATCAAAGCGTTTCATTTTAGACATATGATGTATTTCCACTTGTCTGTCGTCTAGGTACAGTGTTGGCGTTTGTCTCTATATGGTGAGCCTGGGTCCCGTCAGCACGTGTGCTTCCCTCCCCAGCCCCTGCCACCTTTGTGCATCTTGGCCTTGAGTGGTTGGGTCACAAGCCAGATCCCTGCACACCTCCAGCTCCCTGGTCCTGCTGTCTTTCTTCTTACTGAGTGTATAAGTTAGGGGACTGCTGCAACAAAATGATGCAAACTGAGGAGTTTAGACAACAGCAATTTATTTTCTTACAGTTCTGGGGCTAGAAGTCCAAAATCAAGGTGTTGGCAAGGTTGATCCCTACCGACGGCTGTGAGGGAGGATGTGTTCCAGGCCTCATGCCTCATTTCTGGGAGCCTCAGGCATTCCCTGGATTGTAGATGGCATTCTTCCATGGTGTCACATCATGTTCCCTGTAGCTGTGCATGTCTGTGTCCAGATTTCTCCTCTGATAAGGACACTCATCATATGACCTCACCCTTAACTTGATTATTTCTGCAAAGACCCTATATCAAATAAGATCACCTTCATGGGTACCGGGTGTGGGTTAGGACTTGGCATCTTTTGGAGGGAACACAGTTCAAACCATGACACTGAGAAAAAAGCAACTCTTTGGCTCTTCCATGACAGGGAGGAAAAGTCTTCAAAAGCATTTGGGTCACGGGGGGGGCGGGGGCACCAGACCTTGCTCTTCATCTCGCCCTGGCCTTGAATGTTTTCTTTCTTTCTTGGGGAATTGAATCACATGTCTTCCTTCTTTTCCCATATTTCTTAAAAAGAACTATTCATCTGTCCTTTTAGAGCATTGGTTTTCAACTTGAGAGCAATTTTGCCCCTCAGGGGACATTTAACATTGTTTGAAAATTCTACTGGCATCTAGCAGGTAGGGGCCTGGAAGTCGCTAAACATCCTACACTATAATGCACAGGACAGCCCCACCATAATGAATTATCTGGTCCCAAATGTCAATAGTGCCAAGGGACCCCAGGCCCTGTGTTAGGGCCAAGGGTGAGGGGCAAACATACAATCAGGCCTTAAGGCAGGTGCTTCCTCTCTCTTATTCAAGGGCCGTCCTCACTTGGGGGACAAACCTCAGGGTCCTTAGAGTGTCACAGGTAGGAGGGTTTGTTAAGGGGCACACTCCCCAATGGCGAAACATGGAGGGAGTAATGGACAGCAGAAGAGGGCAAGGCTCACCTCCAGGCATTAAAGACCCTTTCTGGTTGGCCGTTCACATACACTTATGTATCTGCAAGTCACATTTGCCTTAGCAGCTGAGTCTCACCAGTGATCTGTGGTCATGGAATCTGTGATCTGAGCAAAAGGAGTTGCAAGTTTGCTTGTGACAGAGCTGGGGCCAGAACCCAGGCCTCCGCAGCCCACCCATGCGTGCAGTTTCTCCAGCTCCTCCCTTTGCAGGATCCCCATCCTGCCAGGAAACAGATCTGGCCGCCTCTCAGACCGTGCCACAGACAGGAAGGCTGGGGCTGAGAGTATATTATGCAGAAGGGAACACCAGAGTTCCCACGGGGAAGGCAGAAATGCCTTAAATCCAGAGACTGAGCACTAGAGAGGGACGGGGGCTACTGTGGCACTAATCCTCTGATCTTGCCTCCTCTCTTCTACACCAGGCCTTAGCCCAGCCCACCTCCCTTACTTCTATCCAGAGACTTCATTCCTCTTCCCACAGAGAAATCTCAGAGTCTTCCTCCTGCCTGGGCCTTTGCCTCTCCTAGACTGTCCACTCTCCTCTTCTCTGTCCCTGCCCACGCTGGCCTAGGTGGGAAGGTGTCCCCGTCTTTCAAGCAAATGACTCTTAACTCCCATAAGGAGTCATTCCCAAATGGTGGGCTGCCTTGTCCCAGCAAAGATGGGCAACGCTGGGTGATGATGGCAGGAAGCAGTGTGGTTCCTTATTCTTCAATTATTCATGAAAATACTTCCCGTAAAGAGAAAAGGGCTCAAGTTCAGGGGGAATGAGGTCTCTCAAAGTCTCAGTTTATCGTGGTTGGGTGTGTGTTTTGATCAGAGGCCTTTATGGTGCTCTCAATTAGACCACTAGGGGGCACTAGGCAAGTGGCTTCCTCCCCTGGTGGAGGAGTACTGAGTGGGCACAAAGCAAGTGGGCCTGGTGGGCCCAGTGCTGTGTTCAGCACAGAAGAGGTAAAATGATGCCAAAAACACCACTCCATCCACTTACAGCACTTACTGCCTGTAGTGAGGACACCAACCAGCTGGATGGCTTGGGACAAGCCACCCTGACCTTTCTGGACCTCTTTCTTAATTCTATAATGAAAATCTTATGTGTAAGAACTTCATATGCTGTGGATTGCTATAAATAACCCAAGGATTATTATGAATGACAAAACAATGAAGTCAGCGTGAATGACCTCTGGGTCAATACATTGCTACAGTAAAATCTGATGACTCCTAACTCATACATGAAATAATCACAGGACAATAAAAATATAAAATGGTCAGATGTGCAATTTGGACCATACTTCCTGTTACATTTCAGAAAGTCAAGATGACTGTGACCTGGGATGACCAGAAAGGGCTCCATGGAGGGGAGATAGAATCCAGGTGTGTATGAGGGAAGGGAGACTGGAAAGGTCGTAAGGAGGGCAGACTCTGGTGAGCCAGGAATGTGAATTTTCCTTCTGAGTTAGGGATGCGAATGGGGAGAATGTGGTTGGGGAATGGAGCAGGCCTTTTTCACACCTGCTGTTCTTCCAAACCTCCAGCCCATATAGCCTGCAGGCCCCAGCCAGCTCCAGGCAGATGAGTCACCCTGATATCCTGCTCACCTCCAGGCATGGCTTCAGGCCGCAGCAATGCCCGGTTTCCCTCCTCCCTGGAAAAGCCTGCCTCCTGCTCTCACCCACCACAATCCTCCCTTGGGCTTTAAGACATAGCATTAAGCCCCCGACTTCCTCTAGCAAGCTCTCCCAGGCTGCTGCAAGCCACATCGGTCTCCTCTGTGTCTGAGCAGGGTCAACAGCACTGGGGTCTAAACCCTGGCTGAAGTGTGCATCTGGGATCAATGCATCAGCATTATCAGTGTGCTTGTTAGAAATACAGTCTTCGGGGCGCCTGGGTGGCTCAGCTGGTCAAGTGTCCGACTTTGGCTCAGGTGGTAAGCTCACACTTCATGGGCTCTAGCCCCTGTGTCAGGCTCTCTGCTGTCACTACAGGGCCCACTTTGGACCCTCTGTCCCCCTCTCTCTGCGCCCCTCCCCTGCTCATACTCTCTCAAAAACCAAACCAAAAAAAAGAAATGCAGTCTTGGGCCCCACCCCAGGCAGAGTCTCATCACACAGACTGTACCCCACCGCATTTTAACAAGGTCTCTAGAAGATTCATGTGCACAAAAAAATTGATGGCCACTGGCCTCACTTTAGGGTCTGAAAGATAATGCCTTATTTTTAGTGCTCCCAGAAGCAGAGTCTAGACAAGCATTTGAATGCAAGTGGTCTCTGTAGATAGTGACCCCCGGAAACATGAATAGAAAGTGAAGAAGTATGACAGGAGGAAAAGAAATCAATCAAAGGTGTGTTATCAGGCAGACCAGCTTCCACTGTGAGTGGCACTTAGTTCCACCGGGGACTCTAGCCCCAGCGTGGATCGCACTCCCTGGGGTCATCCACCCACAGGGCGAAGGAACTGGGGTGTTTACACACCAAGCCTTTCCACCTGTCTTTGGCTGAGAATATGCGCAGGGATCATTAATCCCCCAGCTCTCCTGGCTTGCCATGTGGGTGGGCAAAGCGGGCCCCATGGTCCAAGAAAGCCCTCAACCACCAGGTGCGGGTGCTGGCAATTGGAAGGTCAGCTGTCACTGCAGTGAGGAGAACAAGGGGCTCTGGGCAGGACCCTGCCTGCATTTGCCCCTGACTCTGCACTCTGGAATAGGAGAGATGGTAACAGAAGCCTGCCTCTCCAGCCTTGATGACAACGACCACTCACTGAGTGCTCGCTATGTGCCAGACACATCACACGTATTATCTCATTTATTTGCCAAGGCAGCATAGCACAGATGCCCTCACGTAAGCACTGTCTTACAGAAGAGGACACTGAGGCAAAGGAGCTTACTCGGGATCCTGTGGCCAGGGAGAGGTCTGGCTGCAAGGCCCGTGCTCCTCCCACTGAATCCTGTGGCACCAGATGTGGGTCAGAGCTTCGCAAGGGCAGGAATAGTGTTGTCTTCCTTAGTCCCTGTCACCTACGGCCAAGATCAGGCTGCCCCCACAGAAGGTTCTGGCATCAGTGCTAGAGCCCTAGGGGGCAACATGAGGCAAGGCAGTGGCCCTATAGGTGTCACCACATCTTAGCTCTGCCTTTAGATTGCAAAGCATTGCCTTTACATGGAAAGCAGTACCAGATTCCAGCTTCAGCTCTGTCTTGATCCTTACGTTGTGCCTTAAGAAACCACTAAACCTCTCTGAACCTCAGTTGCAGTGACTCCCCTATCAGAACTGCATTTGGATGCAGTGGCTTCAACAAATGGAGCTTTGGTTTTTTGCATATCACAAAAAACCTGATATGTAAAAAACCACATCCGGGGTTTGGCAGCATAACAAATCAGAGTCTCTTCCCTCATGGTTATAAAATGGCTGTCCCAGCTCCATGCATCACATCCATGGTCAAGCAGAGTTAAGTCCAGCCATGTCTGTCCTTTTATCAAAAATGTAGAAGGTTTTCCAGAGGCCCCTGCCCTGGCAGACTTCCATGTATGTCTCATTGGCCAGAACTGTGTCATGTGATCACCCTAGCTGCAAGGCAGGCTGGGAAAGGGGATTTCATATCTGTCATGAAAAAAAAACAAAACAAAACCCTGTACTTTGGTTCATGAAAGGGAAGGGGAAGAGGGTGGGGGTAATGGGCAGGAGCCAGTAGAGCCTACCCCACCAGCCTCACTGAGATGGGTGGGGGTTACAGAAGAAGACAGTAGCCCCACCCCACCCATAAGCAGGGTTTGCTTACATGAAGAGGCTGAGTCAGAAAGAGGAATTTCGCAGTGTGTTCCAGAGATGTTTCTTCAACATGGCACTGCTAACTCAGCACGTTTATTCAACTACTGACATGGTTTCTAATTCCATGGGCTTCATAGTGGGGGACGAAGATCTCAGCCCATTATTTTTATCATCTGTATCTCCCTTGAACTTGTATCCTTCTGTGCCTCTGTATGTGGCTTAAATACTAAAGAATCAAAGGCCACTGTGCCTACAGACAGCTGTACCCACATCATAGGCATTCTGTGGCCGTTTCCCCACCCTCACTCTTTTGTCCACTGCAACAGTGGGTACATACTGACTGAAAGTGGCCCAGCCAGTTTTCAGGGCCAGTAACAATGGGGACAACTTTATTTTTCAGCATCTGAAGCATGGCACTTCTGGCTTCTTATAATGGGGTGTGGAGTAAGGCCATGTGCCCAGTGCAAAGCCTGTCTGACAAATGAGAATTTAGCCTCGTGATTAGCTTCAGCCCCGCTGGATGGAGCTGGGAAGGAAAAGGTCAGAGATGGCCCCAGGGTTGGTGTGTGCTCCCTTGTGGCCTCTGCCAGCAGCTTGAAGAGGGCCCCCAAACCCTTTCTATCCCCCAGTGTCAGGGGCTGGTCCAAAAGGTAGTGAGCCTCTGGCCACAGAAGTGTTCAAGCAGTCTGACTTGCCTTGGGTTGGAGAAATGCAATGCAGGCAGTTCCTATGTTGGACCGAGTCACTTTTAGGCGAGCCAAGATCCCATGATTTTATCCCTGTTTTACTTGTTTCTCCAACATATAAGGCCCCACAGCTCTGGTCCCAGTCTGAAGCCCTGGCCAAACCCCACTGTCCTGCTTGCATTCCCCAGCCTCGATTCAGGAGGACATCCTTATCTCTCCCTTCTCTGAAGACCCTCAGGATTTAGAGCCCACCATGCCACTTGGCAGACTCAGGCCCCGATTTCAGCCACCCGAGCTCTCCCACTCTGAGCTGTGTGAACTTGGGCAAATCGTTTCACTTCTCTGTGCTTCATCTCAACCCTGGGACGTTAGGAGTGCCTTTGTCCTGGGGCTCTTTCTGCATAGCATGAGGTGATGCCTGCAAAGCATGGAGCACCCCGTATACTCAGAGGAAATGTGTGGTGGTCCCTCCACTGCTGTTGTTGCTGCGGTAGCCATTCTCTCTCCCCTCCGGAGGGCTGTGTCTCCCTGCTTAGCCCCTTCCGATCCATCTCCACCCTTGTTGCCATCTGCCCTGGTCTGGTGGGGCACTGACCCACGGTGCATAGCAGCAAGCACACGAGCTGCATAGCCTAGCACAGGGCCAGCCACATGAGGAGCCCGACAAACCCCAATGAACAGAAGCCAAGTGTGGAAGTGGCAGAAACCTCTCCGGAGGCTGCTGGTCCTTCCCCTGCCAAGGCCTGGCTGGGCTTGAAGAGAATGATTCAGGATCACTTCTTCATGTTCTCGTGAGAGGTATGAGCTAAGTTTGTCCCGTCGGTTCCCACAATCCACACGAGACCTACATGCTTCCCTCACTACTCCCCATTCACGGAACCACACCCCAAGAAAGGGCAGCACCCCTGGAAGCTGGGAGAGGGAAGCCCAGAAGATTTAAAACCCTAACCAGTAAGAGCAGAAGCAGACTCATGTCCCGGCACCCACGTGGCTCCTCATGGTCCAGAAGGCCCTCCCAGGCAGGGCGACCCAGGGATCTGAGATGAATATGCATTTGGCCTCTCCCAGCAGCCCTGACAGCTGGTATCTGACAGCTGGGACTGCTCAGGGCCCGAGAGAAGGTTTTTAATTCAATCCGTAAGTGTTTCCTGAGCACCCACCAGAAGCACGGTCCTGTGCGAGGTGCGGCATGGCAGGTGGAAGGGAGGAGAGGCCGAGGACCCTGCTGCCCCTTGGGGCTTTCCCTCCTGCAGAGGAGAAAAGATGTACACGCCAAGCAATTAGAGGACAATGGATTGTGACTTTGGACTGAAAGGTAGAGCTCCGAGTAGCCTGGGGGCCTTGCGAGGTGGTGTTTACTGAGCGCCTTCTGTGAGCCCATGCTGGGCAGGATTGGGGCACCTAGAAGTGGGCTGGAGACAGCATTCCATTGGGACAAGAGCAAGCACAAAGGAGGAAGGGAGGGACTGAGGCTGTATGCTGGAGCTCAGGGTGCTCAGAAAGAAGGGGTGCCAAAAATGAGAGAAGGCTTGGGCTGGGGTGGGAAAGGGGAAAGGCCTGGGAAATGTCCCACTGAGCAACTTGGTCTCTTTTCTTTGGGTATTGGGAGCCATGAAAGCTTCCTGAGTAGGAGAGTGACAGCTTGACCATGATGGGCAGGGGGGTCCGGATGGGGAACGGCCCGGGCCTGTCCAGTGAGAGGCCAGAAGTGGGGGAGTGGCACCAGGAGTGGAGCCTGGCAGAGCGGAGAGCCTTTCAGAGTCTCCCTTTGCCGAGCAGCCTCAGTGCGCAGAGCCGGCACACCTGGGGCACTAGACACCACTCGGTGCTGGGAAGATCTGCTTGAGGAGCGCTGAGGGGGAACGTGGCTCCCTCTAGGCTGCTGATGCTGGTGAGGGGGAACCTGGCATTCTTCCCCGACCCCCATCACTGCTTGGAGGATGGTTCCCACCTGAAGGAGAGTTCTGGAGAGGCTCCTACACCCCCTAACTGTACCTCAAAGTTTCTGAGATAGTCAGATTTGTAACAAATGCAAAGAATGAGGTTCAACACCCCCCTTGACACACATAGGTGCGTGCACGTGAGCACACACGCACACGCGCAAGCAAGAGTGAAGGCAGGGAGCAGCCTGGGAATCCATATGTTGCAAATGCTCCCTGAGAGATTCCACTGCTCCGCCAGCTCCTGGAAGCCTGGGCACGTCCACTGTCTGTCGAGCACTGTCGGGAAAGCTTGACTCGGGCTAGCGGAGTTCCATCCATGAATGGGACTCTTCTCTGCCATCACATTCTCCTCCCAAGGGCCCAAGAACCTCAGAAATTCGAGTGATGCCCTAGTATCACCTGCTCCACGCCCCCATTCTGCAAGGGAGACACAAAAGCTCAAAGAGGGTACATAGCCTGTGAAGGCTCGTGGACATTGGGCACACTGCTGAGATGCCACATTTGGGTTCTTTTTCACTTGCAACACAGCCTTTATCTCAAAGAGGCCCCATGACTGAGATATCTGGTAGACGCGTCTTACTTTGGAAGAGCTGGGGAGGACACTCACTTCCATTAGCATCCATATTATGGGGTGTGCTCAGTGAAGTTTCCTCACCTTTGAGTAGGCAATCCAGCAGCGCATCCCAGTGAGGGTCCTGCCAAGCCTGCTTTAATGAACAGATACAAAGTATGTGCAATTAGCACAGGGATGGTGTGACACTGAGTACCGGTAAGCCCCTTGCAAACACTATCGTTCTCTTAGGTTGATGGCATATTCTTGCAGACAACAATGTTGTCTATACCATTTATTTGCTGACCAAAATTTTTTGTGCCATAGACTTTGCAAAGACTGACTTCTCTCTGCCAAAGTCTAAGTCACTTTCTTATCTGACTTGGTGGGTTCAAAATTTTCAAACACGGCAGCCAACTCCTTACGTAGGGACGGCCTCACAGATGGAAGAAACTTGGGGTGGGTGGGTTTATAGCCCCTCCAGAATGCCTCCCCAGATGGGGTGGCCCCACATGCTCTAACACACCCCCTGGGTTTCATCGGGGATTGTGTCGCATTACGAGGTCAGCCGAGTAGGGTAGGTCCCACTGTCGCCCCTTGTGCCTCTCAGACCTTGTAGAGTGTTGTGTGTGTTGTTTGGTGTGCTTTAGCCAACACCCTGCCTGAGGGTTCTTCAAACACTCCCAACCCGTTAGATCACGGGGCCAGAGCCCCGTCTGTCACCCATCGGTTGATGGAGGCAGACCGACTCTCTGGCCAGCGATGGAGCCCTCCCTGTCTGTACCGTCTTCCTCTATTCTTATTAAACATTTATCTGGGGGAACTTAATATTTTCTTTTAGGATAAACTGAGCTAATACGATGTGCTTGTTTTAATTTGTGGGGTTAACTGATCTAATTATCTGTGGCGTTCAGTTAAATCTGTGTGCCTGGGCCGGCTGCAGGTGTGGGCTTTGAATCCTGCCAACAGGAAATCTCTCAAAACGAGCCGATCTAACGCAGCGGGTCTGCTGGTATGAGGGATTTTCTAATAATGCATGAATTTATTAACAGCTAAAGATAAATAGAGGATATATTTACATTAAACAAATTCACAAGGAACTGTCTGCTGCTTCCCTGCCCCCTTCTAATGAATGCATCCCCCAACTCATGTTACTGTCTGTGCTGTCCAGGTTGAGTCCAGAGCAACCCCGAGGGGCCACCTGAGACTAAAAGTGGTTACCCCTGTCCTATGACACTGATGGGGAGCTGGTCAGGCAGGCATTAAAGATCTGGAGTTTCAGTTACCTCCAGACAAAGGAGCCAGTAATGTCACCTAGGTCCTAAAAGTTGATGCAGTCTTAGGAGGAAAACAGGTGCCTTCCCCTGGGCTGCAAAGAGGGTTTTAGAAATCTGTGTTTGGGGCTGAGAGGTGCACGTCCTGGGGGGGAATATATCCAGGGAGGATGACAAGGGAAGGAGAAGGAATACCTTCCATCTAAAGTGAGTTGAAAGACCGATGACATCCAGCAGGATGTGGGACAGCCTTGGCAGATGCGAAGCCTAGCCAGATTGGGGTAGCAGGAGGAGAACCTTGGGAAGCAGGAAGAGGGGGCGAGGGGCAGCCTGCCACATACAGGGTGTGTCATGAGGGGGTTCTGGCTTCCCAATCCCACTCTCTGCTGACCCACTAGAAGCTGTCCCATCCCCCATCCGGGGCTCCAGAAACCTCTCAAGGCTGGGCCTGGGACACTAGCACTGTCGAAGGGGACTGGGATTCTAACTGCAGAAGTTCCTCGTTGCTTAAAAACACCACTAGCCTGTACTGTTTGAAAACATGACTTTGGGATCAGGCCAAGCAGCCCCAGCCGCATTTGAAATGCATTTCCCATTATCTGAGGCCCGGACGCCCTGACAGCCCAAGTCACTCAGTACTGACCTGTTTTCAGCTGGCATCAAGCTCTCTCTCTTCCACGCGAATGATCCTGAATGAAGTCACACTTGCAAAGGCACATGTAGAATAAGCACACATGTGCAAAATGTACGTGTGCACACAGATGCAGAAGCATGCACACACTTAACATTCAGCCACATGCACACCCACCAGGGCTCAGGGCATATACGTGTGCACAAAGCTATGTACACATACCAGATGAACGTGCACGTGTCAACACACATAGGCAGCACACGTAGGAAGACATGCCTGTGTGTACACAGGCATCCATGCACATGCCCACGCATGGGCACTCAGCTGTATGTGTGCACGCACACTCTTCCTCGGGCTCTTTTGGCACTGAAAGAACGTAGCTCTACAGGGACAGCTGAAGATAAACTCTTGATTTCGGATTTTCAGAGCGGTTTGGACAAGGTCCTCTGAAATGCATTAAAATGCTAATCACAGCATCTGTCTGAACCCTGGCAGCTGTGTGACTTGGGGGGAAATCGAAACAGAATAGATTCAGGAGCCTGGAACTCCTCCTTGACTCTCCTTGCCTCGCCCTCTCCCTCATCTCCCCGCTCCCCTCCCTGGGCTGCCCACCACGGCCCCCACGCAGCATCGGCCCTTCTGCACCAGGCTCCAGCCTGGCCGCAGTGGCCAGGATTCTGCCAGACCTGTGGTCCCAGAGCCGTGGCTCCCCAGTGCTACCAAACAGAGCTGCTGCCCTTCCAGCTCTGCCTGAAGTTTCCCCAGGGGAGCTCCCCTGATTGGCAAGATGGCCTCTTACCAGTACTGGGGCCTCGCTGCCTCTCTCGCCCCCCAGAAGAGAGCAGAGAAAGTGCCAGCATTATCAAAGGTGGATGCTAAAAGCGTGCTCTATTGAACTCAAATGAAGAGCGCTCTGAGGGTGGAATTTCAGGTAGGGTAGCGAGCGAGCCCAGAGCAGCTTTCTGACCACCCCTGATGAGACCATATGTGGACAAGGGAACGGGACGGGGTGATTCATGCATCCACACTCCTGGTGACTCTCTGCCACTGCCAAGTGACGTCCAAGCCCTCCTCCACCTGCCCTGACTGTGAGTCCAGCCCAGCTCCTCTCTACTACTCTGCCTGACACTGGGATCAGGATCACCCCAGTGCTCCTGAGCTCCCCCTTCCCTCGCAGGTTCACACTCTACCTTTGCCTGGCCTCCTGTATTCCAAGCTCTTTGCCAGGCCAATCCTTGACCAACATTCCAGACTCAACCTAGACATCACCTCCAGGAAGCCTTTCCCCATCTGGATGCAGCTGGATAAGAGGCTCCCTCCTGTATTCTCAGAAGTTCCTGTTCCTCCCTCCACATCCAGAGTGTAAGCATGATTTCTTATCCAGTTCCTCCCCTTGTACTCTTGGAGGGCAGGAGCTGGGGCCTACTCGTCCCCGTGCGCCCAGCATTGGCACAAGGATTGACCTGCTAAGTTCTCAATGGCGAGTGAGAACGCCGGAATGCATGAGGGGGTGTGTGCCTGAATCCTTAGGACCAGAGCCACTTTGTGCAACCCCTCAGTGGCGATCCTGGAAAGATTTTACCCTCACTGCCGGGACGTGGAATACGCTCTGGTCAGGCTTACGCCCAGCTCTGTGTGCTCACACCCCTCTCCTGCCCCCCTCCCCATGAAGATCAATGCTCCCAGCATACCATGGTTCCATTTTTCCTCTTAAGCATCAAACTGTCATTCCACTAAACACCATCTGGAGACTCCTGGCTTCAGCCCCTAGCTTCTTCCAAACTCTTATTAATGTGACGGGTGTTTATTCCTTCTTCCTCCTCTTCCACTTCCTCCAGAACATCTCAGCTCTGCAGCCTGCAGACATTCATCTTCTCTTTGGGGAACTCAGCTCTGCTGGGGAGGACGGCCGTCTCAGGCTTGGTTTTAAGCAGCTGACAGTGATAAAGAGCAGACAGAGAGCAAGAGCGAGCTGTGAGGGCCCCTCCTGGAGCCTACTCCCAGCCGGCCTGGGAAGGAGAGGTGGCCGAGAGATCGCTGGGGAAGGAACCTGGTGTAACTTGGTCCACAGTGGTCTCAACTCTGGCACACTGGTCTTTCCAAAATTCCAGGACCTTCATGAATGTCCCGGTGCTACCCAACAAAACCCAGATTCATACCCCAGCCCTTAACAATCCAAATCCTCCTGCCCTTCCCAACATCTATGTCTGCCCCATCCCCCGGGTCCCATCTCTGTCACCAGCACACTGTGCACATCCTTCCCTCCATGCCTATGCCATTCTGCGGCTCTCATCTGAATGCACCTCCTCCCATTTTTTGCATGTCCTCAAAGGAGGAGCTCACATATTCCTCCTCCAAGCAGCCTTCCCTGTCTACCCCACCCACACCAACAACCTTCCATGACACTTGCTGGAAGGGCCACATCATTTCACCTAGTGATCTAACTAACCTACGTTGTGCTCATGTATCAAGACTACCCTGATGGTGCTCACAGCACCCAGTCCAGGACTGCACACACAGGGGTACACAGTCAATCCCCGATGTCTTGAAGCAAGGGGGATGAACAACAGTGACTCCACTGAGAAGAGCACCCGTTCCTTGGGGGTGCCTGCTTGGCAGTGGGGTGCCTGCAGCAGGAGCCTTCCCTGGGTGCCCACATGGAGGCCCGCCCATTCCGGTCCATCACTGTGGCCCAGCCTGGCAGTCAGAGGGCAGCTCGTTCTCCCTGGTAGAGCATTAAGCTAATGCGTGTTGTGTCTCATTAGTGGCATTCTGTTTGTGCCAGGGCCAGGCAGTTTGATGGGTACTTGATTGGATATTCTGTTTATTTATGGCAGGAAAAGCATTCTTTATTGAGGACTGGGCAGCACATTTCTGTCCCTATGGCACTAAGATCCTCTGGCAATCATGCA
Organism: Crocuta crocuta; assembly: GCF_008692635.1. Lineage (NCBI taxonomy): Eukaryota > Metazoa > Chordata > Mammalia > Carnivora > Hyaenidae > Crocuta > Crocuta crocuta. Next base: position 2,336,852 of record NW_027528357.1, read on the forward strand.
ATTATAAATTAAGACTAAATAAATAATATATAATAAGCAATAAAGACTGCATGTCTCCATGTAAAGAGCTCTCCTCAGGCAGGCCTCAGCATCTCTCCACAGCCAGCCTAGACACCCAGCAGAGCCCCAGCCTGAGGGACACTGACCATTCCAAGCTCTTGGCTGGGGTCACTACCAAGTTGAGCATTAGCATCCTCAGTCATAACACTTGAGTGGGAAAAATGCCTGCATTGACAGAAAACCTTTCACTTTCTGCTGCCGCCGATCCTCACAAAACCTTGAGGGAGGGAAGGCGGGTATTATGTCTAACTGATAGGTATGGAAACCAGGTGAGGCCCGTGGAGGTTGACAGACCTGACCAGGACCACAGGGAAAAGCAGCGATGCCTAAACCTCATTGTCCTTCCCTCTGCCCCTTGGTCTTTCATAGGCTGGTCAGGAGGGGGGCAGGAGGTGGAGAATCTTCCAAGGATGTGAGGTTGCTGCTACCATTCTTCCAAGGGTGAAGGAAGAGAGCAAAAATCCACAGCCCGCCTCAGAGCTGACCCCTCCCCACTCATCATCATGCCTGAGCCACCCCCAGTCTGTCCTCCTATCTCAAGGATGAGTCAGTGAGAGATTGCCACCCATCCCCAGCTTCTTGGGCCTAGGGAGGCAGCAATGGGGAAGGCAGAGGGAGAAGGTAGAGGTCTGGGCTCTGGGAAATAGCCATGGCTGAGGACAGGGAATGGCCATGAATCCACTGGAAGAAGGTGTAGGCCCTTTGCTGTGTGGGGGTCAGAGATGGAAGAGTGCATAGTGGGGCCTAGATTGAGTGGCTGGAGGAGTCCTGGGGGACAGGAGACTCCGTGGGGACCTTTGTACCCACTGGGAATGCAGTGGGCAGTTATCCTGGGAATATATCTGAAGACATCAGACCTCTTCTGGGCAGGTCACTGGCATGGAATGGGCTGAGCAGGCTGGGTTTCCGAGTCTGGAGATGACACTGTAGCCAGGGCACACTGCAAAGGGGGCTTTATATGCCCCATCTGTGAGATGCCTCCCCTCCACTGTGAGATGCCTCCCTGCCAGGGGCTTCTGGGATCAGGAAGTACCAGGAGTTCTGGAATTTACAACAGGCTGAGCCTGTCAGCCAGCCTAGCGGCAAACCACACCTGCACACCTCCACACCCAGAACACCAGGTCAGCCTAGCGCCCCTGCCCATTCCAGGCAGGGTCCTGTGCTGTGGGCAGACGGGAAAGGTTATTCTGAGTGCATCCCGGAGCCAGAACAGTTCTGGGAGTAGTGGGCTGAGCCTTGACGGGCTCCGTAAGAGCCTCCGGCTGGAGGCCTGAAGGCACCAGAAAGGCTTTGCACTCAGGCAGGCCATGGGTCTTGCTGTACAAATGCAACCTGTATTGCACTCAGCAACCCACCCCCCCAGCTTTCCCCCACTCCTTCCTTGCTCTTCCTCTTCATCCTCGCAAAAACTAATTGTCTCTCTCACCAGCCTGCGCCCGGTGCTTTCGAGAGGTTTATGCATGAAACTAATTATGCACCGCTAATTTGGAAGCTAGCAGCTTTCCCGTTAACGTTCATTTGATTTGGGTTGTTCTGCTGAGTGGCATTTCTGTAAATATGCCACGGGGCTGGGGGCCTATCAGGGAGGGTAACCTGAGTTCAGGGTCAAGAGGAGGGGCCTGGGAATCTGGGGGTGGCCAGGTGTGATGTGTGCTCCTCGTGAAGGAGAGGAGGCACCATTACCATAAACCAGGGGAGGCCTCTTTAGCGACCCTGGATGGTGCTGTTGGGGGCGGGGGTGGGGGAGCGGATAGCAGGAATCTGACTGCAAAATGTCACACTCAGTTGGGCTCGGCACAGAGTGGAAAACTGCCCACAAAGGTTAAAAAGTGCTAGGTTCCCAGGAGTGCTCAGTGGGCATGGGCTCTGTGCAGGGTGGGAGCTGGGACCGGCCCTCATCTCTAGGTGAGCAGTGAGAAAGCTGAGTCTGGAGAGGGGCCCTGGGCAGTGAAAGAGATCATTGCCCTGAGAAGTTCCTTCCAAGGAAAGATCTCAAGCCCCAGTGAGTGATCCCACTTCAGTCCTGGAGGGCTGGGGTCTGAGGGTCAAGGAGGGAGCAGGATAGGCAGGGCTTGGAAGAAGGACGGCTCTGTTCCTGACCCGCTGTAGCCAGGCCAGCTTCCTGGGCCCGTGCCTGCTCAGTCACACAAATCCCCGTGCCCAAAAATCTCTGCTGTCACCATCTCGGGATTCTTAATTTCTGAACAAGGAGCTTTGCATTTTCAATTAGCACCCACCAATTATGTGAACAGTCCTGTCAAAACCACTGAGTCTCACATGAACTTATCGAAGATGTTCTCCAGGGACTTCTGGGTATTCATTGTGCCTCCTGGAAAAGGAGCTCCCTGAGGACAAGGGCTGGGTCTTCTCAAGTGGCCCCCCAGAGTGCAAGCTGGGCTCCATGAAGTGCTCTGCAAAGAACTCAAGCATTTGGCTTGGTGCTTATGCCCTGAGCACCCATGCTGTCAAAGAGAAGTCACGTTGGGCCATCTCTGCATGAGCGCTGCCTTTTCCCCTTTGCCTCAGCGGCCCGGAGAGCACCTCCCTGCAAGCCACTCCTGTCTCCCAGTAAACGTGGGAGCCCCAGCTCCTACCTCAACATAGAAGTGTGGATGCTTCTATGTGGATGCTGCCAGCCACAGCGCTGGCCCATGGACGCTGACAGCCTCCCAGTGGACTGCAATCTCCGGTGGCCAGGAGCCCGTGAGGCTGGCAGCTTGAAAATCTCAGGGCAAGTCCGCAGGGGAGGGATTAGCAGGGAAGTCAGATGATGCCTGCAGGGCTTGAGAATGGCCAGGCAGACAGGAGCCTAGGGGAGCACAGAGGAAGGTGGAATGAAGAGATGTGACACCCAGGTCAGCAGTGGGAACCCTAGCTTTCTGCCCCGAGGGCTGTGGGACAAACTGCCCTCTGGGGGCCATTGGACACCCCCATGGTATCAGCAACCCGTCCTCGCTTCTCCTTTTTCCTTCCTGAGACCTCCAGGCAGTGCCAGAGAAGGCGTTTGGGGATGGAAGTGCATGCATTGCTGAGATCACCTCCCGCCTATGCTGGGCTCTTGGGCAGGGGCTCCAGGGAATGCAGTGTTTGTGGTAGAGTTGCAGTTCATCGCTCGCCCTGCTCTGTTGCCTGCTCACTGTGCACCAAATGTGTATCACTTGCTGTCCCTGGGCCACACTTCCCTCTCCAGTGGAATGAATTTGCTCCTCCCAGGAGCCTTTTCAGCAGTCCCATTGTGACCACCCCTCTCAGTCACCCCCCACCCTGCCTTGTCCCGAGTGCCCTCACCCACAGCCAGACACACCCAGGTCCTAATTCCAGCCCAACCAGCCCAACCATGTGGCCTCCGAGATAATCTCTTAACTACTCGGAGCCTGCCTCTGTCCCTTTCGTGCAAAACACACACACATGGTGAAGCCTCCCTTTATGGGGCTGTTGAGAGGAGGCAGGGATTTCAGCCACTGCTAAGTAGGAGCCACTCCTGTGACTCGGTGGCCATGCTGATGTGCAACCATGTGGCTTGGTGGAGCGGTTCTGGCTGTCTGAGACGGGTTCTTCCTCTCACCTGCACTAAAACTGGCCTCATCCTTGACAACAAAATCAAGCCCCGCCTCCTCCAGGGCGCCCGGATGGATGAACTCCTACAGGATTCAACAGTGAATCAGCCTCCATGCCTGTGATTTAACTAGCTGCTTCTGGGGGGTGGCTCTTGTCTTACAAGCCACTGATCAGCCTACATCTCCTCCCCTGAGTCTCACACTCTCAGCACACAGTAGACAGCCAGGGAGCTGCTGAATGGAACGCACATACCTTGTGCATTACATTCTGGGCCTTCCCTGCATAGAATGGGCTGTTTTCTATGGCATTTGTCGCTGGCGTTTCCTTCCCCTGATGGGATCTGAGTGTCTTTTTCCAGCAGGCTTATTCCATTCCCACAGCCAACCTTGGGAGACCCACCTCCCACGTTGCAGCAACACGCACAACTGTTACTTGATGTTGACTCAAGTTTCCATTACTTTCCAAGGCTGTCTGAGAGGCAGGCCTCATGCTGAGCCATATTGACCAGACGTCTGTGGCAACCAATGCTGAGTAATGGTTCAAATGGTAACCAGCATTAGCAAATAGTTCCTGTGATAATTGCAGCCTAATTTGTGTGTGTGCACATGAATTAGCATGCATCTGTATGCCATTAGCACTCTGAATGATCTCCTGAGCAGCAATGCTTGCCTCGGGCCCTGTGGACAAAGCCAACAGTGAGACTTATCTAGAGCTCAATTTCTTCTAAGAACAAAGGACAGATAATGGTTTTAAGGAAGGAAAAGTGTCCACCTCAAGGCTGCTCTTGACTCCCTCCATAAGCTGAACCTCAGGCCAACCCAAGGCACTAAAGCAGAGAAGGTCAGGAGGTCTGGACCTCATCACTTTTAGTCATTGGCCCAGACCAGGTCCTCAGCTGGGACCTCCCTGGGGGTTCCTGGAAAAGAAATGAGGGCAATTCAGGAGCTCTTCACTCAGCAGAAGAGCTGGATTCCTAGTTGAGCTATAGAGAGGAGCATATTCCATTTTAAATGTGCCCAGGGAGTTATTTGCAGTGAGTGATCACCTCCTGACTTGAGTTTCTGTATCACAGACTTCCAGAGAGCAGAACCCCTTGGTGTTAAGATGTCTACCTGGACCCAGTCATGTTCAGAGATGGCAAACGCTGGGTGGTAGTGATCCTTAGGAAAATTCCTGAAGGTGCCCCTGTGGTGGCTTCTGGGTTGATTTCTTCTACTCCCTCCCTCTTGGCCAATACTGCCTGTCCATTTAGAATTTGAACTACTAATTTTTTTTGTGAGAAGTACCTGGAATCATGCCATTTAAACCCTGTTTTCCAAGGATATGTAGATTTAGAAGACTGTGTCCCCACACATAACACACAAAAACCACTCAGCCCAGCACAGTGTTCCTAAGTTGATGTGTGTCCAGAGGTGACCAGGTTTGACTGCAGTGTGCCAGCTATAGCTAAGGACAGCCTTGCACAACCAGTGCCAAGACCCCCACCAGTCAAGGCAGACCTGATGAAGATAATCATGGGCCTTTCAAGACTTTGAGGCCAAGGTCACATGCCCCCAACCTCAGGCACAGAGTGGGGCTCACATGTGGCACAAATGCTCCACTCCTGTCTAGTTCTCATTCCTCCCCCTGCCAGGACATCTTGTCCATGAATTCCACAAATATCTGTGGGTATGTAAATGTTAGGTCTCCATGCTAAGGACAGGGAGTAGACTGAAGGCTGTAAGATCTCACTGAGCCAAAGGTGAAGAGAACTGAGGTAACTGACTGGAAGTTCAAGAGCTCTGAGCAAGGACAGTGAGGGAGTTGGTTATTTAGTCTGTTGGTGCTGGGAAGGAAAGACTCAGAGCATCTTGACTTTAGAGAGGAAACAGTATAAGCATTGAGCCAGTATCATGGGGACACCAGAGGGAATGATGTGGAACCTGAATTCAGCGGCCATCCTGGAGAGAATCCCAAATCTATAAGTACAAGAAAACCCTTCAAAACCCAATGGTATGGGCACATGTCCTTAAACATTTACCACAAGGCAGGGACCCCCTGGGTGGGTCAGTCAGTTAAGCGTCCTACTCTGGATTTTGGCTCAGGTCATGAGCTCACGGTTGAAGTTTCGAGCTCCGTGTTGGGCTCTGTGCTGACAGTGTGGAGCCTGCTTGGGATTCTCTCTCTCTTCCTTTCTCTGCTCCTCCCCTACTCACACTTTCTCTCTCTCTCAAAATAAATAAATAAATAAACTTTAAAAAAATTTACCAGGGCACCTGGGTGAGTCAGTCAGTTAAGCATCAACTTGATCAGCTCAGGACATGATCTTGGAGTTTGTGGGTTCAAGCCCTGCATCGGTCTCTGTGCTGACAGCTCAGAGTCTGGAGGCTGCCTCAGATTCTGTGTCTCCTTCTCTCTCTGTCCCTCCCCCACTTGCACTCTCTCTTAAAAATGAATAAATATTTTTTAAAAGGTTACCAGAAGTCAGATAATCCAGGCACAAGAAGTAGAATCTGAAAATGCACCAGGACTCTAACATTGGTGTAGAACACTAAAAGCAACGTCAGACTTGCAAGCAGCCCCAGGTTCTCCAACCAAGAGGAGCTTTGCAAGCAATGAAGGTTCTGCAAGCAGAGCCCAGCTCTACAGATAGCAGGAAGTTTGGTGGATACTGATGAGCTCAGCCTGCAAAGCCAGCACCTGCTAAAGATGATAGATTCTACATTTAGGCCCTGGATCTGAAGCTAGTGAAGAACTCTGCAAGCAAGGACAGGCTCTGCAAACAACAGGCTCCATCAACTGCTATGGGCTCTGCAAACTTTAATGAATTTGCAAGAAATACCAGGCTCTGCAAACCCCAAGAAACTTGACAAGTGGCAGAAAGCTTTGCAGAGAGCGATGAGCCCTGGGTTCAATGCCTGGTTCTGCTAACAATGGACTCTGCAAACAGCAACAGGCTCTAACATCAGTGACGAGCCCTTTAAGAAATGGCTGACTCTGTCAGCAGCAATAGGCTCTGTCAGTTGGCAGGGGTGAGCTCTGTGAATAATAGCAGAGGTGCTGCAGACTACATCAAGGTCTTCTATGTCTTGATCACCAAAAATATGAGGCAGAAGAAAGCTCTGTCCACTCCCAAAGAGCTCTGCCCATACCTAGTTATGTGCTCTCCTTCCATGTAGGCCCATGGGTGATGACAAGATGCGCTCTTCAGCAACACTTGGATGGGATGACCCATCTCCTCCATGAAGTCTCTTCTAGTGGTACCTCCTGTTTAGGGCAAAGAAAACACCCCAGGGGTGGGTGTTCCAGGGGGAGGTGGTGCCAGGAATGGGTGTGGAGGTCGCCAAAACAGGTGCTTAGACATTCACATGCCTGGGTAAGAAGCTGCACCTTAATGGAAGGACAGACACCAAGGGCAGAGCAGCCTCAGCCACCCACAGAGGGTGGCCATCCCCAGTCTGTCACCTCAGCCATCATTGGAAGGACGCTTGACCAAAATAACCCAGCCGCCTAGCCTAGCTCTGATGCCTGAATTCCCACCCTTAGAGCTTACACCATTTGAGTCGAAGCCTGACCCCTGTTGAAATGAAATCACCACCCACCCACCCACTCTCCCAACACCCTCAGCCTGCCACCTCAGTGTGAATCAGCTCATCATGTCCTCTCCCTGGTGATAGACATCCAAGAGCAACGTCTGAAGGTGTGTGGGAGCCGGCTCGCGCCTGGATCCTGAGAGCATCGGATATTATGCCAGGGAAGGCTGGGGTGGGAGTGGGCCGGGTCGGAAGCAAAAAGACAACTTGTAGGTCAGGCTTGAAAGTGGATTGTGCACAATCCCGCCGGGCCAGAGGCTCCTGGGAAAGCCAGGATCAGAAGACAGAATGGCCTTCCAGGCATCTCTCAGGGTGGTGGGTGCTGAGTAGGAGAGAGGAGGGGCAGCGGGAGCTGGGAATGGTCTTCTGGAGGTAGGATGTGAGGTCTGCTCCCAGGCTGAGCTCCCAGACCTTGTCAATAGCAGGAAGCCTTGCTTGGTTAATTAATGAGTTATTCAGGCTGACCCTTGATCTCTGGAGCAAATCAAGGGCTTTGTGTAGCTCCTATTAACTCCCTGAGTTTGCTCGGCAGCTGCCTGGGAGGTGGGCTGGCAGAAGCCTCCTCTCTCTCTCCTCTCTATGCTCTGCACTCTCCCAGGGGCCAATGGGATGCTCAGTCCTGGCTTTCCAGGTCTCAAAGCGCCAGAGAGAGCTGACCTGAGTGTCCTGGAAAGAGCTTTCAGGAGGGGAGACCGCTCACAGAGAAGGAGAAAGGCCTGGTCCATTCAGCGATGGCCCAGATGCACCTAAGGGCCACCATCAGCCACAGACACAGCACCAAGCAGACCATGGAAGTGACAAAGGTCACACGCACCCAGTTCTTTAACCCACAAAGAGAACCAAAGACACTCTGAGCCTGTCTCATTTCCCAGGTAACAGCCTGGCTTCGGCAAGCACCCAGCAATGACACCAACCCCCTCCCACTCAAACTGCACCCTGAGGTTGGGGGCAGGTCTCCAAAGCTCCCTCAGGAGAGCTGCAACCCCGGGGAGGGATGCTGCCAAGAAGGGCCTGGAAAAGGGAGGTCTGTGGTCCAGGCTCCTGCTCCAGGCCTCTGAGCGTGGGATAATGTTGCATCCGAGTAAGAGGAAAGGGACGGAGAAGTGAGATGGAGCCCCAAGCATGGAGCCCCAGGGCTAGGGCAGCTTCCCGATGCTCAGTCTCAGGCCATGCCCCTCGCCTGGTGGAAGTAACTGCCAGACTGGTGGCCCAGAGAGTGCGTGCGGTCTCTGCCTCTCATGTGCATGGCCACGCTGCATCCAGAACAAGGCCTGCGGTGAGCATCTGCAGAGTGGCACCTTGCTGGCGCTGCTCTTCATGGACGTGTGCCACCTGATCTCCCAGGGCTCAGTTCCCCCTGCTGGACGGACATTGGGACTAGGAAGACCCACCCTGTCTTTGACCCAAGAGAACTCAATTAGAAGATTGCTGCAGAAGCCTCCTGAGCAAGGTGCAGCCTTGTAGGTAAGGGAGTCAAGTTCATCAAGGAGCTGGCTGGCCCTGAGCTCTTTGAGAAGGTCCTTTAGGGACCGTGTGCTGTCAGAGTGCAAGCTGGACGGAGCAGGAAAAACAGGCCATTAACCAGGTCCTGCACAGAAAGAGAGAGCCCCACTCCCCTCCTCAGTCCATCCAGAGCCTGTGTCTTCGACAAACCAGCACCGCAGGGCGTCCCCCTACAGAAGCCCTGCTTGAGTCCCTACCAAGCACCGTGATGGAGAGTGGGTACCGAATGTAGAAAGGGAGATGAGGCCTGAGGAGGGGAGGGAAAGGCTGGAGTAGCCACCTTGGAGGAGGAGGAGAAGCAGGGACAGTTTGACCTGGGAGAAGCCTAGGGCAGTCAGGCAGCCAGAGAGGAAGGTGAGGCTCTGGGGCGCCCCTGCCACAGGCGCCCAGGGTGTTTCTAACCCCTCAGAGGCCTTCAGAATGCAGGCCGAAGCCTCGGGGCCCAGAACCCAGAATCCGTCACACACGGACTCGTATGCCACAATTCATGGCTTTAGGGATATCAGAGTAAACAAGCCCTCAGGGAGCCTCCAGGCTGTGGGGGAGACAGACCCAAAACAAGGAAGCCATAAGAGCCTAAAGTGGAGAAGCTTCCAAGCCCTGGGGCTGTGAGATAGCCTTCCCTGGTTCTGAGTTTGTGACAGCTCCTGTCCTGGAGTCTGCACCATCCCTCTACAGCATTGTTACCTAGTTGCAAAATACCGTGCGTGGCTGTAGCCACAGCCTGGGTTCCGTGGGATTGGGATTGAGGCCGCAACCCATTGGGCTCAGACTTGACTCCTCTGGTTCTCCAGTCACTGGTCTCAAAAGGGAGGGGTTCTGAGCTCTTGGGGAGCCCCCAGGTGAGTTCCTTCCCGCCAGGAGAGCAGCAGGGGACAGCTTGGGTGTGGCCGCTGCTCTGGGGCTGTGCCTTCCCAGGATGAGGAGCTGCTGGGAGTGCTGGGCAAGCAGATGTGTGTGTGAGCTTTGAGGAAGAGGAAGTGAAAGAGGAGGGAAGGGAGAAATAGGTAGAGAGATTCTAAAAGGAGGGACTCTCACTCACAGGCACCCTTGGAATAAATTAAATCCTAAATCTTAAGACAAAGGAAGGGAGGATTCGTTTTTGCCCAGATAGGAGATGCTCTGTACTGGGTACGCTGCCTCCTTTGGAAGGTGTGAGCAGGTGGGCCTGAGAAAGCCACTGCCCTCCCCTCCGTGCCTCCCGCCTCGAAATGTGCTAAATCCATCAAACTAAATGAAAGCAGCTGCTGTTTTACAGAAATAAAAGGTTCTCATATTTAAAAGCCCAGAGATTTTGAATGGAGAGGGAGGGAATATACACAAATGTAGATTTTCCCACCAAAGTACCACTTAGCTATGCAAACCTGAGGCAGCAGCCCTGGCAAACGGTTTCCCCAGTGGGGGTGGGATGGGACATTGGCCGTGTAGGGACTGACTCCAGGGATGGGTTCCTTGTCCTCCTAGTGTGGCCACGACGAGCAAGGGATCGATGGCTGTTAGTTAACTGATGGCCATTCTCCTCATTAGGGGCCTTAGCACATCTAGAGGCTGTTTCCTGAGCATGGTGAGGTGGAAACAATGTGTTTAATAGACTCTTTCATTCCCAAGGTTAATCATGTGATTTAAAAAAGTATATCTTTTAGTGTGTTAATAGCCCCCAATGGAGACAGTTAATTAAACAAAGCATGATGTTCAGAGCAAAGTCTCCTTTGCAAACTGACTCTATTTCTTTTCCCTGATACCTGATGGACATCTCCACAATGACGGATGTCCCCTATACAGCCATGACTTGTATCGACGTGGTTTCACCAAATGCCGTGCATGTTCCTGGGGTATGAGCAAAGCTGTGGGTGAAAGCAGGGAAGATTTAAGCCACATTCCTTCCTTCAAGGAGTTTACATGACAGAAGGTCAGAAGATGCACAAACCCAGGTGAACCAGGGAGAATCGGGGAGAGCGGGAGGCAAGCTAACTGCCCTGAGGCAGGCGCTAGCTGGTGCAGGAAGGAAACCGGTGAAGGGTTACTGCTCCCTCTCTAACCAGCACTGGGTCACCTGGGGAGTCTGGTGGTCTCACTGGGGCCATTTGAATAGGGCGATACCCTGGGCTTCCAGGGCTCCTCTGTAGAACAGAGTTTCCCACCTCCTGGCACAGAGTTCAGGGAGGTGCGCCCCCCCCCTTCAAGCCCCCCCCTCCCCGGCACCTCCTAGCACCTTTCAGGGCAGCGAGAAGCTACTTATCACCTGATAGAAGACAAAGTGCTGAGATTAACTTTTCTGCTTCCCAGTGGACAAATCCTTGCAAAGTTGCATACAGTTTTTTGGCGTTCTGTTGGGCCTGAATTACACGTTCCCCTCTCATCATGTGATCAGACTGGCCTGGCAGCAAGGGAATAGGGTTCTGGCTAGAAAGACAAATGAATGGAGAGGAAGCGTGATGGGGGAAGGGGGTGATATGAACTAGAGGAAACTGCCTTCTAAAGGGTACCTCGTCTAACCCTAAGCAAGGCCCAAGGTTGACCTCAGTGACAGGACTTAGGTTGACCTGATGGCAAAGGGGTAGAAGGTGGGAATGGAAGAGGGATGGGGGCAGGGAGAAAATCAGCCGCTGCCTCTGAGGAGTTCATGATTCCTCCTAGGGAAATAAGTTTCTCTATTTTACCTTATTTATCACTAGGAGCAAAGGTGGGCAGAGTCTCCTGTTTGCAGACCGCTGACCACCAGGTGACTGCATCAAGTCACCTTCATGTCCTCCATGTTCCATCTGCATCCTACCCGCAGCCTGATGCCCTGGCCAGCCAGCCTGCTCACTATTGTCTCCTGATACACTGAGCCATTGCCCCTGAGGGCCCCTCTGCCTGAAAAGACCTGTCTCCATCCCAGCCTTTCCCAGTTCAATGTCGGCTCCTTGTCCCTTAGAGTCTGGACAGCACCCCCGGCCCAAGTGAAGGGTCCTGGCAGGGACCAGTTCTTTTCCAGAGAATGGCACACCATAGGTTGTCCGTGGAGATGCTGTCTCCACTCGGAGCCTCGCAGCCTCCAGGGTGCTGAGGGAATGTTCAGGAGTATCAGAGTTGGGCTAAGGGGTAGGGAGCACCCCGGACACGCAGACTATTTTCTCTGAACTGCCTCTTGGTTTTCATCTGTTCGTTCGGCAAATAGCAGCAGCACACAGCAGAATGTGGTCAGTTGAGTAACATCAGTACAGTAGGAAGTAGTGGCAAATAAGTCGTACCCTGTAAGAAAGATTATTTCTGAAGGCAGAGAAGAGGAAGAAGAGCCATCCAGGTAGAGGAAGCACCTGGTGTAGAAAGTGTATTCAGGAAACTGGAGGGAGTGTCAGAGTGGAGGCTGGGGGTCAGGCCCCCTCTGGAGGGCCTGCATCGCCCAGAAGGCAGCACGATTCTGCAGGCTGATGGGAGATGCACACAGGGAGGTGACATGCCTGCCCTGTTTCAGACTCGCTCGTGCTATGGGCACCAGGGAGGGACAGGGGACAGCATGCACCTGGCTTGGGGCTATGTTGGGGTCTCATCTGTGCAGAACGGGAGGAAATGAATTCTCTAGGCCTTCCAGGGTTAAGAAAAGGGAGAAGTCAGGGTGAGAGTGGGTGTCAAGGTAAGAAATGCCTTTTTTTTCCTCCTTTATTTAGCAAGTATTCATGGCAAACCTGTGAATGTACGGCCTGTGAGGGAGAGAGAGATGGCTCCTTGAGCAGTATTCCATGGACTCGGGGTAAACAGAAGGACAGGTGTTTCAATGTCAGGGGCACCACTGACACAGACTCTCATGCAGAAACCCCTCCCCAGAGGCAGTTGCCCCGTTTCCGTCACCATGCAGGAGATGACGTTTTTAGCCAGTCAGAGTCGTGGCCTTACTACAGGCAGAAGGTACTGGGGCAGCCCCCGCCCAGCAGTGAACTGTTCGCCAGGGCCTGGGCCCTGGTCCACCTCAGGATGCCACGAGCATGGCCACCCAGAGGGCGTGGCCTTGGCAGGGCAGGTGACACCTGTTTCCCCATCTGTGTGGAGTTGAGTCCTGACCTCAAGGCTTGTGAGGGAACCACGCCATGGTGCCCATGGAGTTTCTGCCCACGGCACCTGGCATGTGGCGGCCACTTAATAAGCAGTGGCTGTTATTACTCCCGCTGCTGTTATTACTATCATTATAGTACCGAGCATGGCTCAGGGTGGTGTGTGTTCAGCTGCCACCGTCGCTAGGGGCAGGGCCGTCAAAGATGCTCCGTCCTGGGAGGTCTTGCCCTGAGAAGGGGCCAGTGGAAGCCAGGCGGCGTCTGGGCTCTGGCACTGGCTGGAGGGCGGAGCCTTGCCAGCCTGGCAAGTAGGGGGCACGGTGCTGAGGAAGGTGGGGTAGACAGGAAGTGCTGAGACATCCCCAGTACCTCTGGTTGGCTTGGCTGGGTAGCGAGGTTGGGGGTGTCTGTGGAGGCCCAGCAGATCCAGCGGATGAAAACCCCATTCCATCCAGACCCCTCTAGAGAAAGGGCTTGGGGCCCGGGTGACCCACAGGGAAGGGAGGGTGACAGTGAGGGAACAGAGCCAGCAGCAGGTCTTGGGCTGCTCAGAGGCATCCCACTTCATGTGTGGCGGCCCCTCCAGGTGTGCTGACTAGGGCACCAAGTTCAGCTGCCCTCCCCCAGACCCGGGTCAGGAGCCACTGAGCTGTGAACACACACTTAATGTGGCCCAGCTTGGCTTCCGGGGGGGTGTCTTCTGAGGCGGGGTGTAAGGCAGGGTTATGGGCCATACATCCCCCAACATACACACAGAGGTGTGCACACACACACACAAACACACACACACACACACCTCCCTGTATCAGGCTCACATCCCTGGGCCACAGTGCCTTGCCTGGGCCCCAGTGGCATCTCCTCAGTGTCCCTTTCCTGGGGGGCCTAACATTGTTCCTCCCTCCAGCCTCCCCCTGCTGTCTGCTGCAGGGGAGGGGCAGGGGGCAGCCCAATCCTGCTGAGTGCCCCTCTGCAGCACTTTGGTACCCCTTCCCTCTGCAGTGCCCACTGCTCTGTGCCCAGGACTCCATAGAAACTGCAACCAATGGGCTGCTTTGCGTTGACAGCAGCCCCACATCGTGGTAGGTGTAGCTGTGGCAGGTCCACAGGTGAGGGCATGGAGCCCAGATCTCCTCCTTCCCACCCCCAAACCCAGGGCCTAGGCTGGTGACAGAAGTGTGCTTTGTCCCTGTCGGAGCGTGTGCATCACCGTGCTGGACCCCTGAACGGCACGGGTGGGGGAAGGGAAAGGCACTGCAGGAGGGGTGGGGCCCGGGGTGAGGCTGCCGCCCCTCCGCCCTGCCAGGGTGCTGCACCGGGTCAGCTCCGGGGCCAGCGATGTCGTGCTGCCAGGAGGCCCCAGCAGGGAGATCGGGAGGGCAACATTCCAGCCACGGAGATCATCAGGGATCGCCATGGCAACGGGGGTGCAATTAAGGCCCGTTTCAGCTGGGAGCAGCTGTGCGCACTTTATCTGCCTTGAATAAGGAGGAGAGAAAAAACCTGGGGAGGGAACGGGGTGGGGAGGCGGAGGGGGGAAATGGCAGTCCTTTGCAGGCCTCTTCCTGTTCTGAGAGAAAGAGGAGAGGGGGCAGGGAGGAGAGGGGGAGGGAGACCAAAAGAGACCCAGCCGAACAGAGAGAGACACACGCAGAGGGAAACTGAGAGGCTGAGAACCACAGGGTCACAGAGACATTCCCACAGGCACACAGAGGGACTGATAGACTCAGGCAGAAAAACAGACACAGACACAAAGAGGGAAAGAGAACAAACTCAAACCCTAAAGGAGAAGGGAACAGGTACAAGGCCAGAACCTCACCGCCCTTCTCTGCTTTTCCCATGGACGAATTTTTTCCCAACCCCGGTGGGGCCTCTCAGATACACACGTACACACACACACACATGCACACATCCATGCACGTGCACACATGCGCTCGCTGCAGCCCCTCAGCCTTTGATTCTCTCTTGGCCTGCTCTGGCCACACCAAGGGTCTACACTCTTCCGGCTCCTCCTCCAGGAAGCCCTGGTGCCCCTCAGGACTCCCCTCCCAGGCAGGGGCTTCAGTTCTCACTCGCTGGAGCAGGCTGTGCTCAGGGCCTGCATGTGGAAGGGGGAACAGTGGGCAGGGGGTAGTAGGCAAAGAAAAGAGCCACCCATTAAATTAGGGAGGTGCCTTGAGGTTAAGAATTCAGGGCCCAGTCTGTTCTCCCCTGGCTGGGTCACAGATTCCAGAGTCCTTGTATCCCCTTTCAGCAAAGGTGTCTCAGCTCCCTTGCCTAACTGAGAAAAGGAAGCCCACTTGCTCCACATGAGAGCCAGGAATAGGGCCATGCATGCAGAGTGGGCTATTTGAGCAGCTCGGTCTTAGGAGGTGAGCTGAGAAACTCTTGTGGCCTACTTTGTTCCACAGGTTATATGGCTCTTCCTCCAGCTGGCTCAGCACACATCTACCTCAGGGCCTTTGCATTTGCTGACTGTCTGCCTGGAAGATTCTTCTTCCACATGCTCACTTGGTTCATACCCTCATTTCCTTCAGGATCCTTCTCAAATGTCACCTTATTGGAGAGGCTTTCTGTAATTGTATTATGTGCAATAGCTGTTCCTGAACCCAGGGCCAGAATCCTCTCCCCCTTAGTCGGCTTTGCTGCTTCCACCACCTCCCCATCTGTCCCGTCTTGACTTGCGTATTTTTATTGATGGTCTCCCTCCACTAGACTGTGTGCTTCATGAGGGCGGGGACCTTATTTGCCGCTCCATCCTCAGATCCTGGAACAGGACCTGTCACACAGTGCCAAGGGGGCACACAGGGAATCCTAGAAGAATGAAGGAATGGGTGGCAGAGTTTCTCCCACCCGCTGGGAGTCATGCAGCCAGCCTCATAGCAGAGTTGGCTCAGTTCCCAGTGCCTTCATTGCCCCTTTTTCTGGGTGCCACGCAGTCACACTCCCTTCCTCTGTTCCCATGAGCAAGCTCTTCAGACCACACTGGTCCACTCACTGGCACTCAGAGGTCACCCGTTCTTCCCCATGTCTCAGGATGTGACATCCTTCCTCTTCTCATCTGAATGCCACATGCCTAAAAGGCTTCAGGCATCCCCTTCTCCCTTGAGCCCCCCTCCTCTGCCTCTGAAGCCGTCTCTCCCCATTGGACACCGCAGGTACTGGCCGGGGCCAGGAGCTGTGGGTTGGTGGCTTGCTTCTGCTCTTGGCAAGCTGTGGCTGTAAGCAAGTGACTTTATCTTCCTGACATTGTTTCTTGGCTGCCAATCAAAGGCGTACAACTCTGTCACTCAGGGCTCCTGTTTGGACAGACCCTTTGGGGGTGGCTCGTGAGGCTGCACCAGGCTGGCACCAAGGAATCAGTTGGCTCCGCATCTGGGTGACTGGCCAGGGGCTGCAGCTTGCTGGTCGGGAGGTGGGTGGGGTAGCATCTGTTGGGCTGTGTTGGGGGAAAGTGGCTAGACACATTCTGAAGAGTTGGGAGCAGGCACCAAGCTGAGCTTTCACTCGTAAGGAACCGGGCAGTCGGGGATGACGTGCCCTGGGAAGTGCGCAGAGTCTGGAGAAAGGGCATTCTGAGGCTGCCAGACCCACGCGGCCGGCGGGGTGGCCGCATCTATTCCTGGCAGTGCCCTTGAAGGCGGTCAGAGCAGCTCACGGCAGTTCCCGCCAGCCTCCCAGATGTCAGAGGGCTGTTGGGGGCCAGTGCCTGTTCCCAGGGCCCACGCGGGACAGAGGAGGAGGTGGGGGCAGCGGCCACTCTCCACCTGGGCCAGTCAACAAATGCCCACTCGGGCACTCAGGGCGGAGCTGGGGAAAGAAAGAGGCCCACGTGGCTGTGGAGATCACACGGGGCCACCCATGGGAGGCAGGCCAGCCGAGGTGTTCTGCTGTGGCTGGGGGTCACCTGGTCAGAGAGGCCTCTGACTGGGAGATGGGCTGGGGCCTTGCCCCATCCTCCTCACAAGGGCCTGTGACTTCCCAGAGGAGAAACAGTCCTTGAGACCGGCCCAGGTCTCAGACTCCCAGTGCCACTGTGGGCCTCAAGTCCTCTGCTGACGGGAGACTCACTCTCTTTGGGCTCAGACTGGAAGCATATGCATGGTGGTACCATCGAGACTCTGAAACTACCTCTGCTGACCATGCCACGTTCTGCACAAACCATCTCTTCGACCCCCTCGTGGTCCTGGCTCAGGACTGTGGGAAGCACTAAATACCACCATGTACTATGATAGGCTTCACCAGGGTGGCTCTGAAAAGAGCCACATTCCAGTCAACAGAACGGATGCAGGGGCCCTGAGGAGGCTCAGAGAGCCCCTGAGGGGGTGTGGAGGTGCTTGTGCATGGGGTGGGGGACTCACACCCAGGGGTACTGGCCATTGGGGTGCTCAGTTAGCTCGTGTACAGTGCTTGACAGTGATTGCATGAGGGGCTGAAAAATGATGTATATATGTCCCCCCCAAAAGACATACAATCAATAAAAACTTGAGGACATTGGTCCAAACCTAAACACCAGGGCAGGTGCAAATCAGAAGAGAAGGTCAAAGTGCAGAGGGGTGGAGGATGCAGATACCACCCCAGGGCCAGCAGTGCACAGCAGTTGAGCCAAGAAGGGATCTCTGTGCCTTCTGGCTGGCGAGGATGCGCTGGGTGGCCGAGGGCCACTCTGGAGCTCCCAGAGCTGGGGGACGAGACTGCGCAGAGACAAAAACAAAAGTAGTGGCCCCAGTCCAGCTGCTGGAGGAGTCCCAGATGCAAGCGAGGCTGGGGCTCTGGTCCCAGCTCTGAAGGTCAGTGCCAGGGGACTGTGGGCAAGTGGCTGACCTTCCTGGGTAATATCTGTAGCAACACCCAGTGACAGTCTGCCTCACCTGGCTACCTCCCAGGGCTGTCGAGGAGATGCTGTGATAAAACACACATAAGACTATTCACGAAGTCCTGACCATGAGAGTGAAACCTTTCTGTAACAGTCAGGATCCTGTGACCTCCCAGTTGGTATGTCTGGTGACTGGCTCCTGGGCTCCAGAGGTACCCCGTGTGTCATTTCACCGGCCTTAACAATGCTACCTTCATGATACAGATACTTCACTTCTAGTGCCTTGGCACTATTGGCTGTGCTTCCTCACTTCTACAATTGATCACCCATTGCTGGATAATCAGTGCAGGATTTATAAATGGTGAGCAAATGAGTGAGTGAGTGAAGTCACTTGTGTACTCACCATGGCTCTCCTGTTTGGAGGAAAGTCTTTGAGGGGAAAAGGAAGGCTGATGTGTCTTGTGCAAATCACAGTGTTGTGCACTGAGAAAATGCCTAGCAGCATTGAAGTGACTTAATTTTGTCCCTCAGCAGCACCGTGGCCTTCTCGTGCATTGCCATCAGCCTAGCAGAGGTGTGACACCGGGTAGACCCTTTGAAAACAGTGTTGACAGGTTGGGGAGAGAGGGTGGGGGTAAGGAGCAAGGGGAGGTGAGGAGGAAAAGGAGCATGAGCAGCCAAAGAGAATAAGTAATTGTGTTCATGATTAAAGACATGTCAGTGAATATTTATCGAGTGCTTGCTGTGTGCCAGGAAGTGGGCTGGGTCCTTACACGAATCTCATCTGATTGTCCACCCTGAAGGCCAGGGCCATCTTACAAGTGCTGAAGCTGTCACGAAGAGGTGAGGGACTTTAAGCAAGGGTCCACGGGTCCTAAGTGGTCCAGCTGGGGCTCAGGCCTGACCTGTGGGATAGGCAGCCAAGGCTTTTCTGCCTTCCCTCATGCGGAGAGCATGGCAATGCGTTTGGGAGCAACAAGATGTCTTCTGTCCTCAGTTCTAACTTGCTCCTTGGCCATGGCCTCCCAAGAAAGCATCTCCGGGTCAGGACTCTGGAGGGCTGCACCAGTCACCCAGACCCGGCCCAGTCCCGGCAGGCCCCTGGCCTACAGCACGAGGTCCTCACCCTCCAAATCCGTTCTGTACCTGGATGTGGGTAGTGAGGGTTTGGAAATGATGGAAGGCTGTAGTATCTGTACAGTGCCCAGCCCCCTCCTCACCACCCACACGCGCGCACACACACACACACGCGCACACACACACACACACACTCCAGTCCCCCCACCTGCACAGAACCTTACAAACCAGATCGGTCTCTTCCTGCTGATGCAAACCTTCCATGTTTGGGACCTTCTCTAGAGCAGTGGTAGGAATGAGGAGAAGATGATGCTAAAATGTCAGAGGTCAGAATCCCAGTTCTGTCCATCCTGAGCCTCCTTTGCCCTCTCTATAAAGTGGAGAGGTAAAGACCAGCCTTGGAGGCTTGTTATGAGAATAGACGTAACAACCTGGTGCCCGGCACAGCGGGGACACTCAAGGGTGTGAGTGGAGGGAGGCGGTAGCGATGGTTGTAGAGAGACCCGGAGGCACAAAGACTGGGGAGAGCTTGTTTCTCCCATTTCTGCCTGACTCTCCTCTGCCAACCTCTCGCGGAGGCTCTGCCAGAGACAGGAAATGAATTAGACCTGTCCCTCCCTTTTCTCCCCCCTTCCCTTCTGCCCAAGTTTTTGTCCAGGTGTCTGTCTGTCCCCCTCCCCTTCTCTCCGTCCCTCTGCCCCTCTCTGTCTCCCTGTGTCTGTCACCCCATCTGCAGGTCTGTGTGTGCCTCTCTCTCCCTGCCCACAGCTCCCTCCTCTGCTTAATCATTTGAACCACGAGTCCTTGTAACTCAGCCAGACAGGGTAGCACCACCCCATGAGGTGAGTTACACGCACACATTTGGATGCCAGCACTGTGACTGCCAGACCCCTCCTTAGCGGGCCCCAACCCCCCCAGGACTCAGCTCCCAAAACACTGACAAACCCTGCCCGGTTCTATTTCTGTTCCCAGTGCGGGGAATGGAGAAAGCAAGCACCCCCCCGCAAGTCATGCTCCCTGGGGCAGAACAGCAGGCCAGGGCTCAGACCGGCCCCTCTGGGGACCTCAGTCTCAGTGTGTGTGGCTGCGTCACCCTAGTGACACACTAGTGACCTCATGACACCACCCTTTCTCAGCCTCCCTTCAGCGGCTGGTCCTCTCAATCAGCCAGCAACGGAGGTGCTGGGGTTCCCTGGCCCCACCCTGAGGCTTTCTGCATTTTACCAAGTGCACTGAAGTTAGTAACGCAGCCCCCGCCCCCTTCCCCATGGGGCGGGGGCCCAGCCCAGGCCTCTGCACCTGCCGCCTGGGAGGCTGCTTGGCCCTCTGCAGGCCCGCAAACCCAGGAGCCCGCGTCCCACTCACAGGATGTTCCAACAGCACCCTCTCCTGGAAAGCTCCCTTTATGCTGTGGAGAGTCAAACTCCAGTTGTGATTACCTGGTGTCTCTAAGAACCTCGTTGGGAAGAGAAGTAAGAGGAGGCCGAATGGGGTGGGGCCTCATCCGGACGTCCCTGCGCTGAGCCTGCTGGCCCGTGGGCTGGGTTTGTGGACATGGACAGTACAGAGAATCACCCCGTGCCCAAGTCAAGAGTGTGGAAACTGCTCCTGTCTATCCACCCGCTGCACTTCCCCACTTTTTCCTTCCTCCTCCAATACTGCATCTGTGTGTGTGTGTGTGTGTGCGCGCGCGCGCGCGCACGCCCTTCGTAAAGGTGGGGGGAGAGTGTGTTTCTCTGGGAGAAGGGCAGCTTTGTTTATTATGGCTGTAACCTTGGCTTTTGGGTAGAGCAGGGCAGTGGGACTCTTTGGAGCCCGGAGCAAAGAATTTAATATTCATAAGTGACCTCGGCGTAAATGGACTCCAGCTCCCTCAAAGGACTCGCAGACGATGCCCTCCACCTCCTCCCACAGTTGTCTCTCTCGGAGAGCCCATCAAAGTCCCAAGCAGCAGCTCCTGACCAGCTGCCCACAGTGCCCCCCAACTCCTCCTGGGCTCTGGTCTCCTCTGTACTTGAGGAGCCCTTCCTGCCCAGCAGGGAGTCTATGTGGCGTGAGGGCAGGAGCGCAGGGTGAACACCGCCGTGGACCCCGTGTCTCGCCCTGGTTCCCGCACATAGTAGAACCCCAGGCAATAATAGTATAGTAGATTCTGGTCTAAGTGCTTCACATATGCTAACTTGCTTTACTGGCACAGCTATCCATTGTGCAGATGAGAACACTGAGGAACGGAGAAGTAACTGCTTCCAGGCCACACCGACAGTACACAGCAGCGCTGAGATTCAAGGCCAGGCCTTATACATCGTGAGGAGGATCTCACAGATCCATGTGACTGTGTGTCGTTGGGCCTATATTCAGTTACATAAACCTCTAAATTTTAGCATCTATTTTAGGGCTCCACACTCAGAATACACTCTCTGAATATTTGTTGAGTTGACATCTTGCTGGGCATTTTGTGGTGGGCAGTAAATATCTGGTATACAAAGCATGGACGGACTGGACTCAAAAGGGACTGAGCTTATAAGTGTGGTGGGAGGCTTGGGACGCCATGTTGGGGACCCCCATGGCAGAACTCGGGGTTCTGCACCCCACTCTTCCACATTTATTGTGAATACAGGGGCAGGGGAGCATGGGACAGTGGCCCGGGGACAGAACTTGGTAGCCTCTTTCTGTCTCTCCAGCCATCGGAGAACTGATGCCTCGTTCTCCCCACCCACTCTAGTGATGTCACAGTGTGCTGGGGGGGCAAGGGTGTGGTTGGGAGACCCTCCCTCACTTCCTTTGCTAACCCAGAGCCTGCCTCATGCGTCTGCTTTTAAACAAGCAGAAGGATGGCCCCAGCCTGTTCTTCCTCCACGTTTGTAAGCAAAGGAAGGAGAGGAAAGAAATCTCAGAGACCACCAGGCAGAGATAGGCCAGGGCTGTCCCCTGCAGGGCCCTATGGTGTGGTGCTAATCCACAGAAGACAGGGGATCACAACCCTCCCAGGCTGGCACAGAGGGCACGGGGTGTCGCAGAGAACCGGGGTCTCCCCCACTAGAAGCTCAGATTTGGGAAGACGGGAGCTGCTAGCTGGAAACAGGAGTGTCTGGCCGCATGCGCGTTAGAGGGTGAGGGCACTGCGCGTGGAAGTCAGGTAGGGGGGCGGTCATGGATCCAGGAGCATTTTGGAGCATAGGCGAAACAGGGGAAGGTAGGTGTAAACCAGCCCAGCACGTTAGGGGACAGAGAGGGCAGCGTGGCTGGCAGCAGGCACTGTGCAGGAAAGTGGGGGAGAGCTTAGCAGAGCAGAGGGGGCTGATTATGGAGCCCTGCCTGGATGCTCCTTGGAGAAGTCTGAGATTCCAAGTTGCTTCCAGTCCTGTGCACGTGGCTCCCACCGCCCTCCAGCAGTCTGTGCTACTGGCTGCCCAACCGCTTCTTAACAAATGTCCAGAGGAGGAGCACAGCATGATCTGTTTCCCAGTGTTTGGAAGCACGCCCTGTCTACAGAAAGCTGCCTTGTCTGGTTTCCTTCTCCCCAGAGTCACCATAGGGCCTTTGCATAGCCCACCATGAAGTTCGGGTCAAGCCCTGCTCAGACCGTCACCCAGCCTCCACCTTCGGCCCCTCTTGAGATGTGGGATGGGGGCATCCCTTCTCCCTTCCTGGAGGGGCTCGGCCCACCCAGCCATTAATGTGCAAATGGCCCATTTTCTGCTTCAAAGGAGAGATTTTTTTTTTCTGAGATCTGCAGTTTTCGAGTATTCTCAAATGATTAGCCAGAATCAATCTGAGATCTAAGGGTTTGGTGCACGTCGAGTGTGGTATTCTCAACTGCCATCTTCATTTCTTTTTGGCAAGACCCAGCGAGCCAGTGGATGGAGGAGTGACCTCGGGCTTGGGGGCCATAGAGCCTGTGTTACTCGTTCTTAAAATTTGTTCCTTCACCTGAACTGCTGCTGCTGCTTCTTTTTTCCCTCCTATCTCCCCCTCCATTCACTTTCCCAAAGGCCCTGTATAATTCATTCTTCCTTCCATAGTCTGGCCCTGCTCCAGGCATCAGTGGGGACCCTAGCGAAAGACAAGCTCCGATAGAGGGCATTGTGTAGTCAAGGTTCTCTGAGGTTCAGACCTGGAGAATCAGGGGGGTTTTGAGGAGGGCGAATTCCTGTGAGTTGCAAGTCAGTCAGGAGGGCTTCCTGAAGGAAGAGGACTGGATTGAGCCTTAAAGAATAGAAGCCTCCTAGAGCCACATGGTGGATGGGAGGTGATCTGGCTGCCACTCCGGGTAAATAGAGGTTACCTTCTGTTTCATGTGCACCTTCCCCAAAAGAGGGTGACCTTGTGAGATAGTGGGTGACCATGAGGCAGATGGCCTGGCTCAAGATAACGGCCCCCTGCCTGCCCCATCCATAGCAGGGTGGATGGGGCTGCCCCGGCCAAACCACCCTGGCTCGCTCTCCCCCCTCCTCCCTAATTGCCCCATTACTGTAAATAATATCTTCCTTTCCAAACAATTAGCCTTCCCATCTTGAAGCTTCCTGTTTGTTTTTTCTGGTTCCGAAGCCCTAACGTTGGAGAAAACAAACATCAGGCATCTGCGTGCAGTCTCCATGCAACCAGCCCAGCCCCCTAATGCTTTTACAGCCCCCGCAGGCCTGCTCCCGGGGTCCCCTCCCAGGTTTGTTCCTTATCCTGCTGCCTAGTTCGGGGGAGGCGAGGAGGAGCTAGCTTCGTGCACAAAGTCGGAAACCGGCAGGAGAGCAGGGAGGGGGCTGGGTGGCTGGAGCTTCCTCCAGGATCTGCCCCGCCCTCTATAACTGGGAGGAGATGTTTAAAAACAAATCCCAAGCTTTTCTTCCTTCGGTAGATGTGCAGAGTCACCGGTCTGAGGGAGGGGAGAGTTGGAAAACACCTCAAGTCAGGAAGGCTTCGATGTCAACAGTGTGGTGTAAAGGGGACAATAATAATTATTTACCCACCATCTGGGATTTGTATTCCTCACCCCATTTTACAAACCATCTCCAGGACCATCAGATCCTTTAAACGAGCTCAGGAGGAGACAAGGGACAATTCTTACCTCCACTTGCAGTAGGGAAACCAAGGCTCAGAGAGTCTGCATGGTCTGCCCAAGGTCCTTGGAGGGAGAGCAGGTGGATGGCTAGTGGGGCAGGTGGGGCATTAGGTAGATGGTGTTTAGATGCGGTGAGGTAGGTGGGTAGGGGGCTGGGTGGTCAGGTTGACGGCCAGACTAGATGACTTTGGCCAATATACACCTGTCTTCTCCTGGCTGCTCAGAGTAGCAGGCACCTGCCCCACAGGATGCAGTTAGCTGGACTTTAAATTGAGCCCGTGCCATTCGCTAATTATTCCCTGCGGGTCTCACCTCCTTCGTGGAAGGGGAAACGCCTTCTCCTCTGTCTCTCCCATTACTCCTGTGCCATTATTTTTGGAGCTAAAACTCAGGACATCTGGTCTGACGAGCAGGAGGAGGTGCTCCTCGGACAGCAGGACGAGTGAATCAGGGCGGCCCCGGGACTGCGAGCTGAGCTGGGCTGCTGCCCTGCCGGGCCTGGACGAACCGGGCACCCAGCCACGACCAGCAGGGCCTGCTGGGGCTGAACGAGAGGCAAGGACACGCCTGCCCTTCCTCCGCGGTTCTCTAGGATGTCCTCAGAGCTCCAGGGGGAGCGTGCAGCCCAGCAACCTCCTCTCCACCTGGTTGTTAGTTCCAGCACGTTCCCTCTCACCAAGGCCCCCCAGCCAAGGCTGCTTGAAAAACTCCACCGGGAGCGTGTACAGGACACCTTGGGTCTAATGTAACATTTAATGACCAAATCTCCTCAGGCCCCTGCATTAATACAAAACTATCTTACTGGTTCTAACCAGACAGAGTCACACTGCTCAGGGCTTCAGGGCTGAGTCCAGGCAAAAACGAGGTGATGAAGGAGGCGGTGGCCATCAACGTCTTGCTATGGCCCTTGAGAGGCAGAGGTGGTCCATTCCTGAGGCCAGAGGTCTGCCTGTCACCTCCAAAGGCAAGGCCCTGTGGTGCTCACCTCTACGTCCCCAGAGCCTAAGGCAGGGTAGTACACACTGCGTGCATGTCATAGACGGGAGCTAAATGAATGTATGAAGGAGTAGGCCAGTGTGCTCCAGATTCCGAGGTTCTGGACAAATGTTTTTCAGATGACACACACCTTTCCTCCACCCCTCCCATCAGCCCCCCAGCCTAAAGCAGAGATGAAAGGATTCTGCCTGGCTAAAAGGAATCCTGCCTCTCAGACCGGCCTAAAGAGCTTCACGTGTACCCCACACAGGAACTCCAGAAATCTGGGGGAGAGGGAAACAGGCAGGGGAGAGCTTTCTGGAAAGCCTAAGAAAATGGGCCAGGCCAGGCATGGAGGTCGCCAAGGAGTCCAGCATGCTCTAGCCCCCAAGGCCCTTGTAATAGGAAGAAGACTCCTTGGAAAAGGATGACACGGGACACCAGAGAAAATAAGGTCAGTGGGACAGTATGACAGGACTCTGGATGTCCAGAGGGGAGTGGCCCGGCCCTCGTGGGTTCCCAGGGTTTGTAACACGGTGCATACATGTGCGCACAGATGCATGCACCATCAGAGGAAGGCGTCTGGAAATTGCCCTAACTCGGTCCTGCTCTCATGGAAATCCACTTCCATGGACACCAGGGGACAAGAGGGACTGTCCCCTGCCTGCCCAAGTACTTCCAGGTCCCCCCCATACTCCTCTGCCCCTCTCAGGGTGGAGTGGGGCTACCCTCCCTCTGGTTTCCTGCAGCCAGACCCACGTCGGGCTCTGGCTCTGCCTCCTGCCGCTGCTTAACCTTGCCCAAGTCCCTTTGCTTCCCTGAGCCTCAGTTTTCTCATCTGTAAAATGAAGGGCGGGCCTGGAGAGTCCCTGAGGCCCTCTGCAGCGCTAGCATCTGGACTGCGGGGGGCTGCTGGGCTCTCAGGTGGAGACAATTTCCCAGATCACTGAGCCCCACCTGGCCACCGTTGTACGAGGGCCTCCCCTGGGCATTGGCCGTCTGGAAACACCGCCATCCACCTTTGTGAATATCTGGTTAAAACACTCACCTAATCCTAACCTAATCCTTTCAATCTGGGGAGAGAATTAAAGAAAAAAACGCTAGCAGTCTGAAGCCTGAATGCTAACAGATGGGTAAAAAGTATGTATAAATTACACCCGCTGCTGTCAATTCAAGCTCTCCAGATAAAGTGATATGAAAGGTGTTTCATTTATAGGGGAAATTAATTGCCAGCTGTATGACGAGATGGTGTGAAGGAACCACAGCCACACGATGTGTCCCATATATTTTTCCTGGCTGGATTCAGTACCTTCCATGCCAAGGGCTCCCACACGACTCCAGACCTGGGGGGCCACCAGGGTAAACATGACTGTAAGCCAACTGTTCCCAAGCTAGGATGCAGCCCGGGAAGCAACAGACGTGGTAGGGGTACAGGGCGTTGAGACGTAGAGTGGCCTCCTCCCCTCCACCACCCTGACCTCAGGCCTCCATTTCCTCAGAGCAGCTCCTTAAGCTGGTTCTCATGTTTTGGTGAAGAGATGCCTTCTAGTCTCTGTGTCCAGACTAGACCACACGGCAGTCGTCTCTGTGTCCCTCCCCATCACGCCACACACCCTCACAATGGATAGTCCGTCTGTGATGCCAACAGATGACACCGGCATCTGGAACCCCAGTCCCATCGTTTATTCTGTGACCACTCACGCCGCACCTTCTCGGCTCAGTCTCTGTACCTGTAAAGTGAGTCTGTCTTATCTTGGGCTGCCGTAATGAACTGCTCCTGACTGGGTGCCTTAAACAAAAGACATTTCTTTCTCACAGTTCTGGAGACTGGGAAGTCCAAGATCAAGGTGCTGGCAGATTGAGGTTCTGGTGAGAGCCCTCTTCCTGGCTTGCAGAGGGCCACTGGGCCCTCACCCGTGCCCTCACCCGGCAGAGACAGAGAGAGCTCTGGTCTCTTCCTCTTCCTACAGAGGCATTAATCCCATCATGGAGCCCCTTCTAAACCTGATCCCCTCCCAGAGGCCCCACCTCCAAATACCATCACACCGGGGGCCACGGCCTCAGTATATGAGTCTGGGGGTCACAAACCTTCCGTTGTAGCAGAGACGCTTAGCCAGAAGGTCCACACTTCCTGTGCCAGTGTGCTACTCGGCATATTAATCTCATTATTTCTGTCACTGGCTGTGGAGACCAGGAGGCTCTCTGGGGGAAATGGAAGGAGCGAGGATGGACCTGGCACCTGCCTGAGTGGTCTTCCTCCGAGCTTGTTTAAGAGGAAAGGAGGTGGGCCTCCCAAGAAGAGGCCACCCTCCTGGGCCTTCCTCTGGAAGCCTGGGATGAAGGAGGTGGTCGGGTGGGGAGGTGGTGTGTTGGTAAAGCCAAGACAGTGTGCACCCCATGACCTGCCCCATGGTCCATGCCACTAAAAGTGCCCATCAGATCACATGGGAAAGATGGCCTTACCCCAAGATCATTTCTGAAGAGGGCAGGCTGACGTGGTGAGAGGCTTCCCAGCTCTCGGACCACTGGTGGACGGCCATGCAGAAACTGGCCCTAGTATTCTGGCCCTGCAAGTCTCCAGTTTGGGAAATCACTCCCTTTCCTACTCTCCCCGCCATCTCCTCCTTTATTTCTTGGGCCGGAGCTGAGCCTGTGGTGCGAGGTGGGTCTCCACCCCAGCCCCCAGCCCATCACGCACCCACCCACCCATCAGCTGCTTGCAGGCGGTGGGGTCTTAACATTTTGCCTGGGGAGGGGCACAAAGGGTAGGATTTCTATCCTGTACCCCTGCAAGCATTTATCAGAACTATTAAGACAATGAGCTAATATTCTATTCAGATTTAAATAATAAATTAATCTGCATTATACTGAGGAGACCTGAGAGAGACTTAATTATCTGGTGTACTTTAGGGTGGAAAGGAAGGTTGGGGACCCTGCTGGGAATAGACAAAGTTATCCGTGATCACACAGATGCAGGAGCTTAAATACCAGCCCTGGGTTTGACAGGAGGGAAGCATTCCCACTCTGTCTAGCCCTGAAACTCTCCCTCCCTCATTATGGGGAGGGCACCTCCATTTCTGACCATCCCTCCAAGGGGGCCCTTGGGAAATACAGATTTTCACTTCAATTGTCCTAAGCCTGAAGCAGGCAGCAGCCCAGGAGGGGAGGAATTAGGAATCAGAGACCCTTTACAGACTGAAGTGTTTGCTGGAGATGTGCCAGGCCCTGGTGTCCGCACCAATCAAAAAGGGATGACAGAACGCTCCCTGGAGGGCTGGGGTCAGACAGCTCCACCTCTGTGGCTTCATTGCTGTGTGACCTTAGGCAGCCTAATTCACTTCTCTGGACCTCAGTTTCCACATCTGTGAAATGAGGGCACCACCACGTGTGTCCAGGCTGACTGGAGGCTTGGAAGCTGTGAGGTGTGCAGCTTCAGCACAGCGCCCACGGCCAGGAAGCCCTCAGAAACAAGGAGGCGCAGATGCGAGTCTCAGTGGGAGCATTTGAGGAGCACAGTGAGCCGTGCCGGGTGAGTGTGCGGTCACCCCGTCTTACACAGACCTAGCTTATCCGTGAGTGGGGTTGGCGAGCTGACGCTCTCTTCTTCAGCTAAGCTAGCAAGCCCCAGGCCTGCGGTGAATTTTTTTCCCCCCCGGTTGGTTCCTGCCACTCCCTGGGAGTGGGGCTTTTCACACCCCGAGCCAGCCTGCCCGAGAGAGAGAGGACTATTTTCGGCTCAGCAGCTACAGCAACAAAGATGTGAAGTCACTCCTGCTGCCTCCACTCACCCTGCCTGCCCTCCCTGGCCCAGGGGAGAGGTGAGTGAGAGGCAGGGGGGCTGCAGCCTGCGGGTCCTGGAGCACCCCTGCCCCTCCATCCTGTGACCCTGGCGAGGCACGGTGACCTGTCCATCCTGGGACATATCCACTAGTTCTCTTTCCCTCCCTGCAGGCTCCCGAAGTTGAGATGGGGCTCTGCCTGGCACATGGGGGTCCTCCTGGGTCCTGCCCCTCAAGAAGACACCAGCATGGACCAGGGAGCCGAGGGCTGGGGTGTCCGTTGAGACTGGATCAAAGGGCGTGGCCCCCCATGCTGGGAGCTGCCTGGGAGCTGGGTGTGTAGCTGGGAGGTAGGTGTGTGATGAAAGGGGGCAGCAGGAGGCACCTGAGAGATGAATCATCACAGAGAACCCAGGCGAGTGGGTGTTGCTGAGATCCTGAGCTGAGAAGAACTTGATCATTTGTTAGGTTCAAAACCTGTCAGTTGTCTCAGTCAGGCTGCAGAGAAAACTTAGGATTGGAGACCTTCCTAAGACAAGAGAGAGAGAGAAACTTAGTGGCCAAGGGAACTGAAATCAGACAGGTCTCACAGGAGCTACTGCTGGCTGTGGAGGGAGGGTCGTGGCGGCCTCACTCAGATCCAGATTAGAATCACAGACAGCAGTGCGGTGACGAGTCAGACACATAAGCCAGAAGCACCTTCCCGCCCCCAACAAACACACACACACACACATGCACGTACACACCATCCTGGCCTGGAGAACATGGCTGTGGGCTGTCACTGGTCCACCAGATAAGCCCAGGGCATCCTGTGAGACATGCAAGCCCCATGGCTTCTAGATGCCCCTGTTCTTTTGGAGAAACGGCAGCAGGAAGAGTTCCTCCTTATCTCAGCTCAACTAAAACCCGGGTTTGTTCACATGCAGCCGGGATGCTAAGGGTCCCAGTTCTGAAATAGGGGGTCTGGTGAGAAAGCCACCCTCCCATCCCCCAAAGGGGGACCAAGACAAGCCCTGACAGTGACTGGCAGAGATGGG
The DNA here is from genome assembly GCF_008692635.1 of Crocuta crocuta. Lineage (NCBI taxonomy): Eukaryota > Metazoa > Chordata > Mammalia > Carnivora > Hyaenidae > Crocuta > Crocuta crocuta. Next base: position 2,366,313 of record NW_027528357.1, read on the forward strand.
AACTACCTCGAGAGAGGGCCCTTGCCACATCCCGCGGACTTGTCATTCCTCCCAGCTGGGGTTTCGGAGGAGGTGGTCCAAAGATCTGGGTCTCCACCACCGCCAAGCTGCCGTCCTCGCCCACGAAAGACAAGGAACTAAAGCACACGCTTTCCTCCTGAGGGCTTCAGCAGGGAAGAAAAGTGGGGCCGGAGCTAGGGGCCAGTGTTCCAGGTGGCCTTGGTGGCTATATCCCCAGCTCGACACTGGGGAGACTTGGGGGATAACAGCACAGGGACCAGGGTCTCCCCGCACTCCCTCCACTGACATAGACAGTGGTGGTAGGTGTTCTTTGATTGCGGCCGTGGCCTCCCGGCACAGCCAACCATGATGCAGGCCCCAAAGGCCTGGGCTTCTGGTGCCACCTGTCAACCCACTGGAGAGGAGAGGCACCAGCACGCCCCAGGCCCCACCTCCCCTCTGCACAACACACCTTGCTGGGGTAATGGGGCAGTTGACCCCACTTCCAGAGTGGGAAGGACAGGAAGAGCCATAGCCAAGCCCTGTGTTTTGTCAGCTTCTACCCTTGGGAACATGAGCCCCAGAAGGCCCTCCTCCACAAAGAAGATGATAGGTGACTGTGCCCCCTCCCCCAGATAAGTAGCAGGAGTGATCCTGAGCTTCCAGCCATTGGTGGGCTTTGTTGGATGGCTGTTGGAAGTCAAATCCCAGTGGTTACAGCTGCAATTAATAGAATGCAGATGCCAGAAACCAGCCTCCAGAACTTTCCTTGAGCACTGCACCCAGAAACGGGTGCTCCCTCATCCTCAGAGTAATCCAAGGCCTTGTTGTCTATACCCGTCATTGGGCAGCCAATCATGCATGCCCTTGAAACATTACTTCTCTTTTTATTCGGAACTATTAATTAATCCTTGTATTTTTAATTCACTTTATATGGTTTACATTTCAGAGTTTATGCGCAGCTTCTCTTTTGCCCAACAAAACTATAAGCACCATGAAGTCAGACACCAAGCCTTATTTTTGTCTATTTTACCCGTGGCACTTAGCATGGTAAATGGTGCCTTTCATGTAGTGAGTGCTCAACAAAGATTTCTCTATTTAGAACCTTCCAGACTCAGCCTCTTGTAGGCATTTCAAGTCCTGGAGGAGCTGGGCAGTCTCAAAGACTGGTTTCAACAAACCCAGCCATCTTCCACGCTCCAGACTTGTTCCACTCAGTCTACTTCTCTGTCTCTCTTTTCATCCCCAGGGATAGAATCCTACAACCTCAGAGGGAGGATGAAACTTGGAAACCAGGTGTAGGAGTAGGAGTACTCTCCCCAGCGTTTCTCACAAATGGTCAGCTGGTCTTTGTGTGCACACACCTTCCAACAGGGATCTCCCCACGCGCCAGGCAGCCCGTTCTGTTGGTGGCCAGGGCTTACAAGATGTTCCAAGACACAGCTAGTTGTGGCCATCATGTGGCATTGGGAGATAGTTTCCTACAACAAAGGTTTGAACAACAATGGCTATGTGGTCCCTTGTGCTATTGGTTGCCCACCATGTGCTCTGTGCTCTGCGGGTGTGGCTGGTGTGATCGGGGCCCAGATGGAGTGGAAGCTGTGATCCCTGCATCAAGCAGCATTCAGTCTAGTTAGGGGCGAGACAATGGGAAAATGGCGGCCCTTCACAGAAGGGAAAACATCAACTGCTATGTTGTGGGACTGCAGGCCACCGTGTCTGGGTCTTGTCCCCATGTCACTTGTAACTGCTGGGTGCCTTGGAACAGCTCCTTCCCTAAGCAGGCCCCTTGAGTCTCCACTGCAGAAAGAAGGGGTGGGTTCAGATGATCTCCCAAACCTCTTCTAGCTCTCGTGGTCCTGGAAGCACCCTAACTTCTTAAGGAGAGATCAGCACGGGAGGCGCCGAACATAGAAAGGTAGAGGGGCGGCACCCCACTGTGCACATCCCAGACACACTTTACATCACTCCAGCAACATTCCAGCTGAATGCGTCTGGTTCATTCAGTCCATTAACTGGTTGGAGGCACTTGTGCGTGGCAGTAGAATTCCTGTGATGTGCCTACCATGGATGGGGACAGGAGCCCGGCATTTGAAAGAAACTTAGCAGTAGTTAGTTGCAAGCTCTCTTCTAACCAGGAGCAAATGGAAAGAGCATAGAATTTTATAAGGAGTATAAAGGTGCTGAGAGGCCATAGTAAGGAAAGCCTTGGAGGCAGGAAGTCTCTTCCCATAAGAGGTGAATGTTGAGGAGGGTATAAAGCAGGAGGTGGGAGATGCCGGTCATGTCTGGGGTACAGCCAGTTTGTCCACACACGGAGGCCTCACCAGGGTGGCAGCAGTACACAGACATGCATCCTGGTGGCTGTCCTTGGGGTCAGTCCAGGAGATGATCCTGAAGCAGGAAGAGTGCCCTTGTTCTCAGGTATGACACCCGGTGCCGCTCTTTGCACAGACATTTTTACCAAACTCTCCAAATACGTTGTACGTTCTCTCTTGGTGTTTTCCATCACACACCTGTTTGCGTAGCAGCGTACCAGTCTCCCCAGTCTCTGTTGCTGGGGGTAGCTCTGCCTGGTCCACGCACGAGCAGCCGTGGGCAAGCATGGTTTGCAGCCATCATTTCTAAAGTTGGAGGACAGGATAGCCAGGCCATGATTTCTCGTGTTTGCTGTTCTCCACTTTCTCTATGTTGGTGTCTTCTAATAAGCAGTAGGAGAACAAATGACCTCTTTCCTGCCCTGCTTCTCAGCTCTACATTCTGGGCCAAGGTCAGATGTGCAAGGCATTGACTGGGGGGACTCTCCTGGGATGGAGTTGGTCAGGGTGAGCTCTGGAGCCTGTGGCCCCACGCTTTCAGGTGACCCTCACCATAGCCCCCATCTGAGATGAGCCACATAGATGAGAAGGTGGGTGCAGTGCTGGCTGCTCATGAACCACGGTGGCCTTGAGGTTGGGGACCCAGCAGGAGTGGACCCAAAGACTGCATGAGACCTAAGGCTGAGCTGCCTGGTCCCCCAACCCTTGCCCGGAGACAGCAATAGACAGGCATCCTTCATGCCCCCTTGTTCCTTGCAGTCAGTGGAAAAGTAAGTGTTCGAGGCAGGAAGACCCATTTCCTGCTTTTACAGCCTTTACACAGAATGGATGCCTAGGGCTCAAGAGGCCTAATTATGTGAGTGTGGACAAGCTGCCTCCCGGGACCTCAGTTTCCTTGTCTGTAGATTGGGTATGATGGTACCTGCCCAGACAGCCCTGCACAGGTGGTAGGAGGATTAAATGAGAGAAGTGATAAGATGGCACTTTGGAAAGTACATAGTGCTGAGCTTATCTGCCAGGGAAGTTTAATACTTTAATCTTACTGTGGTGACTGGTTTACTGCAGTTACACATAAATAAGGGAGCTGCCTAATTGAACAATAGCACAAAAATAAGCAGGGGACAATAGGTCACCAGGAAAAGTGGTGCTTATCCTCAGCATAGGACTTTAACCCCTCAGTTGGGCAGTTCTAACTGGGCATCTGCTCTGTATGCCAGGGAGTGAACTAGATGCTGGGCAGGTGATGGCTGAGGCTCCATCAGGGGAGACTGCGGTCAGGAGGCAGATGGCAGTGGAGGGGCCCCGTGGCCCGTTCACACTCCCTGCACACAGCTCACCCAGGACTCCAACCCGAGTGGGACCTGGAGTCCTTTCCTTCCTTTACTCATCCCAGGACCCAGCGGTCAGGCCCCCAGAAGGGTTCCCCGGAGCCAGGGTTGAGGGAGGAAGCTGGCAAAGGAGGGAGCGTGGGGGAGGTTAGCTTACCCAGAGACCTTGCATCTATAAAAAGTTCCTGCCCCCACCTTCAGTCCCAGTGAGAGCTGCTAATGTGAACACCCTGTGCTCCCCAGGGGGTGAGGAGAAGGCAAATGCTTCCCCTGAGGAGGTGGAGGGCATCTGGAGAGTGTGCATTCTGACTCAGCCCTGGGAGGCCATCACCACAGAGGCCAGATATACCGACCCCCTTTACCTACCAGGAGGGACTAAGGCCAGGAGGCAACGTCTTACAGCAACTTGGTAGTGAAGTCGGGAAGACAGGCTCCCTGACTCCCCCACTCAGTGCCCCTCCCCCCCCATCTCAATATCCTCCCCCACCTGCCCAGCAGACCTAAGTTGCAGGAACAGGCTTCTGCAGCTTTTTGTTTGCAAACTAGGCGCTAAACCAGAGTCCCAGGTCAGTTCGTTCTGTACTGAGTTGGGTTTCCTGCCTGGCTTTAGGTTTTGTTTAAAACCCCGGCAGGCTTGAGGTTGTTGTCAGCTGTGCTACATACCATCCTCCCTGCCCGCCACCCTCCCGCCCCCGTCTGCATGGGGTGGGGACAAGAGACCCACTGCAATGCTATTACAGTATTTGCATTTATATGAGGCACAGACCCCAAGTCTCCAGTCTCTGGGTGCTTTTACAACCCTGTGTATACATAATTTATTTTTGTTGCTATTTAATCAGTCTCCGTGTTGAGATGAAAAGTTTCCAAGGGGCCCCAGGTTATTATGCAACTTTCAATTCCAGCAGCATTGACGGAGTGGATGGGGCCCTGAGCCCCTCCCCAGAGGCAGAGGTGGGGGGCAGGGCACTGGGCAGGAGGCCCTGGAATTCCCGCTTACAAAGCAAGCACTAGCTGAGGCCCCGGGGTGGCTGGGGACCAGGTGCAGAGTGCAAGTCCACCCTCTGTGAGAGGCAGGAGGAGGGGAGGGGGTGCACGGTGTCTGGGGAGGGGCTGAGACAAAGTGGGTGCTTGTGGGAAGAGCCACCTGGCCTGGACGTTCATGTCCAGAGTCTGGAGACAGAGCGGCCGGGCAGGGGTGCTGGAAGCCAAGTGGGGAGCAGGAACTGCAGGCGGGCGCCTGACGCGGGAGGCAGAGTTGAATGAGGCCAAGTGTGATGTCTTCAACAAAGATCGGTCCCAAAAAGATAAGGTTGTCCTGGGTTCCTGAAGGAAGCCCTAGAGGAAAGCCCCAGCTGCACTGAGGCCAGAGGGGAGCCCCAGGTAACAGGGTCTCCACCTCCAATCATTTGTGGAACACGGGGCCGTCTATGTAAATAACCAAAGAGGCTGTGATGTGACATGGACACAGAGGCACATGCCCCTGCCTGGCCCTCTGACTGCCCTCTGTGGCTGGCCACACCCTGGGTGGGGGTCCTTCTTCCAAGAGAAGGTGGGTCAGAGACTAGGGCGGTGGGAGATGTGAATAAACGTGTTCTTCCCGGAGGGCATATTGTCAGGAGACTTAAGTACCAGGGGGCGGGACAGAGAGTAACATGTCCAGCAAATACTCAGAGAAGCACCACTCACAGCCAGCGACAGCCGCAGCCCCTGCCACATCGCAAGTGTGACACGGACGTTCCTTACCTTGATGGGTACTCATGGGAGACCGGCCACAGGAATGTCTTGACTGTCACCAAATCTGGTTTCTGATGGTCACACAGGTGTCCAGGCCTCCCAGAGACACTTTCGCTGAGGCCTCAGCAAACATTTGCTGGGAGCGGCCACCCTGGGGCCTGGGACCCAGGTGAATTAGACGGTCCACACCCTCGAAGGGTCCCACTGAGCCCAGCAAGCTGCTGCGTGCCCGCTGTGTGTCAGCGTGATGGGCGGGGGACAGAAATAAGGGAGGCACGGTCGTAGCCGTCAAGGAGTCCCAGGGTTATGGGCCGGGCTGGAGGGATCAGGCATGTCTCCTCCTGAAATACAGATGGAACCTTCCTTAGGAGCCTCCTTGGCCCATAACCCACCCGACACCAGAATTGCTTCCTATGAGTGCATATTTAAAGTCTATACAAAGCTGAGGTTTTAGGGAAGTGGAAGATCCCATCTGGGAAAACAAAAGCAATGAGTTCTTCCAAAGGCTCTGTGTTCCATCAACAGTACCACTGGGTGTGCGAGCACTGTCCCAGCCACTTTTGAGTGTCACCATCATAAACATCCTTGGAAACACCCCACTGGATCCACTCAGAGGAAAACCTCTCTGCTTAGATACTTCCCGCAGTACAGAAGTCTGCTTGAGAGCAACCCAGGGGCCCCCTCCGATTTTACAGATGAGGCCACTGAGCCCCAGAGCAGGAATGTGATGGGGCTTTCTTTACCTTTCTCCTGCCTCCCCTCGGCTCGTCACCCAAGTGACAGCAAGGTCCAAGCTCCAGATGCAAACCATCCCTCTCCTTCTCCTCACTCTGCAGTCAAGAGGACTCAGCCACTGGCCAAAGCTTTATTTTCCTCTCATCACCCTGATTATTCCCTGTTTAATTAAAATTTGTTTCAGCTAATAGGCTTTAAATTAGTATTTTCAAATATTGACATCTGCTGGACCCTTATTCATTATTTTCGAAAGCTCTAGGGCTAATAGCTTTATCACCCACCAATTAATTACTTATTCACTGGACAGGTAGCCACTGCCCCCAGACCATGGACAGACATACTCACAGGAAGGTGAAGCCGCACATATAACAGACACAAACAGCCACAGGTGAGCATGTGCACATGCGCGTGCACACACACATACAACACACTCACGACACGGTCTCCCGTAGGAGCCAGGCCTGGTAGCGTGTGTCTACACATAGGCTGGGAGACCAGGAGGAAAGCACAGCATTCGTAGCAGGCCTGGGTACCTTGCCAGCCCCTCTCACTGTCATGCTGAGGACGCTGAAGGCTGAAGGCCTGGGCTTGGCTGGGGCCTCTCCCATTTGCTCTCCCTTTCGTGCCCAGGGAGCAGTAACGCTGAGAGGTCTGAGGGTTGGTCCCAGGAGGGCCCAGGGCCGAGAAGGGTGCTGAGAAGGGCAACCGAAGCTAGTGACCAAAGGGCCTTGAGAAGAGAGGGAGGTTCTCGAAGGCTGATTAAGAGAGTGATGTCTACACAGGGAGCGAGCCACGGGCAGGTGGAGACTCTCGGTCAGAGGAGGGGCTGCAGAGAAGGAGAGGCCAGGACCGTAGGAATCCCGTGAGGCCACAGAGAGGGTGTCCAGAGTCAGGCCCAGGTTGACTTTCTTCTGATAGGGGAGGTGACTGTGTGAGGCCCTCTGCTTGCTCCCCAGAAGGACCCGCTGGGGACATCAGCAAATCCATCAGAGGGCCTGGGCCCACAGGGCGGAGGTGGGGGGGGTGGAGCTGGGTTTGGGGAGCTGAGTATCTCCCTTGGGAGTTTCTCAGGAAGGGACCCCCTGTCTCACAAGCATGCCCCCCAGTGCTATTCCCCACCTGGGCTGTCGAGACCTTTAAAGGACAATGGTAGGTACAGAGTGCCACCCCAGGACCCCCAGCTCCCACCCCACGCAGCCACTTTAGGCTGGAGGAGGTAACAGCAGCTTCCCACTGGTCACCAGAGTGAGGGCCTGCCCCGGACCTCTGCCAGCACTGCGTTCTCAGCGGCGGGGACTGTGGAGGGGTCCCAGCTTCCCCGTCTCTGTCCCGGCTGCTGCCACCGCCTGCCATGGCTGAGCCCCCGCCCTGCTGAGCGGGGCGGCGGACTGGGAGGGGGCTGGGAGGGCCCTGGGCTCCGTGCAGGCAGGTTTGTTTTTCTCCTTGTAAACAGTCTGGAGTGACTGGGATTAAAGTCTCTGCAAGTTGCCGGTATCGCTTTTCGGGAGAGCCGAGTAATCCGCGGGGATTAAAGCAGCAGCCGGGCCCATCTCCCACAAATGAATATCTGTCAGAGCCATTGACCTGTTAAAATAATGAATTTAATGTGGAGCAAACCGCACGTGGCGGTGAAGCAACATGGCCTGGCAAATTGTTTTCCGTGTGCCCTAACGAGACGTTTGAGGAAACAGGACCCTGGATCAGGCTGCTGTGGCCCCAGCCCACCACAGCCTTGAACCTCCTTCCTCAGCGGCCGGAGCTGTGAGCTTCGGGTGACTTTTCTGATGGGCGGAGGAGATGGGTGCCCTACTTAGGAGATGGGCATCCTAGAAACCATCAAGCCCACCCTTGCTCAGCTCCCCTCGAGAGAGGGAACCATCTCTCAATTTTCTGCAGGTTTATTATCCATTCTATGGGCCATGTGTGCCTTACTCCAGGGGCTCTCCCACAGCTCAGCCCCCTGTGGGCACCGCTAAGGCTCTGTGTGTCCCTGAGCCCCTCTTGAGGGCTCCGTCACAGAATAGACGGCCCCCCACTAGTCCCTGGGCATGCCCAGCCCCCAGTGTCCCTGAGGACCAGAGCTGGGGCCAGGAAAAGCAGGCACCTAGGCCACTGGACTCCTTTTACATAAGGGAACACTGAGCCCAGAGAGGGGACTTGACTTCCCCCTCAGTCACCTCCAGTGTCCACAGCAGATGGAGGACAGGTGCCCTGTTCTCTGTGCACCCCACCCCCCATTTCTGGGGACACTGGAAATAGCAGTCTGGCTGCCATCTGATAGCACACTTCACGGTTCTCACTGGGGTGGAATCATGGCGCCAGATTCGGGAGTGGAGGGAAGAGGTGGCCAGGCAGCTGGGGCGAGGGAGTGTAAGCCACCACCCGTCCCCCCACGGCCAGGATTCAAGCACGGGGGCAGTCCAACTGGGAGCTGAGGAGTCCATCCTCTCTGACCAGCGTGGGGTGGGGGTGGGGGGGGCGACAGGCACTTCGCCAGAACTGGGAGTGCCTTCACTCAAGGACAAGGGCTGTCGCAGGGGCCATGCCCCGCTCCTTCCTCAGTGGCCACTGTCACTGCCAGCATGTCTTTTCCTCTCCAGCCATTGTCCCAACAGACATGGCAGAGGAACCCAGTCGTCCCTCCCCGTGCCTTCTCTGGGGAAATGGAGGCCCTACCTCCAGCACCTAACAGAGAACCAATATATGACCCAAAGCTCCTCCAACAAGCTATGACATACTCATCTTTCAAGGTGTCCCCAAGCTGGGAAGGGCAGTGGCCCCAGGGCTTTTGCCCAGCAGCTCTAACTTCTACAGACACAGATAGTCCAGCCTGTGCCAGGGGAGCCGGTCCCTGTCCCCAGAACTCTCCCAGGGATCCCACTCTTTTCTTTCGTGAATTTCCATGAGGTTTCTCCCCCACCAACAAGGGCACAGTGACAGCTCTAATTAGGTAATTATGAACAACTCTGTGGAAAGGCAGTGCGCTTTCTTTTGTTGCTTCTTTCTTTAATTTTTTGTAAAGAAGTCGTGTGCTTATGAATTGTCCAGGTCCCAGGTAGTCTAATCTAGGATATATCAATAAAGTCAGGTGGCAATAACATAAAGTCAGGTGGCAAGCTGGAGGCGGGAGGGCATACTGAAGCAGGGGCTCTCAGGGAAACCCTTGGTCATCCTGAGTTGGGCACAGAGGGTGGGTTAGAACTTTACTGCCTTTGCTTCAAAGCAGAGATTTTAATAGACATGAACACGGCATCTCCATTTTAACCTGAGGGGCTTCACTCATGTGATGGGCCCACGTGTTAAGTGGGTGATCCGTTGATCTGGTCATGGGCAAGCACTCTCAGGTGCCTCATCCTAGGCTGGGCGGGACGGGAAACCTAGCATGACTCTCTCCTTGGGAGTCCGGCATTCACCCCTGGCTGTTGGGTCCCATGAGAAGGTAGCATGAGAGCAAATGTCCAAAGAGTCTTTAAGAGACAGGAGTGTCAGGAATTAAGAGCCCACCCTGCAGACTGCCTCGGGCTGTGAACACTCCTGGAGACGGCACAGGGGTGACAGCCAGAGGCAGGGAGGGAGAGGGGACGTGCTTGGGTCTGAAAGAGCAGAGTAGAGGGCAGCAGAGTGGCCAGAGTAAGGCAGGGCCGGGGAGCGAGAGAAGGGTATTTGGAGCCTGGTGGCCTGGACTTAGGAGCACAGATGGAGAGTTCAGACCCCCTCCTCTAGCAGGAGGTCTGAAGAGGGGAAAAGGAGCTGTTTTTCTCCTACACCGCGAGGGTCTCCACTGCCTGGCCATCTAGCAGGGAGGCGGGCTGCCGCTCCCTCCCCCACCTGTCCCGATTTGCAGGTGGAGGGAAGATGCTGAAAGTGCCCACCTGGGCCACTGTCAGGCCCCTGCTGCAGGTCCCTGCACAGGCCCTGGCTCTTCCTGTGATCTGGGGAAGTCAGCTGTCCCCTAGCCCCAGTTTCTTCTCCGGCCTCAGTGGGGGCAGTGATTTGCTGCCCGTGGCACGGCAGCCGGGCGGCCCCCCTCACAGCAAGAAGGGCTGAACATAGACAGGAAGAGCTGGCTTTTAAAAATGAGAGTTCTTGAGGGCAAGGATCCAGGAATATCTTTTCTCCGTGTTTGCTCACACTCTGCCACTTTCTAAAAAGACACCGGCGTGGGTGACCGGAGGGAGGTGTGAGGATTGCCTGTCGTGGAAAGAATCAGGCCATGCTAACCCACACTGCCTGAGGAGGGCTTGGATTCACATCAGAGGTTTTACAGCTCACATTCCATAGGCTGCATGTGACCATCCTGGGATTGCTTGACCGTTAATTTGCTCCGCAAGCCTGTTCTCTGTGGAGAGAGCAAAGGTCAGGCTCAATCACCCTCATGCCTGAGTCTCCAATCCATTTATCACTCACTGAATCCCCACTGTGCGCTCAGGCCACGGGGACTCTGGAGGAGGGAGCACGTGGCCGCGGCGGCAGGCGGCCAGGTCACTGTCTGGCTGGGGAGACATGACTCACACACATGACACAATCGAGAGCAGGGGGCGGCCGTTAATCAGAGCAGGAGGGTTGGGACCGGCTCCAAGGGCTGTTTCCTCCTCCTCCACATGCAGAGATGCTTGCAGTTAAAAGAAGAAAGCTTGGTGGGGCTGGGATGGCGGTGAGGAGGACCCGCGTGTTTGTGGAGGTGGTGGGGACCCCCGGCCCCTGCAGCTGGGCCAGCCAGAGCCCAGGAAGGTGGAGAAGGCAGGCTAAGCAGGGATGCTTTGGCCTTGGAGCTGGAAGGCCTGGGCTCTGCTTGAACGCTTCCTGTTCAATCCTCCGAGCCTTGGCTTGCACAGCTACAAACTGGGGCTGCAGGTAGATCATAGGCTATGACTCTCAGAGTGTGGGAGGGCCTGTCCCCTGAGAGGTCTGGGAGGGAGGGGATGGGGTCAGAGGAGGGAGCATCAGGACTGAAGATCCAGCAGATTCTACCTACGCTTGGATCCAATGTAGTGAATCAGGGGAGGGGAAACCTTGGCTAAGGAGACTTGGAGTGTCCCAGGTTCAAGCCCCAGGTTCACTCGAGTTGAACCAGAACAGGGCAGTACAACATGCCATCAGGCTCTTACTAGGGAGAAGTGAGGCCATTTGGTCCATCTCAGGCTTCCAGATGGTTGAGGCTCCCCCTGGGACACCCAGGCAGGGTCCCCAGAGCTGGGAGCCTCTAATCTATTGGGAGACTCTGAAGCCACACTTTCTCTGGTCACTGGTGGATGCCCCTGGCTTCCGGTTTGTGCTCAGAAAGTTCTCTCTGCGGGATTCATGAAGCCCCTGCTCTGCCTGTTTGCTGAAGTGATTGTACCACTGGGCAGGCCGAAGGCCCCATGCACAGGGAACACATCCTCACCCCTGCACCACTCCCCTGCCCCTGCCCTGCCCCAGAAGCATCCTCGTGGGCAAGAGGGGGACACAGAGCACTCCCAGGGCTCCCAGTGCACGCCCCACCTGCACACTTCACTCACACAGTTCCCTGCACTTGCTTGTCTCACCGCTGGTTCAAGTCCCACCTCCTACACAAAGCCTTCCCTGAGGATTCCCGTTCACAGCCAGCCTTCCCCCGGATGGCTCTCACTATTCCATTCACTCTTCAGAACAGCCCTGGGAGGTAAGTGCTGTCATCCCTTTTACCAGATTAGGAAACCAAGGCGCCAAGAAGTGAAGTAGCTGCCCACAGTCATGTGGCTAGCCAGGGGTGACCCAGGATCTCCGCCCCCAAGGGTCTGGGGCCGGGGCTACACCCTCACCACGAGGCCACACTGCCTCGGGTGGCTGCTGTCCCCAGTCGGGTGTGGGCCATGAAATTACCCCTGCAGCTCATTGTATTTTGAGGGCCGGGGTCCTCACACTGCGTGGTGGCCCTCTTTCAGGTGAAGGCAGGGTTTGGAAGTCTCTCACCTGCCTCTCACCCCACGCCTCCCAGCAGGGCACCCATAGCTGGCGGATCAACGTGCCACTGGGTCAGAAGAGCAGATGACTCACATGAGCAGGACATGCAGCTGCCAGGGGCCCGGGGTGGCCATTCAGCAGGTCCTTCGCAGAGGACGCGGTTCCCACTGAACCTAGGCTACCACAGGGGGCCTGTTCCTCCATGGGATCCTTGCCGTCAACTGGCCCCCCGCCTGGGTCAGAGGGGTTCTTGAGGAGGGGATGGGCCAGGGCCTCAGCAGGACTGTGGCTGCTAAAAATCCTATAGGGACCATCCCAGTGTAGAGTGGGTCCCTGTCTCTCCCTGGGTCCACTACTGCCGGTAAGCTTTTCCTGAGGGTTTTATTGTCCTCCCTCATCCCTCTCCATCATGCTAGGGAGAGGGCGGCCATGTTGACTTCCGGATAGGAGTGAGTGGAACCTAAGTGCTCCAGGGCAAGAGGCCACTTCCCTCCTTTCCCCCACCCCACCCACGCCCTGACACAGCTCCCTGGGCCTCTTCCCAGTGGGGGCTCCAAACTTTCTGTCTTCCTGACTGCTTCCCCAGGAAGAGTAGGGCAGGGGCAGCCTCCAGCCGCCTTCCAGGAATTTGATGAATCTCTCAGGCATGTTTCCATTCTAGCTCCAATTAGCCCTGAGCCAGTGGGTCCCCCAAGAGGGAGGTTTCTCTAGGGTCACCCTTGGCCCAGACCCCAACCCCAGCCCCTTCTCCCCTGCCTCTTTTCCTGATTCACAGAGTACCTGTGGTTCCCTGAGTGGAACAGTCCAGAGGGACGAACCCCCTCCCCAGTACATCTTTCATGGTTGTAACCATGAAGATACTTCTGGAATCATTTTAGAGAAATGCAGTTTCATTATTTAAAAGTGCAATTCATTTGTAAATCCATGTAATCAAACATGGAAAAGTAAAACCAATATTGATTAGCAATTAGCCTGTATGTTCCATCACATTGATTGAGCCCCTCCTGGGTACTAGGCCCTGCACTAGGTGCTGAGGAAATAAAAATAGAGTTGAGCCTGCCGTTGAGGATAATAGGGCCCTGCAGCCCAGGAGCTCACCACTGGATTGCTGGACCGCAGCTCGACCAGAGGAATCCAGCATGTCCTTCCTTCTTGCCTCTGCTCTGTGTACCAGCTCCACGCTAGACACTGGGTGAGCATGAACGGTCAGCCACATCTCCCAGAAGGAAGTGTCACGGGCACCTACCTGTTCAGAAAGCACGGTTGTCAGGGAACCCACATGCTCACTGCCAATGGCAGTCCACTGAATGACTTCAGAGCTGCGTGCCTTTGGCAAGTTACTAAATCTCTCTGGGCATTCATTTCTCCTCTAAAACAGACTGTTCGGTGGTCTTCCTTTTCTAGGAGTGTTTTGCAATATTTTTTGAGTATCCTCATTGCAACCTGATGAGACAAGCAGAGTATATGTTATTATCCCATGTTAAATTTTAGAAATGAGGAAAATGTAAGAGAGGCCAAGGAAGTCACCTTGGGTCACACAGTGGGAGGAATGGAGCAGAAGCCAAATTTTCTTGTTCCTTCTCCAAATGTTCATTCCAAGGTTGGGCTAGATGGTCTCTGAAGTTTGTTTACCTTAAAAATTCTATGACTCAAAGAGAGTGGGACAGGGAATGGGTACAGAGTCCAAGCCTGGAAAAGCTGAAACTATGGATGGAGGCTGAGAGGGGGCCCAGTGGTCCCGAGGAAGAGAGAGCAGAGTCCCCCAGAGTGAGTGGTGGGGGCAGCTGGTGCTCAAGGTTTATGATGCTGCATAAATCAGACCTGCCCATACTTGACCAAGGTTGAAACCTCTGCACCACATAGTAATTAGATTTTTTGATGATGTTCCCCCTCTGGTTTATTTATACAGCAGTAATTACCGCCAGCAGAGCTGGGCATGGGGGCTGCTCGCCTTTCCCAACCACATGGTTACCCTTCTGTATCCCCACTCAGTGGGGAGGGGACAGGAAGAAAGACTGGGAGGGGATACAGTTAGAGGCTTTGGTCAGACCCCTTCCATGATGACCCTAATTGGTGGCCCTTCCAGGAAATAAGGCACACTGAAAGTGCAGGCAAGTGTCAACCTTTGAACTGACTCATAAGAGCAAGGGTTCAGATGGGGTGCCATGGGGTGCCTGGGTGGCTCAGTCAGATGCGTGCCTGACTCTTGATATTGGCTCAGATCGTGATCTCACACTCATGGTAATGGGGTCGAGTCCCCCATCAGGCTCTGTGCTGAGTGGAGCCTGCTATGATTCTCTCTCTCCCTCTCTCTTTGCCCCTCCCCTGCATGTGTGTGTCCTCTCTCTCTCAAAATAAGTAAACTTTTTTTTTAAATAAAAGAGAAAGAGTCCAGAAACTTGGGGGCTCTTTGGCCCCACACATCCTTCAGGTCATCCTGCAGGTAAACTGTTAACCACAGGACTCACTCTGAGCAGATGACGTCTCTCACCCCACCCTTCAGTGGGTCTCATCTCTTTGGTCTTGGCAGGGGGACTGGGAGGCCCCAAGGGTCAGATAGGCTGCAGAGGGTCAAGGTGGGGTTGACAAGGCTAGGAAGTGGCCAAGATTAGGGTTGTGTGGTCCCTGTGAGGATGACATCTGTAACCCTGTTCTGCTGGCCTTCTCTCTCTCCCATTTGTCCTGGTGGGCTCCACAGGAGGACATTTTCCCGAGAGGGGGTTCCAACTACTCAGACACAGCAAGCAGTGCCTTGAAGGATAACCGTTGGACCCTCCCCCAGGCTGCCGGAAGGAGTTGGTACCACGTGGCCCCTTGTAGGGCTACACTGAGCCTGCTATGTCTTTCTGGACAGTGCCTTGGGGAGATAGCCTAACTCTGGGGGAAAGGAGACTTACCAACAGGTCAAGTAAGAGAAATAGGCAGGCAGGGGGTAGACACACAGACCGACATGCAGTGCTCTGTCTCTGGGCCACTTGACTGGAAAGGCCTGGTGGCTGCAAGAAGAGCAGTTGAAGGTGGCAGCCACCCCACTCCTCTCCACTCACTGTGAGTAATCCCTGTGAACCTCACCCAGACCCAGCTCCAGCCTGCCCCACCTCTTCCCCTCAGGGCCAATGGGCAGGTTCTTGGTCCATCATTTCATGGAGAAAAGTGCACTTGTACAGGCTCACCAAGGTTTATGGACAGCCTCATGTGACAGGAAGAGGCTTCCTTATTTTCTATTCCTTTCTTTCCATCCCCCCACCTCCTTCCTTCTTTGCTTGCTTTCTCTCCTCCTTCTTTCCTTTCATGTTTTTCACTTTATTCCTCTATTCCTTTCCTCCCCCTTCCATTCTCTTTCCATCCCTTCTCATCTTCCTTCTTATCCTCCTCTTTATGTCTCTCTCTGTCCCTCCCTTCCTCCTTCCCTCTCTGTTCCCCAGGGAGGACACTGCCCCCCCCCACACCCTGGCATTTCCATCTGCCTTGCTTCTGAGCCTACCTGACTTCAGAACTTTGTGTTTCCACCTCCTCAAGGCAAAGTGGGTGCAATGGGGAATGTGCTGATTGAGGAGGAAGAGGGTTAGGAAGATCACAACCTGGTAACATGGCTGAGACACAATGGAGTCTCATACCCCCTCAGCTGCCTGAAGGCCCAGCCCTGAGCTTGAGGCATGAGAAGACAGAGGAGCCTCCCAGGCTGGCTGAGCAGTGCAGCCAAGGAGCCCCTGGGTTCTCTTTTAAAGGGTTTATTCCCAGGCCCCAACCCCAGAGTTCATTGTGTCTACAGTGGTCCTCCTGCATCTTTCTTTTCAAAGAGCAGACCAGGTGATGTGAAGCAGGTACCAGGATACTTTGAGGAATCTTGGGCAAAGAAGATAAGACACTCACATGAAAACTGGGTCTAGTCAAGTGTGGATCCACCTGAAGCTAAGGTCTAGGGTGTTCCAGGATAGAAGCTGGAGGGCTGGAGAAGCAGCAGGCGTCCTGGAGGTGGATTGCTCGATCTGGACTCTGACAGTTGGAAGGATTTGCATGGATGATCAGAGCAGAGAAGACTGCAGGCAAGAGCAGATTATTTGAGTCAGATACTTCAAATGGCAGGCAATAAATTGGATGGATGGATGAATGGATGGATGGATGGATGGATGGATGGATGGATGGATGGATGGGTGGATGGCATTAATTGGCCCAGACAGACCGCTGGCTCCTGCAGTGCTATGGTGTATTGGGTGTCTGGTTTCAAGCCAGGGCTGGAGGGACATGACATGCTCCCCCTTACCAGACCTCTCACTCACCCACCTGCCACCACCCTTAGCTGTCCTTCCATGTTCCACAAGAGACCAAACAAGGGAATAAAGGTTAAATCTGGCTCCTTCCTGCCCCCCCCCACCCCACCCTGGGCCCAACGTTCAGAGAAGAGTTAAGTGACAGAGCCTCGTTCTCCTGTATGAATTAATAATTGATTCGGTAACAAATCACTAATATTGCAGTAGTCATGGTGAATAAGATAATGAATGTGTTCTGTCCAGGGAGTGTCGTGTTGTGAGGATTCAGCTGAAATTATTCATAAATGTGCTACTTTTCCTCGTCTCCAACTGCTGCTAGTTTAGCTCCTCTTTTTAATCTTCCCAACCTGTCACATTCAATGGTGGAAATCGTCAGGCTCCATATACAGCAGAATATTAAGGGGGAACTGCCAAGGCATTATGTCAAATTTCAATAGGTAATAGAAACAAAGTGCTTGCAGACCCTTTCCCACTCCTCTTGAAGTTAAAAAATAAGACTTAAACTTTTTTTCTGGATGGAATCTTTGTCCCATCATTGGGAAGAAGATCCCAGGTCAAGGAGTTCAGAGACTTAGGTTGTGGTCTCTACTTTGCCACATACTTGCTGTGTGACTTTGAGCCAAATGTTCAACCATCCTGGACCAAGCTTCCCATGTCTAAAAGAGAGGTGATAGTGTCTCTCTGCTTTGGTCCAATAATGAAAGAATTGCAAGGTGATGGGAAAGAAAGTGCTCTAGGCCACTGACAGATGACCAGGCTGGATTTTCTCCACTGTCCCCTAATTTTTCATTGCATGACAAGTGTTTCACTCTTCTTCAAGCATGCTTTCCATGTGCCTACCACCTGGGGGAATCCCCCCTTATGTCCTTCTTTCTCCATCTCACCCATCCATCCCTCTGGGCTCAGTTCAGCTACCACTTCCCTCATGAAGCTTTTCTTGACCCTGCATGTCAGACATGTTCTTTCTTCCTGCAAGCCCTCCTCCAGAACATTCTGACTCTTTCTTACACTGCTCTTCACTACACACCATCTTCCCTAGTAGGCTGCAAGCATCTCAAGAATGGAAGCTGTCTTCTATATCTTTGAGTGAAAAGAAATGTTTGTAGAATGAATCCATTGGTAGGTGGATGGATGGATGGATGGATGGATGGATGGATGGATGGATGGATGGATGGATGCAAGAGTAGATGGATAGATGGATGCATGGAGGAAGAGAGAGAATAAGAAACTTGAAACTGGCACCATACTGTTTTCAGTCAGTAAGCAGGTGTTTGCTGAGTCCCTACCACATACCTAGTCTTATTATTTATCTCTGCTGCATGAGTGTGGAAAGCAGAAGAGAAGTGTCAATGACCTGACACTGATATACTGGAGACAGGATAACAGTCTCAGATTGGGCTGGAGAGTGGAATTCATAACATGACAGTAACAAGAACCTTAGGATGGGCCTTCTGGAGGCCTTACTATGGCCCATAACTCTACAAAAGAGATCTGGAATACAGAGGATTTAGACACTTAGCTGGAATACACACTTGGTTGTGCAAGGCCAGACCCTGGGCCTCCAGACAAGCATACTAATGTTCTTCTTTCATACCAGGGGGATGTCTGAAGGGGGATAATGGGCCCTCAGAGAGGAGGAATGGGGCTCTGGGAGGCTGGGGGACTTGAGTGGGAAGGAAATGCTTGTCCCCAGGGGTTGATGCGATTCTGCCAAGACATGGAAGGAGGTGAAGGGTTCTCTGAGGATCTGGCCAGCCTCAGTTGGCTGGGATTGTTCCCACAACTGGCCTATGGGACCAGCTGGGTTGGGGGCCCAGACTAACAAGGACTTGAAGAACAGGGAGACCCCCAGATCACATGTTCTAGGAGTGGAAGGACATGAAGGAATAGTAGCAAGGATCGTCTTATTTCCCCTACTGTGTCCACCTATCTCCAGTTCCTCTACATGAACACGTAGCGATCAAACAAAACCTTCCAACACACTCCGCAACACACTCTGATGAAGCCTTAACCACAAAGTGAAACACACAGTGCTCCAGAGCCCGTGCTGACATCCCCGCACACATAGATGTTCACTGACACAGGTGAAAACAGCTTCAGTCACCTACATAAACAAATGTGGAAATGCACCCCATAAAGCACACGTGTTCACACACGCGTGACACACAGACACGAAGAAACACACACACACTCATCCAAGCCTTCATTCTGAATAAGTTATTAAAAATGTAGACATCGCTGGCTCCCAGGGTCAATATGTTGTTTTTAAATTTAAACATGAATTTCCATTTCATTGAGCCTCCAGGGCTAACAAGATGTGCTGTGACAGGAGCAGCTAGCTGGAAAAGGCATGATTGAGGAGCGAGCCAATGATGTGTGTGCATAGCCTGGGAGGGGAGCCTTCTTCACCCAGCCCCCATGGCCTGGCATGAGTCATAGGCAGGCGGCTAGTGTCACTGCTACTACTCGGCACTGAGTTCTAACCAGCCTGACCAATCCATGCTCCCAAAGCTAAGATATCAGAGTGTGACAGAAAAAGTGGCATCCATCCATCCATGCCTCTATCCATACATGCGTCCATGCATCCATACATACGTCCATGCATCCATTCATCCATCCATGCATGCTATCCATCTCTCCATGTTCCACGAAAACCCAAACAAACCTGAACTAGGGCTGTGGAGGTGATGGCAAGAAGAAATGTGCTGTCCCTGCCCCCTAGGAGTGTCTACTTTGATTAGGATAGGATGTGTGTCTCAGTGAACTCCAGCCTGGGGACCTTATGTATGTTCCAGCCATCTCCTCTGTACCCCAGACAGCACCTAACACTGGTTTATAACCACATCATTAGCAATCTCTCCCAAGAGAATGTAAGTTCTGTGATAGAAAGTCTCACATTTGATTATCTAGCAATGGACTCTCAGCACCTATAACCCACAGTAGGTGTTCAGTGAACGTTTGATAAATCTGTATGAGATTGAATTAAAATTTAGAAGGCAGACTCAGAGGCTGTATGTGGTTTTGCCCTTTCTCATCCCCCAGCACCTGGCTGGCAGCAGCAGATATGGTGAATCAGTAATACAGGAATGAATGAGTGAGTGAGTGAGCGAGCGAACAAGCGAGTGAGTGAGTTAAAAAAAACCTAACACAGCAAAGAAAGGGGTGCTGAGTGGGCAGGACTTGCTTCATGGAGCAGGTGGACAAGGAGGAGGTGTTCTCTCCTCACGCCTGGCTGCTGGAATGTGGAGAAACCGTGGCTGAAAGGGGGAGCCATGGTCAGGGCTCCTGGCTGGGAGTAAGGCACGGTCACTATGGCTGAGCTGGCTCCTGAGGCCTGGGTCCTGGGCACACAGGAAGCTGTGCCAGCTCCAGCCAGCCCGTGCCTCTTCTCTGCCCCCACCTGACCAGCCCTCTTGATAAGCAACCGGTCTGATACTTAACCTCTGACCCTGGGGAGAGCTCTGCCTCAATGTAGGCTGTTCTCCTGGGTTTCATAGACCTTCCATTTGAGTGGCCTGGGTGGAGGCTGTAGGAATTTAGGTACCTTACATGCCCTATATACCAATCACTTCCTTAAGGAGGATGGGGGGCATTCGAGTAAGAATGAAGGAGCAACATGTGGAGGGGACTCACGGGGACAAGTTATGCCACAGCCTCATCTCTTGCAGACGGTTTGTCTGAAGTTGGATCTCTGTTCTCCTCCTTCTCAACACACACACACACACACACACACACACACACACACAGCCAGGAGCCATCGGTGGATTAGGTCTACCAAACTCAGTCTCACACACGCACTCACACCTACCCAGAAACACGTACATAGCTCCCACATCTGGGGATATTCTTTCCCTCTTCTAGAATTCTGAACTCAGAATACGTTTCAGGACCTTTTCCTTAAAATTTGGGCAGTTTGGTTTCTGTCTCTGAGAGAGCAGCCCCTCTCCTGTCTCTGGGTTTCCCAGACACAGAATTCCAAAAACGAGGGAGCACACTCCGGCCGGTCAGCTCCTGCCAGGCCATGAGGCTGCCCAGATCCTCGGCTGGAGGCCTCACAGGCACACACCCTCCTCTTGGCCCACTTGCACGCTGTTTTCCTTTCTGCTCACAGAAGGGAGCACACACGCTAATTCATGCACACCCTGCTTCACAAAGTCGTGCCTACACGTGAGCACACGCAAAGCCATTGCTGAGCATACACGGAGCCCTCACACACCACATCCCTCCCTCCCCAGCATGTACACACGTACCACAGTGTGCAGAGCCAGGGCCCACCAACACACACGTGCAGAGAGGAGCTGGCACAGGCTCATGGCAGATGCCCACACGTGTACTCGAGCACGCCGGTGATGTCAGCCCCCATCCTCGGGCCACCGGCCTGAGGTCCCAGCAGGACAAGAAGAGCTGGGCACCTGTCTGCAGGCAAGACCTTCCCGCTCCTAAGAATCGAGTCCTGGGCCTCTGGCCCTTTAAACATCCATTTAAAGTCTCATCTCTCAAATAATTCAGCCGAGGCATCAGCCAAAAGGGCACACTCTCCTTTCCTTGTCTTCAGGAGCAGGGGAAGGAAGGAGACAGGGGAGAGCGTAGATTAATTGGCCCTGGAGCACGAGCCAGGGATTGTGTAAGTCCAGGCTGCCAGGGAAGCAGGGGCGGGGGGCATCTCTTATCTCCTCCTTCTGTCCTTTCCTTGTGACGCTCTCCCAAGGACCTCACCACATCCTCACGGGGACGACAGCCTCTCTGTCCAGTCAACGCCTGAGAACGGCCTCGCGTCCATCGCCGCCTCCAACACTCTCATCCCCAGTTCTGACAGCCACAGAAAGCCTCGGAGGGAGAACGACTTTCAGGCTGGGCCTGGGCAGCTCCCTCTGCCCGGGGGCATGTGTGACCCTGAAGGGTCACTTGGCAAAGCAAGTGCTATCTTGGTTGCCCAGAGGTTAGGCCCAGGCAGGGTGAGGCAAGAAACCCGTCTGTAAATGGAGTCCCGTTCCACACGGTAGGTCGCAGGTGAAGAGCCCCACTGTCTGCCCATCAGCTCCCCACTCTCTCCTCTGTGTCCCTGGCTGTGAACTGCCCAGGGGGGGGTGGCAGTCAGGAGGCTGGGAGGGCATCTTCCCCCAACCCCTACCCTCTACATCTGGTCCTTCTAGGAGGTAGCCCTGGCAGGGCCAGGCTATGCCCCTTAGGATATCCTAGACTGGGCCACGGTGTAGGAGGAATGAGCAGGCAGGTTCAGCTCAGCGTAAAGAGTTTGCTCGCAGCCTGGGTGGCTCCCAGCCCAGGTAGCCTCCTGCGTGGGGACCAGCTGCCCCAGCCCAGAAGCATCCCCAAGAGGGCTGTGATGTCCCCAAGATCCCAACCGACTCCAACACTTTGAGTCGCCTCCAGGATCTCATTGGCCCTCAGTGGAACTCGGTGCATCACATCTAAAGAGAACCCCCCTGCCCTACAGCTTGTCACTAACCCCGGCTCCCAGGGACACTCAGCCAAGGGGAAGGAGGCACCAAGCCCCTTCCAGGTTTGGTACAGTCCTGTCTCAGCTGGTGGGAAAGGGTTTGTTCTCTCTAGAGAGAGCCACGTTCCCCAGTCCATGAGATATGTAGGTCAGGCTCCGGGCTCCTTCTGCATGACTGCCCCCTGGATATCTGAGGAGAGTCAGCAAGCCAGGCCCCCACTGGGCCCCCTCAGCCTTCACCTGCAGTCTGCCAACTGTAAGTGTATTGAGCCCTGGCTGCAGGGGGTCCCACAGTGAATGGGACAGACCTCTCCTGCCTAGCGATTAGAGGGACCCAGGCAGGACAAGGATACGGCAACCGCGGCTTCCAAACATCTGCCCTCCAGTGCTGCACCACCAGATCCCCTGACCCCTTCAATCCATGTCCTCCACCCAAAAGACATGAAGCCCAGCTGGGCCCAGAGCTGTGCTGGGATGGGGGTGGCGGGGAGGGGGGAGTCGGGTGGGGACAGAGACATCTACACACACCACGGAGCAGGAAGCAACAGGCACCTTGCAGTGGGAAGACTGGAGTATTGGAAACGGCCAGCTAGGCCAGCATCGGGGGAAGAGCGTGTACCGGGTTTAGCCGAAGCCTGAATCCGGACGCCCGCGTTTATGAGCGATGGCCAGTGGACACGTGAGCTGGGCGTGCTGATCCGTCATCAGGAATACTGATGACACCTACTGGCAGTGTCATTGGGAGTGTTAGCAGCACATCACCTATCACAGAGCTCATGCATAGTTGGGACTCAGTAAAGGGGAGCCCCAGGAAATTCTGAGAGGGGTCCAGGGAAAATGAACTTAGGTCTTCCAAACTCTGCCTCCACGTGCAGAAAATGGGAAGAATCATAAAGTAAAATGTGATGATGCCTTCAGGTTTGCCAAACCTAGGTGGTGCCTCCAATCCCCACCCCTCCCTCACTGTCATATTTAACTCCGTGGAAAAAAATCACCTCTTGATTTTTCATTAGAAACACGTGCTTAGTGCGGATGAGAAGCAGCCAGTGTGAGCAGGGCATGTCGAAGCAGGAGATTCTTGTGCGCCTGGGTTCCTGGGAAGCTGGGTGCCGTGTCCCTTGAATGGTCCCCCAGAGGGTTGACATGTGGCTTGGGGTCTTTCTGAGAGAAAGGCCGTGGTTTCAGCTCAACAGAGGAGGCTTCCTGAAGGATAGGCACCTTACACAGAACTCTTATCTTGCCTGGGATGCCATTTCAGTGCACGGTCCTGCTTACTAATAAAAACAAAGGAGCCACGTTTCTCCCAGAGGCTGTTAGTCTAAGGTCAGAAGGCCCTGGAAAGGAGGAGAGAGAGAAGGAATGGGATGGGGAAGAGGGAAGGTAGATGGAGCCCACGTGCCAGAGATCAGGGTCTTTTCCACATTCCACTTTCTGCCCTCCAGCTACACCTCGGTCACTTCCCCTTGCTGAGACTCCGCGGGCCAAGTTTAGTACACGCAGGCATGTCGGTGTAAGCAGGCCTTTAAAAAAATCCTTTTCTTTCAAATCAATGTAAAAATATTCTGCGGTACGGAGCAGATTTGATTAAAAAGGGAAAAGGTTGCCTGAAATATGCCAAAAAAAAATCGAGCTAATGGGAATCTCATTCATTATTTAATCTCCTGCTTATCAGAACAGGACCAAAATGAAATCTAATATGGCATATGCATGGTGTTGTCCTGGAGAGCAGACAGAAGGTAAGGAGCAGGAGGAGGCAAAGACAGATCAAGACTTACCATTTCACTTAATATATTAAACCGGGCTGCAGGCTTTGAATCAGATTAATGCCAGTAGTGGCACTGAAAATCCCAATAAAGGTGTGCTCGCTTGTACATATAGATGCACACGCACGCACGCACATGTGCATACATTTATCTGGTATCCACACTTGTGCGCTACACTGTGATTCACAAACCGCCATGCTGCTGGGCTTTATTAAATACAAATAAAATACGTCTTCCACCGGCAGCAGCCCACGGGACCATGAGATAGGGGATGGTCGGGCAGTGCTGTGTCTTGCTCACTTAATGCTGTGCTGGCAAAATCTGCCGCCTTGTAAACACGGCCTGGTGGGCCCCGAGCTCACCCCCTGCAGCACCCTGTCTGGGGTGATGATGGGGGCAGGGACAACCGCCGAGAGTCCCCATGTGTCCAGCTTTATGTATACGGGTGCCTCTCATCCCCATGGCAGCTCCCAGACAGGATCATCATCCCAGTCTATCCCACCCTAAGGTTCCTGCTCTTTCCCCTAAACCACGTGCTCTCCCTCAAGTGTATCAACGTGAGGCCTGCCACTCCATGTTGCACGGATGCTGAGCTGATAAGCAGGCCAGCAGCGGCTCTCCCAAATTTCCATTTTGTTCAGACAGTTTTCTTTGACCACCCCCAGCCATGCCCGCCTCCGCTCCCTGGACCGCTCCGTTTCCTCCCTCCCCACTCCACCACCCTTCTCCTGGCCTCTCCCCCAAAAGACACGCCTGACACCTCTCCTCCCCAGTCTGCAGTCCCTGAGGCCTGCAGGCTGAGCACCTGCTGAATACAGAGCCTTGAGGCTCCTGCATTCAAAGGGTCATATTCCAAGTGCGGCATGAGTAGGTTTTCCTTTTCAACCCTGACTCCAAATGGAGCATCCGAGGGGATATTTCATCTTCAACATGCTCTTGCAGCCCTGGTAACAAATGGGTTAGGTGTGTTGGGGCGATTTCCCAGCAAACGGCCACCTTCCAACTCGTCTGTCTGTGGATTATTTAACATGCAGATCCTTGGCGGTCTCACTGACCAGGCTCCCCGATTCCCAGCACCCCATCCAGCCCCCTCTCCTTCCCATTCCCATTGGGTGCATAGCACAGGATGGCCGGCCTAGGTCGGAGGAATAGGAACATATGTGGGAAGCAGAGGATTCTTTCTAATTAGAGTGGGTGACTCCACTGGGCCATCACAGAGGCTTGTGCTGGGGCGTCTCCGGTCCCTCTCCTTGGTCCCTCCTACCAAACTGGGACTGGCGCGTGGTGAGGAAGGCGTGGGGTGGGGCTGGCTTGGTCTGACAGGCTAACTTCTCTTCCTTTAATGCCAGCCAGGGACAGCTCTCCCTAACTCTCATCTTCTTTGATATTCAACTCGAGCTGTAGGGGAGTTAAAAAAAAAACAGAGCAGGGCACCAAACCACCTACAAAACAACTCAGCAAGGCAGTTTCTCTAGCAAACCTGCGTCTTATATCTTCTGTGACAAAAAGATTTATAGCAATTTTTTATTAAAAAAGAGAGGGAGAGAGAGAGAGAGCTGCAGATAATCAGATCTGAGACGCAGAAATGGGAGCGGGGTGGGGGGTGTTATTCGTGTAAGTTATTTTAAAATATATGTTAGGTGCGTGATGGATTTTTCCAACTCCTGGCTGGAGGAGAGCCAGAGCGGCCCCACCCCCACCCCCCAACGCACACAACCCGATGCTTGGCCTAAAGTGATGGAAATGATGTGTGAAGGGGAAAGGCAGGAAGGATTGGGGACTTGAGGAAGGCAGGAGCTAGCTGATATTTGGCAAGGGCATGCCCTCCTCACTCAAGCTCCTGCCCCAGGGGCCCAGTAGCTGCCTACAGCCCTCTTCCATCAACAGGTAGAGAGAGACTCTTACTTCCTTCTGTAGGGAAGGATACAGCCACAGGCTCTTAAAACCAGAAGCAATCCTAGGACCCCCTCTCACCCCCAAGCCCAGTGTTTTTTAGCTCTCAACTTGGTTTCATAGGTAAAGTAAATGATGGTTATAAAGAGAAAGGCTCACCCTGCATTTGAAACACAGAGATGGGACTCATTGGTCTTGCTGGTAAGATACACACACACCTCCATCCTAGTTTTCAGAGCCCCCTGGGTCTCCGTGCCCCAGGGCAGAACCCCTTTCCTGGGGTAAAGGCAGGAACTGGTATGCATGTACCTGGAAAGGACCTATCTCAGAATGGGCAGGGTTGGCAAGGATGGGCTTCTTGGCCCTGAGGCTGGGCAGGCCTGTGTGCTGAGATCTGAACCAGCCTAGGGGGTGGGAGGCGGGGAGATGGATCACCACTGTGAACATGTCCCCGCCTGAGGAAATCCCTCCCACACAGGGAGGCCCAATCCCTCGGGACCTCCAGACAACCTTGTACAATGACTGGCCTTCAAGTGTTAGTGAAAATGACACGACGGGAGGTGGGGAGGGGGTGTGGGGGGGAGGAACTGTCTGGAAAACAAGTTCTGTGAGGAATAGCTGGAGGAACCAGGGATCTAAGGAAAAGGCCACGGGGGAGGTGGGAGGCCTGCCTTCAGTCACTGACCCAGCCAGTTGAGAGCAGGGAGCCATCCCCACGTGCCGAAGGGCAGGGGGCAGGGGCTAGGGGCCTGGATAGGCCTTATAAGGAGGGGATTTGGGGGACACAAATATGAAAGACATTTTAGTGGGTGGAGCAGAATGATTAAGAATGCTGCAGCAAGAAAAAGCATGGTGCAAGGGACAGGCAATGCTTACCCCACAATTAAGTGCTAATGAGGGGGGGTGGCCACCAGGGCAGAATCACAGGGAAGATACTAGAAGGGCAAGTGCTTTCCAGGTACCTCAGATTGCACTGTTAAAGCACCACGTCTTCTCATTGGCCTTGCCTATAAGGTACACACCCTCTGTTCTCTGGATTCCTCCGAGCCTCAGTGAGCTGAACCCTCCAGAGCCAGAGCCTGTCTGTCAGGAGAGAGAGCCAAGCGATGTCCAGGTACAAGCACCACCACGTGGGAGAGGCCCCGGGGCCACGGCAGATCCTGGGCACCCAGGTGTGCACACACCCCATGGGGCAAGGCCCAGACTCCCGCTCTCCAATTTGCCATACCCGGCTCCCCTACCCAGGCCCCATCCAGCCTCTGTCAGCCAGTCAAATAACAAAAATTCAAATAACTCCAGAGGCGCCTACTCAGAGAAGCCCCAGGTGATTTCTTTGGGAAAGGAGGGGCCTCCTTCTCTGTGGGCTGAGGCCCAGAGAGCAAAGAAGTCCCTCTGTGGCTGGACCCTGTGCATCTCTTCGGATAGTGAACCAGCCACAAGCTGGGCAGGGAGGTGGGTCCACGGGTTGCCCACAGGCACGTGCCTCAACGTCTCCCGGTGGAGTTGTAGCTGTCCTGTCTGTGACGTCCGGTTCACTGCACCCGCTCCTGGGGCTGCCTGGGGAGTGACCGACATGAGGCATGTGGAGGCCTGACCAGGGAGGGAATAAAGATGAGTGGATGGTGCTCGAGATCCCAGTCCAGGTGGAAGATGTCAGCTGGGAACCACCCTGGCTATTTGCTGAGGGCCCTGCCTCCTGGGGGTCTGTGTGGCTGAGACCATCTCAGAAGAGGCCATGGTTGCCTATTTCTTGAGAGCAGCCTTGGCCCAGAAGGTCTGCGTGCTTCAGTCCCTGAAAGCCATAGTGTCTGCCTGTCTGCCTTACACACACGAGTCACCACACAGCAGTTGAAGGTGCACTTACGGAAATGCTGACGTGTGTCACCCACACTTCTGCCAAGCGCCACTACTCTGCCAGGAGGAAACACGCAGGACGGTGTCCACTCTCCCGGGCCTCCCCCTCCCCAGGGTCACACTGTCACAAGCTCCGTGCAGAGGGCTGCACACACAGTCATACACAGGGAGAGCCAGGCCTGGCCCCCCTGCACAGTCCCACACCTGCACGGCCACACAGGCCATTCCAGCAGCACACAGCTCCCACTGTCCCCATGTCACACAGTGTCACACGGTGTCACAAGGTGTCTCATGCAAACATACCATTACCAGGTCCATCCATCCCCCGGAGCCGTTTGTCCCCAGCCCTTCCTGTGGGTCTTACTGGACCGGGGGAGGGGTGTGGAGAGCAGCAGGAGAGGGGGTGGCCTCGCCTTCATGGAGGGTGACTCCTCGCGTTATTTTTAAACCTTCCCCTCATTTGCTAAATGAGGCTTTCGCTCAGCTCCTCTCAGGGCTGGGGGGCGGGGAGCCAGTGGCCTGACAGATGCTTAAGAAATTATGGGTGAAACTTGCTGACTCAGGCCCGAATTACTTGCTGTCCCGGGACTGTTTTTAGTCCAGTAAGCGTTGCTGGCTGGCTCAGCAGGCCCTCCTCCCTTACCTTCCTCTTCTTCCCCTCTGCCTCCCCCTGTCTGCCTCTGTCCCCCTCCTCTCCCTCAGTCTCTCCCCTCACTCTGGCTGTCTCAGCCCCAAGCACCTTTCTCCTCCCTCCTCCTTCCCTTCCTGGGTGCCCCTCGTGCTCCCAGCCCCAACCCAGCAAGGGGCCAGGCGCCATCCCCACAGAGCCATGGGGAGGGTGTGGGTGTGGGAGCCTGTGTGCAGTGGATGGACCGTGAGGTTGGAATGGGGAGAAGCCAGAGAAGTCTCCCTGGAGGAGGCACACTTGAGAAAGCCTTACAGACCTTGAGCTTGTAAGTGGTAGAATGGTAGGAGGGCCCTGCCCAGAGAAGGAGCAGCCTGGTCAGTTCCCAGGGCAGAATAAACAGAGGGCGGGGCGTGATGGGGGAGTTCTGTTCGGGGGGAAGGAGGACCATTTTGAATTTTGGAAGTTCCCTTGGACTTGAATTTTGATTGATTCTTTTACTTATTTATTGTCTTTAATCCTCACCTTGTCCCCACCCAGACCTGATTCTTTGCTGAAATAAAGAATGACAAAGGGCTTCTACCCCACCCCATCCCACACCCACATTTCATCTGCACATCTGAGCTGGGAGGACTGGGGACAGGGTCTCCTGCTGGAAACACAGGAGGGAAGGATGGATGATCCTGTGCAAACCAGGACAGCAGGGGTCAGAGATGGGGTGGCTCCCTGGGCTCCCTGGTCTTGGGGGCGGGGGGAACCAGGCATACATCCCAAGTGGGTACACTGGAAGGAGTGTTTAGAAGTAGGAGCAAGCATCCTGGGGCCCCAAATGCCCCTTCTTGCATGTGGGCAACCTTAGAGACCAATGGTAATTACATGTGAATGCAATTTACATGGCTCAAACCAAACACCGAAAGACTCACCTCGGCAGCCTCCTTGCCCATTCCCAATGTAGTCATTTGCTCCATGGCCTCAACACCAGAAAGGTCTGGTCCCCTCCAGGTGGCTCTGGAGACCAAAAAGGAAGCTCAGCAACAGGGAATCTAGATGCTCACAGATTTAATGGAGAAGATTAAGGCCCAGAGAGGTGCAGTGATTTGCCCAGGCCACAGGCAAACTGGTGGCATACTCGTAGTTAGGTTTTAAGGCCAGACAGCCTCCAGGAGACAGCAGGGCAAGGCTAGGGAGGGACACACCTGAACAGGCAGGAAAACCTGGGGTCTGGCTCTGCCCCCTTACAAATCACTCCAGGCCCCTGGTCAAGGCAACTCAAGGCTCAAACTGCAATGTTTGCATCTCAGTACTGGGCTGGGTAACAGCCTACGGTGCCCTGGGAGGTGATAAGCAGCCTGGTGAGAGTGTGGTTGGTTGGGAAAGATGTTGAATTGTTTCCTCCTCTATCTCCTCATTCAGCTAGAAGCACCTTAAAGGGCTTTCTGGCCCATGGCTGGTGCCAGGGAACCTCAGATCATGTCACCTGACCTGGGGTCAGGAGAACTGCCTGAGCTGGGCCCCAGAGCTCACTGGCTGGAAGGTCTTAGACGAGCACTTGAACACTCCCTAGCTGTGCCATCCCTGGAACTGACTCACAGGGCTGTCCTGAGGACTGAATGAGCCAGTGCCTAGACTGCACTTGACCCATGATCAGCACTCCGCAAACATGACTTAGTATTAGTACCTGAGATAGCCCAGATCACACCGAAAAGCGTTTTCCTAAGGCCTTCCCCAACAAATGCTGAGCCCTCACCTTCCCATGGTGCTGCTTTGCCTGACAGGAGCCTAGAACAAGGCCTTCACCCAATAGGTGCTCGCTGAGCCACCGGATACGGCCAAAGCGCAAAAAGGTCTGCTATCTTGCTTTGTGCTTTAACACTAAAGGAAAGAATAGCCTGGTGGGGGAAGGGTAGTTTCAGTGACCTTCTCCCCATTTCCATTGTTTTCTTTCCCAAGTGAAGAAGACACACCTAGATCCTGGGGTCCAGCAGGAATCCCAGTGGAGCAGCTAGTCAAAGCCCCAGCCAGGACCCCCACTCCATGGCCTCTGGGAACCAGTGGAACCCCGCAGAAGCAGTGGAGGAAGGGTTCTGGGGGCCCCCAACAGACCCAGCACTGTACGGAAATGGCCCAGGACCTGCTGCGATCAAGCTGTTCCAGCAACGAAACACAAATCAGCCGCCCTCGGCCCTGCCATTTGCCAGAACCAAATTCATGAGCCTCTGATAAATAATTCAGGCTTCTCCATCTGTGGAAAAGTTGGATTTGGCCTAATTTCTCTCATAAACAAAGAACATCATCTGGCTCAGAACAGTAAAATAGACACCAGTCAAATTTTTAAAAAATATATAGCCCAGTGAACGTCATCCACTCAGAGTCGAGGATCATGAAATCCAGGTGGCCTTAAGGAGTCTGGGTGGGCACGGTAGACTGAGAGCACTGAATCCAATTTGAGAAACTGAGGCTGGACGGTGGCTCAAAGAAGAGGAGCACGGATTTAAGACCAATGGATGAGCCTAACTATAAATGAGTCTCCCCTTCCAGAATTTGACCATCTGATTTGTTTCTAAGTAGCAAAAAACATCCTTCTCTGAGGTAGTCTTGAGAACAAGAGTATCAATCAGAATTCTCCAGAGAAACAGAGCCAGCAGGAAATAGAGATATACACACACATACTCATACACTAACATATATAATCTATATAAGTATCTACTAAAAGTACGTACATACACATACATACCTCATATACATTAATACGTAGGTATATATGTACATATCTGATATTCGTTAGCATATGTATTCACATGCACATATAATATATATTAATATGCATTGAAATATTTATTTCAAAGAATTGGCTCATGTGATTTTGAGGGGCCTGATAATTCTGAAATCTGTAGAGCACACCATCCGACTAGAGACTCACACAGAAGCTGATTCTGCAGTCTTGAGGCAGAGTTTCTTCTTCCTCAGGGAAACCTCCGTTTGCTTTGAAGGCCTTTCAACTGATTGGATGAGGCCCACCCACATAATCGAGAATAATTTCTTTACTTAAAGTCAATTTATGTAGATGTTACCCACAGCTTCACAATTCATCCTAGATGAGGGTTTGGTTGATTAACTGGGTGCTATAGCCTAGCCAAGCTAACACAAAAAACAAACCACCTCTCAAGATTTGCCTCTGGTGTTTGCTTTTCCCTTGGCGTCTCCGCCTGCAAGCAGCCTAAATCAGTGAGGCTCACCTACCAGGGCAGAAAGGAAAGCATCGGGGAAAGCTTGAGCCAGGGATTGGGGGGCCCTGGGGAGCATGTAGATTGGGGGAAATGAAGGCAAGAGTGCTGACTTGGTTTACCCAAGGTCACACAGCTAGTTAGATGGATGGGTACTTTCATGAGTCAGGGCCACAGTATCCTCACCTGGACAAAGCATCTCTTCCTGCCTCTGGGTCCTGGACATGGTCTTGTGCCTAGAGCAGCATAGGAGGCAGTGACGGAGGGCTCCACAGGTGTGCAGGTCCGTTACACAGCAACCCTGGGCAAGTGGACACTAACTGGTGGGTCTGGGCACCTTGTGTTCTGGTGGTCTGAGGGCTTCTAGACTGACTGCTGTCCCGCTGTTGTCTGCTCTCCACAGAGTGCCTGGCATCCTGCTCGTGATCAAGTATTTCTGACTGTGATTATTCTCCTGGGCATTAATCAGTTCGGGTGTCCTGTCATCTGGCAGAGCATGGCATAGAATCAGGGGCCCGTTGACGCTGATCTGAAAGCGGGTGTCCTACAATGTAAGGGGGGGCCTTATCACACGTGGGAAAGTCACACCACGGCAAAGCACACACGTGTGAGGCGTGGGCAGTCTGCAAAGCAAGTGCACAGCCAGGGTCTCTGTTAGTCTTAGCTCCCTGAGAGGATGCATTAAAGAGAAGTGCCAGGAAAAGCGATCCATCCAAGGTGGCCAGACTCCTGGCGGCAGCTCAGGGGACTGCAAGCCCCTGAGCTCTGCCCCCCAAGCCCACCTCTCACATGAATCCTCACCCCACACAGTACCTGTGGCTGGCATTGGCCCCTGCTCCGAGATGCACCAGCCCATCTTCCCAGGGTGATCTTCATCATCATCCCACTTCCCAGCCCCACTCCCTTCTCACCTCCAAACTTCAGGCAAGGAAGCAATTCGGCCAGACTATCATTAAAAGGGAAGGAAAGGGAAGGCAGACTCAAAACGGCCAAAGCTCTCCCTGCCTCCCAGCAGCTCGGCCCCTCACCCTGCACACTCCTTCCTGAAGCACCTGCCCTTTGCAGGGCCCCCTTACAGCCCTGCTGCCTGGCCCAGGCCTGGGCAGGGAGAGACAGGAGGGAGGGCACGACCCATAATCAGGACAGAGGGCAGGGAGGAGTCCCCGCTTCAAAGGCAGAGCCAACCTGTGTCAGAACAAAGCACATCCAAGGAGCCCCTGGGTTCAGGGCTCAGAGGCAGACCTGGCTTCTGCTCCTAGCTTGGCTTCAACCCAGCTAAGACTGGACCTTTTCCCTGATTTAAAAAAAAAAAAAAAAAAAAAAGGCCAGCAATACCTGCTTCACAAGGTTCTTGCACAGTCATTACTTACAGACACAGGGAGCACCATAAACCCAGACTCGCTCTTCCACCAAGCAGTGATAGCCCACCCTGGGGCTCACTTCGGGGCAGCATGACCTGTGCAGCTCAAGAGGAAGTGGCCAGAAGTGACCCAGGCCCCCTGCACAGACTCCCTGGGGCTCCTCAGTGCAGTCTGCATGCGGAGCCCAACCCATGCCACCTGCCTGTCCTGCCCCGGTCCTGGTGCAAAGCCTTCTTTGTCCAGCCTGGCACCAGGCCTAGCGCAGAGCCCAGCAAATCTCCCTGAACAAATGAAGGGTCTTCCAAGACTCCCGTGCTCTGTAACGGAGAGTGAGAGGCTGGGTGTGCGGGCGCTGTGGGAGTTCAGAAAGTCGAGGGCCACAGCCAGGCATTGCCCCACATCAGCAGAGGAGAGAGCTGCAGGCCTCAGGCAATCGGAAGCGGTGAGAGCTTGCGGGAAGCTAGGGGGACAGGGACAGTAGCAAGCACAGCGCACTGAGCTGTAATCGGTAGAGGCCCCCACACTTACCCCCCACCAGGTCCTATGAGGCCCAGCGTCCGGCTGACAGAGCAGGCGGGCACACCAATGGCACAGCCAAAATGAAGACATCCACCCTTGAGGCTGCACCTTCTGAGACGGAATCCTGGCTCTTGCTACGTTAATTAAGAAAAACAAAAGACATGAGCAGGGCTGGTCTGCCTGGGAGCTGCCCAGGGCGGTGGAAGGGATGGGTTCTTGGCTTTCGCAGAGAGGCTGTCTGCAAGGAACACTTGATGGTTTGGCTGTGTTGTCATTGAGACTGAGGTCACAAGTTTACACCCCACATGCAGGGAAAAGAACCCAGATCCCCTGTCTCAGACTGACCCCAACCATGGCCTCAAAGTGACGCTGGCTCTGTCCAGCTGCCTGTGTTATCCATGCTCTCTCCCAAGGGCGCCAGCAGGACAGGGCTGCTGCACTCACTCGACCCACGTTTGTGAAGCACCTCCTAAGCTTGAGTCTGAGCAGGGGACACAGCCCTGAGCCATGCAAGCTCCTATGTACCCGTTAGAGGGGCTCCTCCTGCCTTTGTCTGTTTTTGTTTGTCATTCTTTTCAAATCCTGTTCACAACCACCGTCTTGAAGCATGTTCTCAATAGCCCAAATTTACCGAGGGGGAAAGGGCAGCACAACTAGGACAAGAAATTTGGGTTCCCATCTTGTAACCACCCATTTGTGGAGCCTTGTAGCACATGCCGTAAGGGCGTAGGGCTGGCAGGCCGTACCCACAGGGCACTGCACAAGGGACCCTAAGGTCAGGTGTCACAGTGGTGGGCGAGATGGGGGCGAATGGGGGGAGCAAAGGAGCATCCCGCAAGGTCCCCCAGATGTACTACAGCTGGGTCCCAAGGGAATGTGAGAGGTCAGAGGCCTTGTACTTGTGGGCCAAGTGGAGAGAAAGAACTCGCCTTCACAGACAAGAAGCATCCGTAATCTGGAACTGTGGGCTGGATCCACCTAGACAGACAAGCACCAGGAGTAGTATCAGAAGGTGGAACTGTGATAAGCAAATATTCCAGGGAAGGGTGAGAAGAAATTGCCGGGGTCCGTGAAGGGAGTGAGGCAGCAGGAGAGTACCACATGGGTTGGGGCCAGGGGTACCTTGGATCCCAGGCCGGGAGATCACACTGGGCACTACGGGCTGTGGAAAGTTCTGGTGGCAAGAGCGCCTAGATGCCGGCCTCCCTTGTCCTCTGGTGGGAGCACTGTGGCCCTATGTGTGTGTGGGGGGGGGGGGTGTCTCAGAACTGGCTTTGGCTCTGGGGAGCCTGGGCTGACCCCAGACAACCATGAGGTCAGTTGGATTGGCCTCCAACACCCGCACCAGCTAGAAGACTCTTCTCCCCCCAGTCTGGAGAGCTCAGGACACAGATATGGGGACTCCTCTCCGACCTACCTCTCAGGGGGCTTGATATTTTACAAGGGGAGCCCAGAGGAGGTTACTCATCCCCAAATGATGAATTGCTGGTGGCGGAAACCAAGACACTTATTCTCCCAGCAAAACCAAACCAAATAAACAAAAAAAACCAGGCACTATGAATACACTATAGGGCGCAGTTACCAGAAGGATGCAGAGTCGTGAACAGGGCTCCTGCTTGCGAGGTCCTGTAAGCATCAGGATGGCACACGTCTGCCCCCTGCTGCAGCCCTTCCTGCTGAGGGCGCAGAGATGCTGCCCTGAATCCAGGGATGCAGGAGGGGGCCACCCAAGGGAGGGGCACGCTNTGGGCTGACCCCAGACAACCATGAGGTCAGTTGGATTGGCCTCCAACACCCGCACCAGCTAGAAGACTCTTCTCCCCCCAGTCTGGAGAGCTCAGGACACAGATATGGGGACTCCTCTCCGACCTACCTCTCAGGGGGCTTGATATTTTACAAGGGGAGCCCAGAGGAGGTTACTCATCCCCAAATGATGAATTGCTGGTGGCGGAAACCAAGACACTTATTCTCCCAGCAAAACCAAACCAAATAAACAAAAAAAACCAGGCACTATGAATACACTATAGGGCGCAGTTACCAGAAGGATGCAGAGTCGTGAACAGGGCTCCTGCTTGCGAGGTCCTGTAAGCATCAGGATGGCACACGTCTGCCCCCTGCTGCAGCCCTTCCTGCTGAGGGCGCAGAGATGCTGCCCTGAATCCAGGGATGCAGGAGGGGGCCACCCAAGGGAGGGGCACGCTGAACAGTGACAGCTCAGGCTGTACATGCTGCAGTACGTGTGTGACAGAAGAGGGAGCAACGCCCTCCACCCCCTATGGCCGGGTCCGCTGGGAAGAGAGTGGCCATTCTGTAGGGGACGTGACCCGGTGAGAAAGTGTCCAGGCAGATGTACATGGGACTGGAGGGCCATTTTCCCTTAGAGAGGAACACTCATCCAGGTGGATGTTGGGGACTGGAATTTGGGGGTTGTCTGGGAGCAGGCTTGGAGGCCCTGGGAAAGGACTCACTTACGGTCATGCCCTGGGAACGGCAGGGAGGCTGAAGAGTTAAGGGGCCATCAGATGGCCTGTGGGACAGGTAATGCTAGAGGCCTTCACATGGTCCAGATGCTTAAGTGTCCCCAGTGGCCAGAGCATGGGCAGGTCAGGAGGCCCACCGGGCGGGAGTGAGCAGCAGACACTTGGGGCCTACAGACAGCCAGGCGTCCGCTGGGGATGCTTCTGTCCTGCCAGGCCTTGGCACCTCTGCACCCCTCCTTCTTCAGATGCTGTAGCCGCTGTAGGAGGACCCTGGCATAGCATTATTAAGACATCTGTGTCTCTAATGAAAAGTTACCCGTTGCTGGGCAGGGGAGAGACACAAGTCATTATGAATCAATTTAGCTCTGGCCAGCCATCTGCCCGGGCATCACGTGGGTGGAGCCGGATCACCGTAAGGAGGGGACAGGCACTCACCCCTCCCAGCCCAGCCTTTGGGCTGGCTGGAGCACCACCAGGAAAGGATGCTGGACCAAGAGCAGACTGCCCTGGGGGGGACCCCACCCAGTGGCCTGACTTG
>NW_027528357.1:2402446-2411501 GCF_008692635.1 Crocuta crocuta
CGGGCAGCCCCTCGCCACTCGCCACTCGGAGGAGCGCGCCAGTTGTCGCGCGCGCCCCGCGGCCCCCGACAAGCTGGCAATTTGTTGTTGTTTGTCGAGTGCTTTTGTCATGCAAATCCCAGAGCCGGCCGCTGGCACCAGGCTCGGAGGAGGTGGGGTGTTTTTGCTTTTTTTTTTTTCCCTCTTTCCCTAGCCTTTGCAGTTGGAATTGTTAGTGATGTTTAAAATTAGAGGGGGAAAAAAAAGGCAGGCAAAAAATATCACTTATTTAATTTCATTTGCGCTTAGCATTTGTGGCTCCCAGGTGCGCCCCTTGCCTTCCGAGACTGCCAAGGTTGGGGGCAGGGGGTGTTGGTTAGGAGGTGAAGGGGCCCCCTGGGGAGCGGAGGCCTCCCCCTCACCTCCCATCCCCACCCCCACAGGGCCTCTGCAGGGTTCAGCCTTCTGATGAGATGTGGGGGTGGGGGCTTAGCCTACTGGCAAAGCCCTTCCTCCAGGGTCAATGTGCTCCCTCAGGACACCTGGCAGCTGGAGTCCAGTCTTGCAACACTGACGTGGGCCTGAGTGTTCAGAGTGCAGATTCCTGGACTTCCCGGCCACACCCTCCCCTTGTTTCTGGGCAGCCGCTCTTGATGGTGAAACCTGGGCCCCCAAAGGCCATTTTTGCGTCAGAGTCCCATGAAAGGCAGGGAGAAAGCTGACTCTCCAAAGGGATTTTTGATAAATTCTTGGCAAATCTAGTAATTCCTGGAAAGCAAAGAATGTTCCCTTTGTGTCACCTTTACACGATCTCCGAGCCCATGGTTCTAAATGGCTTTGAACAAGTCCCAGGTAGGCCCATCAGGGAGCTCTGTGGTCTGGAGTGGGCTTTCACTGCCAGGTGCTGGGCTAAACTGGTCACCCTTGACCAGGAGGTGGCAGGACGACGCCAGGGTCTCCTGAAGGAGCTAAGCTCCCCTCAGGCCTGTGTTGTGTCCCCCCCCAAGATCAAAATGTCAGTAGGGCTGGCTCCCTGGTGAGGGCTCTCTTCCTAGCTTCCAGATGCCCGCTTCCTTCTGCGTTCCCACATGGTGGGGAGAATAAGAAGCAAGCTCTCTGGCATCCCTTCCAGTAAGGGCACTGATCCCACCATGGAGGCCCCTCTCTCATGAGGAACCTGATACCTGATTATCTCTTAAAGGCCTCACCTCCAAACACCACAGCAAAGAATGAAGAGGGATGGTGCCTGGGGGGGGGGGGNGGCCTAGGCTTCCCTCGAACCCCTCTGAGGGGACATGGGCTGAGAGGCCCTTAAACACACTCAGGACCTCAATGCGCTGCTTCTGTTTTGTCTGCTCCCTCTTCCTCACCTCTCTGAACCCTACCCTTCATCTTCTTCGGGAAGGGTTCTCAGATATGCCTTCAGAGACACAGAAGATAGAGCGTGTGCAACTCACTATAGCAGACAGGGTGGGTGTGACATTGTGAGTTACAGAATGGGTTCGGGGGCATTCAGGTCCAGGGGTCTGGGGACCAGGAACTCCTGGGAGAGAGGCCAGGCTGCACTGGGCAACATCTCACCCGCCTGTGAGCACGAAGGAATTTTTCAAGCTCAGGAAACAGTCTGTTGTTTTAAGAAAGGCAGAGACTTGGTCTTGCAGGGGCCTCCCCTCTATGCTCTGCACTTAGAGTGTTCCCCGCAGTCAGATTCAACATGACATGCACAGAGGAGAGGAGGCTTCATCACATCACAGGCTGTGCACATAAAAATATTCCAGGAACATTTCAACAGCGTGTCAGGGGTGGCCCTTTATGCAAAACAGATGGCCAAGTACAAACCCAGGAGCTCACACCAAGGATGGCTGAGAGCGACCTTCTAAAATACATCCCTGTGGGTACCCCGCAGTGTGGCCGTGGTGCAGGCAACGTGGGTCCAGGTCCTGTGGTTGGTGAGGGAACTGCCACAGCACTCAGCTTCCAGCCTTTCCTTCAGCGAAAACCCTTCTTTCTTCCACTCATCCCCTACCCCTTCCCCTGCCCCCCTCCCCACCCGCGATGAGGAGATACGAAGCTGGATCACCATCACAGAAGTAATCCTGGTTGAAGGGGAGCAGAGGCTCACAGCCCCCACACAGGTCCCCCTGAATTCAGTTCCTGTGACCCAGTTGCAGGTAGCATCCTTTATTTACCCCTCCTCACTCTCCCTTCCACATACCAAAAGCCACCCTGGGACCAACGGTGCCCTGGATATGGGCTCTCCGGGTGGGTGACAGCAGATGGAATGATGTCCACCTCAACTGTTTGCCCCCTGTCTGTGTTCGGCACACCTGCTCCATTCCCCATCCCAGGTCTGCCTCTCTTCTCCCTTCCCTGCCCTCCCTGAGTCCCATCCCCTGGGGGCCCCCCGCCCACCTGACCTCATCCTCATCTGACCCCCAGCAAACAAGCCCTGTCCATCCTTACTGCGTGCTTGGCCCTGTGCAGGAGAGAACTCACCCAGGCAGCCAAGGGAAGCCATGATCTGGTGTGGGAGACAGACCCGCGAGCAGATCACAATAATGACGGAAGCGGTCCAGCCTCCCAGCCTGGAAGACGGACCACTCCAACACAGAGGCCGTTCTGGCACAAGGGACCTTGTCAGTCACTACCTGGAGCGAGGAGAGTCCCTGAGTTCACAGCAAGGAGGACAGACAGGTGCTGCCGGTGGGGGGCTTCAGAGAGTAGAGATCTACCAGCATGAGGAGGGGGACAGGTCTGCAGGCTGGATTCAGCTGCACCGTGAACAGGCGCACGCTTCCTGGAGGATGTGTCCATGTACCTAGATGGTTACGAGAAGGTTGGGGGTCCCCCACCCTCTGCCCCTCTCAGGGAAACAAATGTAATTCAGAGTAGAGGCGACTTTTGCCCAGACGCCTCTCTCTGCTTGCTCCTTCTTTGGCCACCTATAGCCTATGATTTAGGGTCCCCTCCCCAGGTCGTCTGTCCCCTGCCCTCTCCTCCCCATGTCCCTGGTCTGGAGGCAGCTAGACAGCCAGGCAAGGCCAGACCTGACTGAGACTGGGAGCCTCTGCATTCTAGGCTGCTGTGACAGCTGACAAAGTTACAAGGACAGCGTCAGGGAGGACGGTGGCCTGCTCCGCTCCCTCTGGCGGCTGCCCCTCTGCTCTATTCCATTAGGATTGATCAGGCTGGGTCAAGGGTCTGCCGAGACCGCACCAGGCACCTGGAGCTTTCAGGATGACTGATGGCGGTACCGCCACCCGCTTCACCCACCCCTCCGCCAGCCCTCACTTCCATCCTGCTCCGAGTGTTAGTGCACATCCAGCTCCTTCCCTTCTGTGGCTCCCTTCTGACTTCCTTCCTCCTCCAGCACTTCTGCCCCATCCCCCACCCCCAGCTGAACCCAGCTCACTGGCCACTTTCCCGGGGCCCTTGCTCCAACGCAGCAGGATGCAGAGGAAGAGAGGTGAAAACCCAGCAATGACCCCTTAAAGAGTTGCCCTATAGGTGGGGTGATAAGACCGACCTGCATAGAACTATTAGAAAATCAAGCCAAACTCGGTGTAGCCAAGAGATGGCTTGAGCGACAGGCTTGGGGGAATGCCACAGTGTTTCCCAGCTCTCAACCTCGGGGCTCCAGGAGCTAACGGAGGGGTCAGGGAGTGGAGAAGACAAAGAATCAAGTGGGGAAACTAACACACAGCCACCCTGCATCGGGCACTCCCATTAAGCTGCACTGTGGGCTCCCACGTGGCACGTACCGTGGACCCACATATGCCACCTGCACGAGGGGATGGGCAGATGCACCCTTGGAGGAAGTCCCGGGCCCAGCAGGTCAGGAGGGGCGCTGGCTGGGGGGAGGCCTGCTGTTTCCTCTCTCCGGGGTGGGACAAGGCTGGGGCCCTGTGCCCTGTGCAGAGGAGAGAGCCCCGGTCTTCAGAACTGGGCCACGGGTCCACCCAAAAGACCTGTGGAGATGAGTGAGCCTGAGAGCCCCAGACCGTTTCCTGCCTCTGCCATCGGTGAGATGTGCGATTCTGCGAGGTGGGGCTCGTGTGTGTTTGAGACCAGTGTGGACTTGCTGTGCACAGCAGTGTGTGATAGGTGTGGACAGAGCACAGGGACGGGGGTTGCTAGTGAACACATCTGCAAATGTATCTGAGTGTATGTGTGTGAGTGTGTGACAGTGTGCACACGCTTGTGTGTGTGCTAGTGGGGGCATGGGGGGTGATGTTGGAGCAGGTGTGACTGTATGGCAATAGCGTGCGGGTTTCTCCATTTCTGGGAGGTGGCCACACTCCCGAGAGTGTGTGTGAGCGAGGGGTGCACGTGGGCTCTCTGCTTTCCTCCTCTGCTGGGCACCTGGAGGTCCAGCCGTAGTGAGCAAATCACAGCCCAACCCCCCTCCTGCACACACTTTTAATCAATTTGGTGCTTTCTTGTCAAGAAGACAAGCTATTTGCTTCCTGAGGATCAGATGGTGATGGATGAAATATAGGGAATAATTAAATTAGCAGTGTAATGGTGGTGCAAACCTCAATTAAAAAAATATTTCCATTGTCATAAAGTCTAGCCATAAATTTTAGGAGCATTGCATTCCTGTGGCCTGCAGTGCTCAGCCGCTAGACTTGCCACATTGTGGGTGTGCGTTCCCATCGGTCCTGAGAAGGGCCGGGCTGCTTGTGGGAGATTTGAAGCCTGCCCCCCTCCCCAGCATGTCCCTCCCCTGTCCCTGTGAGAGCTGCATCTGGCTCCAGCACCACGTTCCAGGTGTGTCCCAGCTCTCAGTCCTCCTGGCCTCCTTCCCACTTGTTCTCTTCACTTTAAACTGACCATCGAGAGGGAGGGAGCTTTTCAGGCTAGCTTCCACCCTGTTTCCCAGAGCACAGGGTCCCAGCCTTGGTGAGGAGGTGCTGACTCCACCCCTGCCCGCAGCAGGAGCCTCAGGAAGGTGAGCATCCAGCTGCTAGGAGAGCTCAGTCCGCTGTCTACACTAGGGAAAGGCCCCCAGATGAGAGGAGCCAGGATGGAGGGTGTTGAGGTGCTCCAGGCAGAAGCAGAGGTGGGGGAGCAGAGGGGATAGAAAAGAAGGGTAGCCAGATGGGAGAGGCCCTCAGGGCATCCTGTGGAGGCTGTGGAATTGCCCCCCACTCTGTGGAGTGGGGATTGGCTGCTCCTCCCTCCGACCATGGCAATGACTGGCCATGGCAATGACTGCTCGGTGTATGGCCCGTTGTGCTGATGAATTACTGTTGCTGTCTTGAGCTGAGTAGTAACCGAGGAGAGGGACCCATGTGGGGTCAAGTCAAGTCCGGGCCAAGGCACTGCTGTTGGGGGAGGGGGTGCGGGGAGCAGTGGGGAGGAGGGGGAGGAAGAGAAGACAGAGAAGAAAGGGAAGGTTGCGGAGGGGAGGAGGAGGAGAGAACAGAAGCACAGGAAAAGCCAGAGCAGCATTAGGAATGTAGGACAGTGGGTGGTCCATCTGGGGAGTGGGCACAAATTCCCCACCCCCATCTTTTCATACACAATTTCAAGTCCCTCTTTCTCGCCTTCTTTTTCTCCCACCTCAGACGGTCCCTCCTATTCCTAACATCTGCCCCAAAGGAAAGGACTTCTCTAACTCACTGTGCGGAACCCAAACTCGAAAGGTGTTGCATTAAAACTGGGCCGAGGAGGGTGCAGGCCATAATCAATGGCCTGCCCATTGATTGATTGATCAATCCGACACACAGCAAGCCCCAGGCTGCCCGAGCTGACCCTGACTCTGCGTGGCTCTGAGTATAGTGCCCTCCGCTTCGGGCCTTGGCTCTGGGGAGTTGGGCTGTGGGTCTACTGGGAGGAGCAAAGGGCTGGGAGGGAAAGCAGAACATGCCGATAATCTGTTCGGGATGTTGCAAAATAGGGTCCGGCCCTCAAGGGTCCGAGAGGACCTTCAGTGAGCACTGCACTGTTCCACCAGAAAGCGCCCAGCCCCGTGTGCTCAGGGCTCTAGCAAGTCTCCGGGTTTGTCCAGAGCCATTCAGAAGGAACAGCTGAATCCAGTCCCATGTGGGTGGAGATGGGCTCAGCCTTAGATCCGGCATTGGGTTGGGGGGAGTGGGGGGCTCCAGGATCCTGGACAGAAGGATGGAACCTGAGCCTTCAGGTGACAAGAGGGGATTGCAGCTTAAAGAAGCAGTTGGCCGACTGTGGTCCAGGCACCCAGGGCACAGGACCACAGACGCAGAGGCCAGCCCGTGCCCGGGGCAAGTTCTGAGGGCCCTTGTCTGCTATTGGTGAGGGAACAGGACCCGGCCCAGGGTGTGGGTCCAGTTCTGCTGTGGGGCTCAGCTGGCCGAGATCCATGCTCTGGAACCCTCCTGCCTGCCAGCCCGGTGGACCAGAAGGAGCGCAGGAAATGAAGAGTGGCCTTCAGTTTCCGCTGAAGAGTCTTGTGCACAAATAATGCCCAGCACAAGGAACCAGAGGAACTTTGGGGTTGTGTCTGTCCTTGAGCTACTAGAATCTGTGCCTTGGCTGAGGGTCAAAGCAATATCTAAACATCCCAAGTGACACCAGCAAAGGCTGGGGAGCCCCGATGCAGGACGTGCATCCCTGCATACCCCATTTCTCTCTGATGCTACCAGCTAGAGCCGAGAAAGCCCCGGGACTTGATGAGAGGCACATTTTTTTTCTACTGGTGGTTTCTTTTTCAGGTAAGTGTGAGAAAGTGCACA
Organism: Crocuta crocuta; assembly: GCF_008692635.1. Lineage (NCBI taxonomy): Eukaryota > Metazoa > Chordata > Mammalia > Carnivora > Hyaenidae > Crocuta > Crocuta crocuta. The sequence continues at coordinate 2,409,142 of NW_027528357.1, forward strand.
CTTATCCTATACGAGGCCATAAAATCTTTTTAATGCAAAGAGAATTCACAGAACCCAACTCTGTACGTACCCTGAGGTGTGAGAGCAAAGTGAAGAGGTGAGCGTGTAGTCAAGGGTTTCTTCTTTGAAACCCTAGAGGAGAAACTATTTAGGAAAAGAGAAACTATTTAGGACCATAACAGTTAAAGATTATTGAGAGAGAGACTGAATTGTACCTAGGTGGTTTTTTCTTTATAGGCTTGTTTTATAAGACTTTCCAATCTCCTGTTTAATGGCGCCATGTTCAAGTTAATTTAATTCAATCAAAAGTTTATTTTGACTTTTTCTAAGGGTAATTAGTGGGAAAGTGTGCGTTCTCTCTTGGTTAATGGTGTCATCATCTACACTGTCTCCAAACCAGACCAGCTCAGTGACGTCAGTGCCGATTCCTCCCCACCCATCCCCTCTTGGGCCGTCTAGTCCTCCCTTCCTGGCCCCGGCTTGCCTCTGTCACCTTCCTCCATCTCTCCCTGTGACCCTACAGCGCTCCTGCCCAGCTCCCCACCACCCGCGGGCTCGCCTTCACTCATACTCCCCAGAACTGCTTCTCTAGACATAAAATGCTCCTGCCATTTTTCCGATGTGCTCCATGCCTCCTGCAGGTAAATGGAAGATGTTTAAGGCTCATCATAGTCTGGCCCAGGCAGTTCTGAAGCACCCAGCTTCCTGCTCTTCATCTGGGAACTCTCTGATCAGCCACATCACTTCTTTTCCCTCCCTGTCCTCACCTCTCTCTTCCCTTGCACATTCTGACTTAATTCTGTGCTCTCCCTTACGGTGGACACATTTCTGGCAAACTCTTGTTTCCTCCCCACTTGCCTCATTCTGATGTTACCTCTTGAGTAAAGGCTTCCCCTTCTTTGAGCTAATTATTCCTTTCTCTAAGCTTCTAGAACACTTGGTTTATTTCAACACATAGCAGAGGATACCATCATCTTCTTTGTACATCTGTCAGTTCCACCAAAGCAGACACTCTTTGCAGGGTGGGAGGAGTGTTCCAAGATAGGCCGGGAACATAAGAACAGGTAAATTAGAATAATAGAAAAGTAAGAAAGAAAAGTACATTAATTCCTGCCTCTGGAAAATATGTCCCAAGGAAAAGGGATTATACCAAGGTACATATCACCACCTGGTGGCCATGTTCAGAATTGCAAGTTTAGTTTATTTTGATCAACAACTCTGTAAATGTAAACTTAACGAAGTAACAGTAAATGTCACACTTGAGAAGTACGAAAATAACAGCCTGGCCACTTGACACACTTGCACGAAGGTAAAAGGTGTTAAAAGATAAAAATACTTTGGGAAATTGCTAAGTATATGTTGAACACAGGCCATATTGTCTCATCCCTGCCAGGTACTGTGAACGAGAGAGCTCTCTGTGCAGCTAGAGAAACAAGATTCACACATGGAATGATCAGAGAAACATTCAATACTGTGAGTGAATGGCCCAATGTACCGCAAAGATAGCATTCTGGACAGGACAAGAAGAACCCAGAAGTTCTCAATGCACAGGGCAAGGTTTGAAGAATGAATCAAATTAGAACATAGCCTGTCAGCAGAAGGGTGCTGTGGGTTGGTGGCTGATTGGGCCATTGGTTCCCAATGGCTACTGGCCTTTCAGATTAACTGAGCTAAGTTAAAGGAAGCCACTCACTCAGCAACCACTCTCCTGATGTCATATCACTGCCACCATCACCATTGGTGACCCATTAGAGGTGATCCTATCTTCTTAACAAAAGGTCTGACGCACAGTCTGACAAATATAACTGTATGTACAGGGGCAAAGGGAGAGGGGATTTGGAATGGGGGTTGACCCCGCTAATCTGAGACTGAGATGTGTGGTTCCATACACATAATAGTGACTGGAATGAGGGATAGGAAGCCACTGAGGAGGGCAGGTGACTCAGGGAAAACAGAGAGCCCCGGACTTAGGTCCAAGCAGGAGCAAGTAAATCAGAAGGGATTCCTTAGATATTCTTCTACCCCAAAAGTTCCATTACCATGGGTGAGGTGACAGCAGCCACACCCTGTCTGGACAAAGTGCCCTGTGACATTCCCCATTTATTTTTCCTATCACCTTCACTCTGTTCTCAGCACCAGCAGCCTGTCTGGGCTAAGGCTACTGCATTATCTCTTTTCGCATACGACTCCTGTCATGGCCCCGGCCCCCTGGGCACCCGTAGAGGCCAGAGGCCAGTAGCCGGGGCCTGTCTAGGTCATGGACAGAACCTGCTGAACCACGGTGCTTGCTGGTTCCTCCACTGCAGGCTGGCTGCCAGCCTTGCTCACCCGTCTTTGTTGCCTTTGTCGGGACTGGCCAC
>NW_027528357.1:2411714-2417208 GCF_008692635.1 Crocuta crocuta
CCCGCCCCACCTGCACCCTCCCTCCTACTCCCCATTCCCAGCCCCACCCCCTCCCTCTCCGGAGCTGAGGCCAGCCTGAAGACAGATATTAATGTGCAAATTAGCACAACCCGACTGGGTCCAGATTGCCACTTAGAATTTGCATATTAATAAATGTTTTTGTGACAGCATTTAGCAGCTCAGGAAGGACAGAGAGCCTCCCTTCCCCCACCCCCATAAGCAAGATAACAAGACTTAGGAAACCAGACTTGTCCCCCTCACATCACCCAACCAGCACGACTTCCTCCCATCCATCCATCCATCTTTCCATCTCTCCATCCATCCCTCCATCCATCTCTGTGTCGCATCCGCCCAGCCCGACCCGGTGCCTGCCATTGAGCTCCTCTGCCCAATTTCACAATTAGCCATAGAGGAGGCATGGCAAACTCAGAGCCACGGGAGGGGTTGCCCAGAGCAGCAGGGAGCAGTGTGGCCAGGGTGTCTGCAAGGGCTCCAGGGGAGGAGGAACCCTCTGGGCCCCCAGACAGGACAGGCATGGTGGGCTGAAGGAGATTCATTCTTTCCAGAGATCCGGAAGGTCCCCATCTTCCTAGCCAGCAAGGAGGAAGGAAGAGCCCTGAACTAGGAGCCAGGAGCCCTGGCTCCATGCAGGTCTCCAACATAACTCTCACACAACCTAGCACCTCTTAGAGCCTTTGTTTCCTCTGCTGTAAAACAATAGGGTTAATACCCAACTCACAGACTCACAGGACTATTGCAGGATCAAATTAGATAACGGATGTGGACGTGCTTTGAAAAGAAAGGAGGGGTTTACAGATGCCACATGGCATTTGGCATGGGAGGAAAAAATCCTGGGGCTGTATATTACAGACTTCTGTATTATACATGAACCATCTGGAAATTAAGGATTATGTATAATAGAGTTTTCAGCTGGCTGAGGATTGCCTCCTTCAAGCATCAAAACTTTTACACTGTCATTCTAACGACTTGGAGGGCACATCTTTCTAAAATGTATTCCAAGTGCCCTGTTTTCTTTTCTTTTCTTTTTTTTTTTATTTATTTCTAGGAGAGAGAGAGAGAGCGTGAGCAGAGGAGGGTCAGAGAGAGAGGGAGTCACAGACTGAAACAGGCTCCAGGCTCCGAGCCGGCAGTCAGCACAGAGCCCGACGCGGGGCTCGAACCCACGAACCGCGAGATCATGACTTAAGCAAAAGTCGGACGCTTAACCGACTAAGCCACCCAGGCGCCCCAAGTGCCCTGTTTTCTTATTCGGCTTTCCACCTCACCTAAAGTTTTCCTCCTGGCCCGCAGGGTGGTGGTGTCTAGAATACCAGGCGGGGAGGGGGCTGTTTTCTGTGCAGGAGTGGCCGCTGCCCCCTGCTGTGCTCTGACGCTTCCCGCTTCTCCCAGTGCTGGTGGCTCTGCTCTGCCTCTGGTGATTAAATCAGCTCCGATACCAGAAACCAGGCTCACAGAGCTTCAGAGTCATCCAGGAGACTGCATGTGCTGGACTGGGTTCCCGGCATGGGTAATAGTAGTGACCAGATCACGATGCTCACGTTTCTGTGGAGGGGAGCGGAGGAGTCACTTGTCAACGTTGCTTGTAAACTGTTCCTCCAGTGGGTTTTCTATGAGCAAAGTGCACAAGAGTTTTAATGCATGGACCATAAATATTTTACATTTGTCAAATCAATGAAGGGATTAATAAACCTGAGGGGCCTTTATGACATGCTGGTTCTCTTGCGTTCTGAAGAGTGAGAAAGCTTGCTTACCAGGTGCACTGAAGATGGAAAAGGCATTACACGTGTGCATGTGTGCACAGGTGTGTATGTGTGCATGCACGTGTGTGTGTTTGTACATTTACCAACCTTCGCCTGGTTGGAGAGAATAAACAGAACTTCTAGAAGCAGTGGACAGGCAGGTGCCGCCTTCTCCCCCAGTGCCCAGGGTACAAGAGGGAGAGGGAGAAGCCTGAATCTGTAGTTGCCATGCATGAGAAGGAGCCTGGTGGGGTCATGGATCAGCTGGGTGTGTGTTGGGGGAGGGGAGAGATGCTGGACCTCCCTGGGTCTGAGCTTTCCAGTTTCTACAAGGGGCTTCTGCCACTACTGGTGGAGAAGAACAGTGGTGACGCACTCAAGAACCAGACTGCTCTGACTTTACCCCCGATACCAGCTCTATGCGTCTGGACAAGCTGTCCAACGTCTTGCGGCATCGCCTTTCCCATCTATAAAATGGGATGGTGACAGCCCTGTCCTCTCATTGTGAAGATGTTCTCTGTTAACAGACACCAAGCACTTGAAACACTGTCAGCCTCTAATAAGCTCTAGGTAAATATTTGTTATTTTAATTTTCACTTTAACTTTCTTATTAGATTTAATATAAAGAGTGGCCCTTCGGTACTAGTTATTACCTCTGGGTCACTCCCAAGCCTGAGGGTCCTGCTCCCAGGGCTTGGAGCAGGTAGAGGCCTTCTTTACAAGCCCCTAGGCTGCTTCCCCTCTCCCTTTCTGGGTCCACAGTAAATATTCAATCAGTGTTGATGAGCGAGAAAGAGCTCAGCTGAGAGTGGGACCGGATGGTCTTGTGAATTCTCTGTGGGTGCCAAAGAAGTGGGCCAGGCAGAAGGGAGGGCTGGGGGCCAAGGAGAATCTGAGCCTTAACCCAGATGGCAGCTGGGGGCACAAGGGTCTCCCCTGTCAGCAAATCAGCCACAGGACATCCTCTGAGCTCAGTTTTAAAGCTCCGCCATCCAAGTCCTGGCCTGGGCACTGGGAAGGATGAAGACAAATACAGGATACCACTCTGCCATTGGAGCAACCCCAATCAAATGACAGAGGCAAAACACTCCTCTACTTCCCTTTCTAAGGGGATGCTTGTGTGATGGAGTGCTCAGTCCCTATCCTAGGGTGCCCACTTGTCCTCTGGAGCCTCCGTGTGGTGTGACACAGTCTTGAGCATTCTAAGAGCTTGGAGCCCAATGCCAGAAGGCCTAATCTGAACCCAGATGGAAAATAAAGATTATCCAGTTCTCCTTTAGAGCTCACCTCCAGGAAGCCTTCCCTGATTATGTGACAATTGCCTAGTAGACGATCTATATTCTTTACTCCAATGTGACATCTTGAGACCAGCACTGAACCTTGTCCCAGCATTAGTGAAGGGCTTGGCAACCAGAAGGCCTTGAGCTGTATGGATGGTGGATAGAGGGATAGATAGTTGGATGGCTGGCTGGATGAGTAGATAGAGGAATGGCGGATGGATGGATAGATGGGTGCTAGGTAGATGGATGGGTGTACGGATGGATTCTGGATGGATACATGGCTGGCTTGCATGTGGAGGGATGAGGAATGAGGAATGTAGAAGTGTGTCAGGAATGGTGGAGGCCAGGGTAGAGAGGAAATCATGAGTATGGGACTGGGCAAGAACGCTGTGGGGATCCTCTGGTGGGGACAGTGGGGAAAGAGAGTTTACACATAGACTTTCAACCTGAGGCCCAGAAGAAGAGATCTCAGCAGCACACGGGCGCAGGGGATCGTGGCAGACAAAGTGGGGAGTGGGGCGATGGTGTTTGGCAGGCTGTGGGAGAGATGGCAGCTGGTCCAAGAGGGAGATGAGGCCAGAGGAGCTTCTCTCTGCATCTCCAAAGTCACAGCAGGTTTGGGAGCACCAGCCCTGCCCCCCAGTGACCCACCACCCTCGGGCTCAAATCAAATACAGGACTGGGCAGGGGGGTGGCGGCAACAGCCCCAAGCTGAAAGGAACCTCAGATAGATGCTGGCTGTGGCTCAGTGGAAAACATGGGCATGAAGCCTGGTCCTGAATTGACAGACCCATGGGACTCTCCAGCCCTTGAGCAGGAGAGTGGATCCTGGTGGGGGTTGGGGGGGGGGGTGCAGGGCAGAAAGGCTGCTTGGGCTCCTTGACAGCCAGACACAGAGTCCACTACCCACTGCCTCTTTCCAACACCAGCTGCCACACACACGAAATGGAGATGAGGAGGGCAGGGCCAGCACTGGGCCATGGGGTGTCTTAACCACCCTCTCAAGAGAACCCTCTTCAGCTTTGCTCATGTACCAGCACTGGCAGGAAGTCCTTCCCTGAGTCTGACATCCATCCCCGTTGGTGTAGTTATAAGTGAAGAAGCAGAGGAAGTCCAGTTGGAGGTTCTCGAAGACAGTTCTCAGAATTTCATATAAATTTTCTAGGCTTAGGAGACAACATTGAAGGACTTTTCTGGCCTCAACAAGGGCCCAGGTCTTGCTGGCTCATTCAGGAGCAAAGGACTGTACTTTTTTTCTCATGGCCTCTTATTTGCGATGCCAGAGCCGGCCATTATGGAGGTGATTAAATTTAAAGACGCTGCAGTAAACTCCAGCCTACAAAAGGCAGCCAGCATCATTAACACGTAATTGGAAGCTAAGTTTAATGAGGTAAGAGAGGGAAAAAATAATATGTACAGTCCCTTTTAGAGTGGCCACCACACCTTCCATTCCACGTTCTTCCTCAGTAGCACAAGCGATGGAAGTCTGGCAGGAGAGCATGCGCCCCAGCCAGAACAGGACAGCAGGTGATGGAGAGCAGTGTGGCGTGGCCAAACACAAGGAAGACCAGCAGCATACTGAGAAGGGGCAGCAGGAGGTTAGTTAGGGTGTGAGTAAGGAGGGTGGCTTTCCAGGCGAAGAGATATGTCAGCCTTGACAAGCACAAAAGATAAGTTGATGCTCTGAAATTAGGAGCTCAGGAAGTGCTGGCTGCCCAGGGTGTCCTGGCCTTCCCTGACCCCCCATGTTGTCCCCCATGTTGGCATGGCAGGGGTGGGGGGTAGTGCACCCCCGGATGCCCCTTCTCAGTCAGGCTAGAGCTCGCTCAGCTGTGGTTGCACTCCTCAAAGATCTACTTTCCCATCATGTGTGGGTTATCATAAGACCCTAGAAAATAAAAGCATGGCTTACCCCCAAGTGCTATTTCCCTTTAATTTGGGGTTTATAATATATATGTGTTTATTTCGTGGCAATGAATGCTTCCAAGGGACTTGCTTGTTGCGAGCGAGCGTTGTCTGATTTATTTCCTCTAGACGCTCTGAGAAGGATGTGGTTGTTAATAACAATAATGCCGCCCATCTTACAGCACTCTCTGCTTTTCGGGGCATTTTAAAATCCATTATCCTATTTAATAGAATTGTAGACTCGCAGGGAAATTGTAAAGTCCGGGGAGTTTGTCCTTGGCCACCCCTACAGCCTGCTAGTACCTGCCTCCCTCCCTGGGCTCCCAATTTCCTCTGCTCCAGCCCGGCAGGGACACTGGGAGGCCAGACCCCTGGCCCTGTGACCCACGCAAGCGGTGGCCAAGCATGTGGGCCTTTCCATGCCCCCTCTGCTCTCCTAGCCTCTGGCCAGAGTCAGGAAGGGGGCTCAGGTACTGGAAGGGCAGCTGGGAGACAGGGACAACTCCAGAGCCATCTTTGAAGGGCCAAGGAGCTGGGGGTGGGGGTGGG
>NW_027528357.1:2417290-2439948 GCF_008692635.1 Crocuta crocuta
GGCACTGCCCTCTCTTGTTTCTTGAGGTCAGGAACAAAGAGCACAGAGCTCTGGGAAGTCCAGCCCCTCAATACCTGGGCGTGTGCAGGGAACGAGCCCCGCTCCCTCTTAGGACCTCAGCTATCCCACTCCTTCCTTACCTTTGCAGGCTGCCCTGGGCTCTCTTAACCCTCCCCCTGTCTCCCCAGATTCCTTTGAACTCCCACCTCTTCTTCCTGCTCCTCCTCCCCATCTCCGAGTCCCACGCACCTTGGCCTCATCACTTTCTGCACATCCTATAGTCCCCCAGCCCCGTGTCAGGGTTGGGCGGGGGGACAAGTCCCCCTTCCTAGCTGGGCAGCCTGAGTCCCAGACAAAACCAGCCCCAGTACTGGCTCAGAGCCCCCCTAACTCAAACCATTTCCCCATGAGCACACCTGTCTTTCCTGACAGCCTAGCCTCAAGAATCCGGTGATAAGCCCATTTGTGCACATTCATTTGGTTTTCCCCATCTTCTCTCCTGGCTATTTTCTCGGTGCCTCCCCTCCCTTCTAGGGCTTTCAGAAATAACCCCTCAGCTGGCACCTGCCCAACCCCATCCCACATCCGGTGCTCGCACATTAGAATCACCGAGGATGCAAACACATCCCTGCCAGGGAACCCACACGGCTTGAGAGTGAATTCGTCTGGGATAAGCGTTTTTCCTTTTTTCCCCCATTTTGTTTTCTTTTCTGTTTTTGAAGCTCCCCAGGTGGTTCTCAGCACAGCTGGGCTGAACGCTACTGACCTAGTCCTTTGGGCTGTGTAGACCTCAGGGCCCTTACGTAGGGTGGTGGCTCCTGCAAGTCCAGGAGGCTCTCCTCAGTCAGACAAGGGGTCTGCAGCAGAGTGTTACCCACGCCCACCCACAGGCCATCAGACACTTGTCCCAGCCCTATCCCTCCACCTGAACCCCTCTGCCTTCCTGCCTCTCAGAGGTAGCCCACTGTCCACTCTCCCCCTTCCCGTGACCCTCCCTCCTGTGCACCGTGCTGAAATACGCCATGTGAAACCCCATGGGTACGTGAAAGGTAGGGAGGGACTCTCTGCTCTACTTTCAAATTTCCAGGTCCAGCACCTTGAACTGAAGTCCAGGTAATGACCCCATTTCTTATCAGGCTGGAGCAAAGCTGAGCCTGCCCTCCCCCTGCATTCCGGGAGACGTCCCAGCCAGCACTGCCACCTGCTTGCAGGGGCCTCCGTGGCCTGGCCCATTTTCAGCCAAGACAGGGCCAAACCCCAAGACTCCTATTCCCCCACCCAGAACCCCAAGCCCCTGGGTAGGAGGTACCTTGGCAGAAGAGAAGTGGGGAGGGCCCCTACTGCAGCCAAGTCCTCCTGGAGGCCCTCCTGGAATTCTCCAGCACCCAGCATGTACACGTGGAAGCCCTGAAGTCCCGAGGAAGACTGTGGGCTGGCCAGCGGGACGGGAGACGCGGGCGGCACACCTGGGACAGGGCACAGGTGCAGGTCTCCGGCAAGAGGAGGGACGGATACAAAGGTCCGTGGGCTGGACTGCAGGGGGCATGTGCTGGGGAGAGAAGGACCACCGGATCGTGAGGGGGTCTGGGGCAGACTATAGAGGAAGGAGGGCTGAGCTCATTCCACAGGGGTCAGGGAGCCATAGGAGCTCCTGAGAGGTAGGGGACCCTGAAAGGGCCATGGGCTGGAGAAGCGGGGGGCTGCCAGGTGGGGAAAGGGCTGGGCTAGAGGTTGTGCTTGTGGGAAGGGATGAGGGCTGAGAGGGAGGAAGAGGAGGCAAGGCAGCCACGGAGCACTGCACCCGCCCTCCGGACACTTCTGGTGCCCTCCTCATTAAGAACCCGTCTCTGCTCAGGACTAACCTGCCTCCGAGTCTGGGCTCAGTAAAGGAAATTGATTACTTTCCATTGCAATTAACATCTGGTCCTGGGTCACATCGTTAGGATAATTTGTTACAGGGAAAGCAAAGGAACTAGCTACTAGGTAATAAAGTTCTTGTGGACCCAATTAAAGAGCCCTTCTCCAGCCGGGAGTTGAGGGGCTAGGACCAGGCAGCATCCGCCAGGCCAGGGCCTGGGGCTGGAGAGATGGGGAGGGTCATCAGAAGCAGATGTTAGGGGGTGAGAGAGTAGGGGAGCTTGGCCTTAGCGGGCCTCAACCCTATACTCCGCCCCCAGCTCCCTGCCAGGCTGTGGGCAACAGGGTTAGGTGCTCCCACAGACTCAGGTTTGCATCTTGGCTCCACCACCTAGGAAAGCCACTTGCCTCTCTGTGCCTCAGTTTCCCGTCTATTCACAGCGCTGAAAGAGGAAACTATTGAAGGTCAGTGAACGCTGGCTCTGTTTGGGTGACTTGTGAGCCCATTCCAAGCCCCAGGACTGCAGCTCAGTCTGGGGGTGCTCCATAGAGTGTGTCCCTCCCTCCCCCTTCAGGGGACCCAGCTGCCTGCCCCAGGATGAGACCCTGAGAGCTGTCCAGCCAGCTTTGTCATGCTAGTGCTTTTTTTCCTTAGTTCTTCAACCCCATGACTGAGCATTTTTGTAAAAGCCCCCAAAGTTACCTTTGCAATTCATTTGTTTGCCAGGCGGGCAGATTTACGGCAGGTATCTGTATAAATATTTATACTCTGCAGCAAGGAGGTTTTGGAGGACACACACACACGCACACACACACACATGCCTTGTGCCCCCACTGCCAACCTGGACACAGCCAGCTCCATCCCTCTGCCCAGGCCAGCTCTAGCTAATGGATGAGTGGGGGTCACCCCATGCACACACTCAACCTGAAACCACGCATCCACATCTGGACACACCCATGTGCACCCTGTTGTCCTGCTGGGCTGGGTCCTGGGCCATCAGCTCACACCCAGACAGCAGCTCTCTCCAGCTGTTACACAGAAGAGTGCCCACAGCTTGGAAAGACAGGGCTGGACCCAGCACTGCTCAGCCAATAAGAAGCAGAGGCAAGGTTTGGGGTCAGAGCTGGGCAAGAACAATGCTTCTCTGCTCTGTGCCTCCCTTGCCTGAGGAGTCACTCTCCGCCAGAAAGGCCACCGGGCAGGAGGGGCCATGGCCTTCCTGAGGCTTTTCTGCTGGGATCGATTTAGAACAGGCCCAGCCCCTGAGCCTTCGGGAGCACTTGTTGGGAGAGGGGCCCCACCATGTGTACACCTGGGGGCAAGACCCAGGGGGACCCCACCTCTCTGCACTGGCATGTCATGGGCAGCCCTTAGACCTGAGCAGCCCCCACAATGGGCCGGGAGCCTCAGGGCGGCCAGAGAGGTGGAGACCAGAGTGGATGGGAAAGTTCAGAGGCCTCCTGCAGGGTACTGTGGGTTCATCCCCCTAGCCGGGGGAGGTAGGTACTGTGATCAAAGTGCAGTCAAGATGTGATGGCAGGGGGCGCCTAGGTGGCTCAGTTGGTTAAGCATCCAACTTCAGCTCAGGTTGTGATCTCACAGTTCCTGAGTTCAAGTCCTGCATCGGGCTCCGTGATGACAGCTCAGAGCCTAGAGCCTGCTTTGGATTCTGTGTCTCCTGTCTCTGTCCCTAACCACTCACGTTCTGTCTCTCTCTCAAAAATAAACAAATAGTTTTTAAAAATTAAAAAAAAAGATGTGATGGCAAGATAATAGCAAGGGCCTGGCCTTTGGCACGTGGGCCTCGGTGGGCACGGGACTCACACTCCAACCACCTGCTTTAAAAATCAGTTCACTGAACTATATACCCTTTCAAATGGTTAAGATGATAAGTTTTAGGTTATGGTGTATTTCAACACAATTTAAACATTTTTTAAATAAAATAAAATCTCGCCATTGAGGAACTTAAAACAGTAATAATTTTTAAAAGAACAAAGAAAATTCGTCCTGTTGAACCGCGTGGGGCCGGGTTAAGGGCCAGGGGGATGTGAGGGAGGAGCCCTCAGGGAACTCCCAGGCCGAGCTGTGGTTGGGAGCTCCTCGGCTCCGCAGTGGGAACAGCTGTCTCTCTAGCATGTAAATTGCTGTGGATTTGGGTAAAATGTACACTCCCCGTCCATTGCTCACCTCCCACATTATCCTCTCAAATTTTTCATTTGGTGAGAGCTGATATATGGTGTCTCCTCACTCCCCTGCATTATCATTCAATTAAAGCAGGCCTCTGACCCAACTGCTGTAGATCACCCAGCTGCGGGTGCAGGCCCCTGGCGGTGGTGGGCGGGGCCTCTTCACCGCCCGCCCACCTGGGCCTCTGCGGTGCACCAGCAAGAGCCGGCATCACCAGGACGCCCCCAACCACCCCTTCTGTGCCCCTGGCTGGCGCGACGCCCCCTCCTGGACGGCCTGAGCGACTTCTCTGTGGCTGGCTGGTTCCCATCCATTCTGGCATCTCAGCCTCCCCCACCGATGCCCCCTTCCCTCGAGACTGAGCCACCCTTTTCACGCTGGACAGGGAGATGCTGGGACACAGCCGGCTCTGGGTCTGGGGGGCCTTGGGCGTGCTACTGAGCCACTCTGCACCTCAGTTTCTTTATCTGTGAAATGGGGGTTCTAAGTGCCACTCCCACAGGATTTTGGTGACAATCAAGTGAGTAAATCCACACATCTGCTGATTGTGGGAAATGCTGATCATCACTGTCACTATTACAATGTTCTGTTCCAACGAAGTTCCTCAAAGGGCGCGAGGCTCTGCCTTGGGCATGTTTCTTTCCCACATGGGTAGGGGTGCAGGGATGACACAGTCTGTGGTTGGTGCATGGGTGCGGTGTCACCCCCTTCCACATGGCTCTGCCACCACTTACCAAGTGGGGTCCAGTCTAGCTGCTGTCTCTGGTTCAGCTTGGCATCCCCTCCCCCCCCCCATAACATAGGAATCATCATTTCCCTGCATATCTTCCTAGACTGTTGTGAGATGTAGAGGAGACAGTCCCCATGAACATACCTTACATACCTGTAAAGAGTATCTGGGCTGGGTTGGTTTGGGTAAAGAGTGTCTCGATTGGGTCAAGTCTCCATGGCTGAAACCTTCTGATAATTGGGGCTCTCGCTGGTCTCCTGGCATATTCCCCACCCCAGGGCACACCAACCACTTGCTCCAGCAGGCCCTGCCCACAGAGACAGTGCCACTCTTTCTGAGGCTTTATTATCTACGCTGTTTTTACCAGGCTCCAACTACACACTTAAAAAGAAAGAAAAGAAATCTGTGCTTATGAGTGTCCAAAGTGTGTCCATCCCCAGGCCAGTCCTGCGATCTCTCTGGCCTCAGAACCTCGTTGCCCCTGGGCCCTTGAATCAGGTGGGTGTCTCAGTCACCCTCGTTGCCATCCCCATGGCCTGGCACTGCCAGAGGACTGCCCCCAAGCCTCGCTGGCTCTGTTTTTATTCTCTCCTTTTGGTCACACTCGCTGGGGGTTAGCAGAGTGCCTTGACTGCCTCCTCCCAGCTTCTGAGACTCCAGGTCCTGCTGACAAGATCATGCCTTTTCTCTCCCTTCCTCTCAATCCAGGAACAAACTTAGAAAACCCATTAGGATCATGGCATTGCTTAAGGAGCTTTTCTATGTGTAGATCTTGAGAAGATCATGCGAGGACTTGTATAGAAGGAAGGATCTTTCCACCAGGAGAGCTGTGGCCACAGTCCTGGAGAAAAGGGAGTGCTGGATGAGATGTCCACAAAGGGTCCACCCCAGGGGGGGTCCACTGCACGTTCTCAGAAGTCAGGCTTCTCAGGGCTTCTGATCAGTAATCAGGACATGCCCAGGACCTTAACACCTTTTGAACTACTCTGGAGCTGGTACAATGAATGTTTCAGCCTTGCCTTCTGCTTTCTAACATGTTTGTTGACTGACTTCTTGGTTAATGGCTTTTGAGGAATCATGACAAATGGGAATGATGTCGTGAGACCCAGAGAGGCAAATGTAAGTCTGACTTCCACCAAAGAGAAAGGTGGTTTCTCAAGCAACAAACCAGAGAGTGCATGTCAGTCCTCAGCAAGATTCTAAAATAGACGGCATGTGAGTGTGTAGAGAAAGACACGGTGGTCCTTGGGGCCTCCCAAGAAGCCAGACAAGACAATTTATTTCCTTTACTGACAGGTCAATTTGACTTGGGTGACCCTCAGCAAGTTTTCTCATGAGGATTTGTGGACAATCAAGGAAGAAGAGTCCAGATGACAGAATAATCAAATAGGTCTGTAATAGGTTGAAGACCTGTTCCTGAGGCACAGTGGCAATTAGGAGGGTTATCAACCCAGGGAAGTGTCTACAGGATCAAGAAGCTGACTCTGGTCTTGCTTCTGCCCTAATCTACATTGTTATCAATGTCTTGGCTGCAGATCTGTTGGTCAGACTGACTTTAATTTTCAGATGGCTTAAAACTGAGAGGAAAGATGCACCCATTAGATGACAGAACAAGAATGCAAAGATGTCTCGGCAGATGAAAGCGATGGGTAGGTTCCAGCAAGAGGAAGTTCAGGAGGGAAAAACATGAGGCCTTCTGCTTAGGGCTGACATCCTCACTGCAGAAGCACAGAAAGGGAAACGGTGGCTTCAAGCAGGTGTTGACAGCTCAATAGTAGTCTTCAGCATAATGTGGCTTCCCTAGAACCTAACTGCACCTTGGACTGCATTCAGACAAGGGCAACATCAAGAAGGAGGGAGTGCTGATCCCACTCTGCTCTGTGCTATTGAACTGGGACCCAGTGAGAGGCTGGAAAACTCTGAGTGTGTTCAGAGGCACATGGCAGGGCGTGGAAGACTTTCCATGTCTGACACGTGCTATGACTTAAGGAACCAGCTCTGTAAGTTGAGGAAGGACCAGCTGGGAAAATGGTCATTCAAAGGCAGTCCCAAAGAAAGAGATTATTTCTTGTGGCTCCGAAGGATAAAATTAGGGCCAGTTATGGGAACTACTAGAAGTCAGATTTCAGGCAAACACTAAAAGCTAACTTTCGTTGCTAGCAAAGGATGCATGGTCGCTGTGGTGGGGTTGTTACTGCATGTAGACAAACAGGACATCTCAGAGAGGGGGTCATTTAATGGGGATTTATGGGCAGGACAAGGAGAGGCTGGGTGACCTCAGAATCCCCTTGCAAGTCCGTCTGCACTCCGCAATTCCTGCTGGGTGTGCAGCAATCCCAGGGGCACTTCCACACTTCCATTATTGTTCCAGTAACATGCAAGGCCAAGGTGGATGGAACTGGTGGGCAGAATGGAGCCTCCTGCCCTGTTTCGGAAGAGCAAAATGAATCCATTAGTAATATAACCCTGGGGAGATGGCCCCATCATGGACAGAGAGAGGCAGCCATCCTCTCCTGACTCTCGTTGGGCTCAGAAAGTGGGGCTTGGTCCCCCAGAAGGAGGAATGAAAGAGCTCTGTGCCCAGAGAAGCTTTCTAGGAAAGCACCTATTGGACGAGGGGCTGAGAGCCATAGTGGGCCCTCAGCTTGCATGCTTTGGGAGTTAGAGTCTGGGGGCATCTCTTGCTGGCTTTCTGTGTCCTTGTCCCTCTGGTTTCAAGCAGTAGGTGCCTTCTGCTTTGAGGGGACACCTGAAGGAGACAAGCTGGGGGTCAGGTAAGGCTCTGAAAAGAGAAAGCAAAAGGCTTTTTATAATCTCATTCTGAGGAGGTGAGGAAGGGACCTGAGGCTTCCTGCAGTGAGCACAGCCCGAAGTCCCAGGGCACAGAGGAGACAGGCAGGGGTTTTGTGTATTCCCTGAGGGGTGTCTCTCAGAATTTGCAGTGGCGGCTTGGTCCCCGGGGAATGCCAGTCCAGGGCAGGGCCTGGCTCAGAGAGAGAGATTAGAGAGAGTGCTGATTCTGGTCACTGACATCACACCGCAGAAGACCATGAATATCAGACCTAAGCATTTAGAGTGAATCCTTTGGCACTAGGGAGCCATAGCATGTCTTTGAGCAGTTAAAGGTAGAATCAGGCATAGGCATGGGGCAATAAGCAGTGGAACTGGGTTCAAGTAGTGGTGAGACTGGAGAGGAAGGGGCAACTCCCTAGCGTTAAACTGCAAGTCCTTTAAACAGACTCTGGCCCTCACGTACAGCAAAGACGGGGTGAGGGGGGTGTGATCAGAAGTCTGCCTTGAAACTTCAGAAAACCTAGAGGAAATGTACCTCAGTCTGTCAGGAGGAGAGGCCACTCCTACACCCCTGTCCCACACACAGTCCCCAGAGCCACTCATGAATTTTTCCGAAGGCCCATGGGGCCAGTCCAGGAAATTCCATGACCACAGTTAATTGGGGTGACGAGGGGTCTGGGAAAGGCATGGCTTTTGGGCAACGGCAGGGCCAGTGTTTAGGTCCCACCAACTCTGGGCCCCAGCTCAGCCTCCCTTTGCCCCTCATATGCTGCAGTGTTCTGGGACAGAGCTCTCTTCCAGTGCTGGTAGCCCCATGGTGGAGGCTGAGACCAGGGGAGAGGCTCAGTAGGGGAAAGGACTCAGAGTTAGGAGGCTTGCATCTCCCCGGGGGGTGGGGGGTGTCTCTAAATGAACTTCACCCCAGCCTACCCCTATCTGTCCTCCCCGTTCTGGAATCTACCTCCGCACTGTCTGAACAAGCACGTGGCCCCAGAAGGGAGTGCCTGTGGACTCACGTGTACGGGGGCCGTGGATAGCAGGAGGGTCACACCACCCATACAGGGGTGCCCAGGCGCTCCCCCAGTTCCTCCCCAGCACCTGCTTGTTCATTCGCACAGATGGCGCCCGGCACCGGGCACAGACCACACAGGTGTGCATGGGCAGCTCACCTGTGTGTGTGTGCGTGGCCCGCAAGGGCACGCAGAAGATGGGCAGACCTGGGTTCACGCACTTAGGGGTTGGGGGAGGCACAGCTGTCTGCTCCCTCCATGCCAAGGAGACCCCAAACCCTGGGGTCAGGCTGGAAAAATGACTTTGCTGCCTGAAAGTGACAGAGGCTGACCGCCAACTCAGAGAAAGAGGAAGTTTTATGGCAGAAAATTGGATTTGAAATCAAACCAGGCCCCTGGGAAGAGGTCCGGTCAGAGACTGCAGCAGTCAGGATGGGCAGTGGGAAGAGAGGCCAGGAGCTGGGTGGGGGAGCCGGTGCCCTCCTCACACCTCCCCAGGGAGCCAAGCCTGCTGTCTCACTGTCGGGGGCAGGATGGAGGCCCCAGGACCAGGCAGGCAGGCAGCCTGAAAGATGTGTTTTTGCAAACATGAGTCCAAGGGCATGTGGTCACAAGGAAGGACACTGGCTGGGAGGAGGTTGGATGACAGGATAATGGGGTCGCAGGGTGGGCTTATCCATATAGTGCAGGGGAAAACCAAAACCTCACCAAGCTGTGTTGCGGGGCAAGGGAAGGTTGAGTTCTCGCTAAATGGATTGATGAATAAATGAATGATATCTGTATCCTGGGACATGTCTAGTGTCATCATATGAAGGACCCATGAAATTCCTGTCTTAAGAAGAGTTGGGGGCTGGGGTGGGGGGAGCACCTGGGTGTCTGGGGGCACCAGTTAAGCATCCTACTCTTGATTTTGGCTCAGGTTATGATTTCATGGTTCTTGAGTTCAAGCCCCACATTGGGCTTTGTGCTGACACCTCTCTCTCTCTCTCTCAAAATAAATAAATAAACATCTAAAAAAGGGGGAGTCGGGGGCTGGAACCTGGTTCTGAGAATCCCAGTGCCAGCTCCTCTCCCACATCCCTTGCCTCTGGCCCCCGGACCCAAGCCCCCACCCCAGAAGCAGGCACTCTCCCTGACCCTGCTGGAAGACTGGCTGGTTGTGGGGGGGGTTATCACAGCCAAACAATTAACTGGAATTGCACAAAGGGGAGGGAGGGGAAAGCTCGCGGTGATGCCACACTCAGCTCTGCGTAGGGGAGATGGATGAACTTTCCCACTTCACCGGCGCCGCCGAGCTGACAGTAAATATCAGAGGTAATGATATTGACTTTAAGGTATTATGGCTCCAAATGTCACTTGTGCTCTCCCTCTCTTTCTCTCTCTTAAGGAAAAAAAGTATGGTCTCCCCGATTTGATTTACATTGTTCTTTCCTCAGCTACCCTGTTTGTTTCTTAAGCAGGGACAGTGGAAACAGTCCTGACCTTGCACCCGGCAGGCACCCAACACCACAGCTCCTTAGGGGAAAGTCGGACAGATGGGGCTCCCTGATCCTGCGGGCCCCAAGTGTCTCATGCAGGACCCCGAAAACCTGCCCAGAGCATCTTTTCCCTCCCTCCCCCCATGCTACCCCAGCTCAGGAGCCTTCTGCAGCACCCTGAAGCTGGGAGAATGACACTGGAGGCCGCCAGGCCCTGCCCCTAGCTCCTTCCAGCTCCCTCTCTCCCCCTCACTTGGGTCCCCAGACAGGCTCTTCTCCCCTGTCATTCATTCTTACTCTCCCTTTGGCAGTGCTGCTTCCTGTCCACTGCTCCATCCTCTCCCTCTCCGGTCATACCTCCTCCAGGAAGTCCCCGCACTATCTAAGCTCCATCTCCTTCACTTCCTCCTGCAAACACCCTAGCACGTGAACCCCCCTCAAGTGTGACACTCCCCCACGAGGGCCCCCCAACCCCCAGAGCTTTCTCTAAAGAGATGCCAGGCTCCCAGCTCCTGTACTCCTGGATCCTGCAGAGCTCACCATTTTCACTGGGGGATTCGGTAAACATCTCTTAAATGGAAAACAGTAAGGAGCCACCGGAAGAGCTCAGTGGGGGATGGGAGGAGGAGTGGAGGCAGGGAGAAGAGAGGAGGGAGGCCTCAGGTGGGGCTTCAGATCATTCAGCTGGGAGATTCTAGCGGCAGAGGGAAGAGCTTGGGAGGGGGCAGGTCTGGGATTCCAGGCCAGGTGTCCAGGACCCCAGGCGCCTGTTACCTTCTCCAAGCCCAGCCTCCTGGGCTTCCCGTGGGAATATCAGAGCACCCTCTGCTGGCTCCAAGTCCTACTGAGCTTCAGGTCCCACTGGGCCAGAGAGGATCAGGCAGGAGTGTAGGGAAGACAGGATGGGGGTCAGACAGCCTCCACCCCTTCCTTCTCCAGCCCCCCTCCATGAGCTGCACGCTTCTGAGCCTCAGTTCTTCACTTGTGACAAAGGATCCCGTAAGAGTTGTATGGGGTTTTGAGCCGCAGGTGCAAGTCAGGAGCAGAGGGCCTGGGACACAGCAGAGGTGACATCTGGGTATGACTTGGGCATCACTGTGGAAGTCTTTCATAATCTCGATAATAATGAAGGCCCGGCCAGGCTGGTGCTCTGTGCTGTAAGCAGTTTTCTGGGTCTTCCCCACCACTGTTCCAGCCCAAGCCCTGTTCTGTTGGGCACCTCAAGGTCTGGTTTGGGGAGAACAGAGACCATTGTCCCCAGCAGGGTCTTCAGAGGGCCAAGAACCAGAGAACATGGTAATAGATATGCCCCACCTGAGACCTCTCCTCAAACATTTCCAGCGACAAGGAGCACATGCATGGCCTTGCCTTTACAAGTTCTGTTCTGTGGTCAGACAGTTTTAAGGGTTAGAAAGTTTTTCCTTAGGCTGAGCTAAAGCCTGCCTCCCTCTAAATTCTGACCACAGCCCCCATGTCATGATCACACAGATCAATATCAAGATGGGTCCTTTGTTCCTATCTCCCAGTTGATTACCCGGACCCTAGGTGGGATTTTCCTATTATCCCAGTGAAGTGTCATTTTTCAAGAGTGAATCTGGTGTCCAGCTGTTGACTTAGTTTTAAACTGGCCCGTCCCCCTTCAGGGGCTGTGAGAGAATCCTGTCTCCTCTATGACATCCAGACCCCTCCCAAGCCCTTGGCCCTCATTCTCAGTCACAGGTGGTGGGGGACATGCTCCTCCCTTCCAATGGGGGTGCCTTCCCTGTGGCAGGGGTAGGAAAGGGGTGGTCGAGGAGGGTTCAACCAGTCATCTTCCTCCTCCCTTAGGGGGTGCTGGAGACCTCCTCCTCCTCCCTTCCTGGGGCTACCTTCCTGCTCAAGAACCTGCAGTGGCTGGCTATTGCCTTTAGTGCTCAGCCTTTGAGGCCCTTGGTATTCTAGCTCTTCCTCTGCTGTTAGCCTCTGTTGCCCAGCACGTATCCCTCACTTCAGCACGATAGTCCCCACCTCTCCCACGCAGGTCCACCTCACAATTCTTTCCCCCAAGAACCTCCCCCATTACTGCCTTCCTTCTCCCCAGACCTCCTCCTCTAAGACCCCACGGGATCCTCACCACCCTGGGGAGACCAGCAGTGATCAGTCCCACGGGCCTTCCCCCCTCCCCCATCTCCTCCAGCATCAGGGGCCTGAGCCTCTGGCCTCTCAGCCCCTCCTTCGGCGGCTCCCCCTATCCCCCACTCCCCCTCCATGCAGAAGGCAGAGACCCAGCCTCCTCTCTGTCTTGTCTCCCTCCACCCCTCAGCAGAACTGCTTACAAATCTCCTCTGTTGCCCTTTGGAATACTTTATGAGCGTCTCTGACCCTTGCTCTACTTTGGCTAGCCTAGTCTTCCTGATTCCAAGTTCCTTAGGTCCAACTGGAAATGATGGTGCATGAGGGTTTCTGGTAAATCCGCTCCATGGATGGAGCAGACACTTGGGGCTGGGGTACAATATGTGCGGCGAGGGTTGGCCTGAGAGAGAGGGAGAGAGATGGCACTCCAAGAAAAAGCCCAGGTGGGCTCCATGTTACAACGCTCGCAGCCACAAAGCTGGAACTCCCAGTTACTTCCTCAGGTGTACCCCCCAGTCCCACCCCGGCCATGTTCCCAGCTCTCCTCCCCAGCTGTGGCCTGAGTGTCAGACACTCCAGGTGCATCCAGGCTCCCCAGAGCTGAGTGTGAAGGACAGTTCTGCAAACCTTACCTTCAAAACTCGCCGGGAAACGTGTACTGAAAGGAGTCTGAAGATGACGAACTTCATGGAACAAAGAAACCTCCATTGGGCCAACAAGCTGTCCCCTGTGTCCCCTTTTTTCAGAGCCTCCTCACCCAGAGGGGCCCTGGGAACAAGGTGCAATGTGTTCCTGGAGACACAGTGACAGATGTGGTCCCCATCCTGACAGTCCTTGAAGTAGACAGGTGGGCAGACACCAGAGACCAAGGCGAGCAGGGCAGAGAATGGGGAGAGTGCTGAGCCTGAGGCGAGGGTCCTAAGGAGAGAGAGAAATACATCACTGGGAGAGGCACTGCTCCCCCTCCCCCTACTCCCCCACCACTCCGGGGCAGCCTCAGCGCCCAAAATTCCGTTACCTAGAAGGCTTGGTAAGGAATATACTTTGAGTTACCAAAGATAGTCAAGATCGCTAGTAACTCGCACCCTTTTAGCACCAAACTATTACTGTCCTTTCCATTATCTTCCCTGTAAGGTGCTTAACAGCTGAGTTTCTCCTTCTGGTAACACCTGCGGCCTCTCCTCTTGTCCTAATTCCAAGCTCATGTATGCCAAGAACCCAGATCATCAATACTATTAAGATTCTGCCAAAAGGAAGTTATAAGGCTCTAAGAGAGAGCCTGAGAAAAATCTATGGTATGAAAAAAATATTTGTATTCGCTTTCTTTTTTTCTTTTTAAACCTGTTCTGATTTTCTTTATGTGGATTTTTGGATACCTGGAAAAATGTTTCCTCCTTTCCTATTTCTTGTCTGTGTCCTGGTAGGTGATAAATTTCTGTACATGAAAATATCGCCTGGGTGGGAAGTTCCCTTCCTTCATTGCGAGGCTACTAATGGCTTTTTTTTCGAGGCACAAAGGCTTGCTCAGCATCTCTAATCTCACCCAGCTCTCCGTCTGCCCCCCCCCCCCACATACCCTGAGCACACCTCCAGGACCCTCTTTAAAGGTCCAGGGGCAAGCTGTGCCCAGGGGTCAGCTCTGCTCTGTTGCCCTCCCTCCAGCTGCCAGAGAGGAGAGGGATTCCATTGTGTGCGGGGTGTGCCTAAGCAGCAGAGGGAGAGAAATGATAGTTTCAGAAAGAATCAGAGGAGAACACGGAGGAAGGACTGGGGGCGGGGCGGGGGGTTTGTTTAGAGAAGGCCTACTGTGTGCCAGTCTCTCTCACGGGCTTCACCTCCTGTAAACAAACCCCTGAGGAGCTGTGTGCAAATACTGTCCCTACCATCCAGACAGGGAAGCTGCCCACACTATGCCTGGACCCTGAGCCAGTTTGTACAGATGCAGAGAGATTTGTCAGAATGAGGCAGGAGGAGGGCCGGGAGCAGGCAGAGCCCCAGGAGCTAGAGGGAAAGGCTTTGGGGGTCACAGGACCAGGAGGGACGCTCAGAGAACTCACGGGGGCTGGGGCGGGGTGGGAGGGGCTCATGAGGAAAGCAGCATCCCAGGGGCTTATGCTGACCTGTGAGACCCTCATATCAGCCCAGGGAAACTCCACGTCCTGGCAGAAGGGTGCCCAGCAGGGAAGCCTGCACTGGGCTCCCTGACCACACCCCAGCCCCGCGTCCCAGACCCCCAGCCATCAGCGTGCCAGGCCCCTTCCCGAGAACCGGGCCCCAGGCCGGGGGCTAATAGGACCTGCAGAATTGCCAATCCAGGATCAGGTGGGGCTGCCTCTCAGGCTTGGCCTTGACCTTCGGCTGCCTCCCGGGATTGAGGCACCGGCAACCTTGACTTGATTAACATTTAAATGCCATTTGGTGTGAGGAGGAGGAGCAGCAGCAGGACTGGAAGAAACAAACCTCCGAGGTGGAGCTGGAGCTGGGCTAGCCAGGGGCGCCTGCGCTGCAGAGTCTGATTTAAAGGTCTCTTCTGGTCCCTGAAGCTCTGAGTGGTCTTCTGTCCCTCCTCAGGGCCCGGCTCTTTCCTAATTTCACCCAGGCTGAGAGACAGTGCCCATAAGGTACACACTTAATGCACACAATCGGGACTTCGCTGTCCTTTGCCAGACCGCAAGGCCAGGTGGGGGTCTGACCACAGGGCTTCCTTCTCTGGTCCTCTGGCTTCCTGCTCTGGCAGTATCACGGCCTTGACTGGTCTTCATGCCCCTGGACATTGGGGTGCACGCCGTCCACTCTCTGAAGCCCTCCTTGGCTTCCCCCCCCCACCCACCGCCTCCTCCCTAGCAGCTCTCCTCATTCCCACCCGGCCCCTCCCTGCTCTCCCCAGCGGGGGCTGCCGCTAGAGCGGCTCTAATGGGCCAGGCTGCTCCCCGGCTGGGCATCTCCGAAGGGAGCCTCCATCGAGACCGAGCAAAGGCTTTAAAAGCCACTTAAGATGTCCTTGATGAGCAGAGTGACCCCTCAGGAGGAAAAAAGGCCTGAATAGGGCTGGAGCTGAGGAGAGCCCCAGGGCAAGCCTGCCTTCTCCCTGCCCCACCCCACCCCGACTCGCCTCTATCCAGAGGGGAGGGCCCAGGCCCCGTTCCCCGGGAGCCACACCTGGGAGGCAAGTAGGGGTGTGGATTGTAAACTAAGCAGACTAATTTTTTTTAGCCCCCACAATTTGATTTGCATATCCATGAGGAGTGCCGTCCTCGGAAGTCATTAACACGAGAGTCTAAATAATGACACTGAGGGCAGCCTTTTGCATTTCCCCAGACTTGCCAGCCCACAGAGCGGTGCCTGCTAAGCGGAGTGAGTCCGAAGCGGTGATAGGGCAGCTGTGGCGAGGTGAGGGGTTCCAGGGGTTATGGTCCTGGGGCCACAACTAAGAAACCCCGTTTAGCTATCGCAGGTCAGCAACTCCTTAACCCTCAATATGCAAGGTTAGTTCTTGGTGGAACTCTGCCCCTTTGGTAGATAACCTTTGCTGAGCCAGATCCAGGGCAAGAATGTGACACTTGCAAAGATCAACACCCTTGTGGGAACGCAGATGTACCTGTACAAATGACAACTCCCTGTTCTATATTAACAGCCTTTGCAAGCTGAATTTTTCAAGACTTAATGTGTGCCCAACATTGCTGCGGACCCTGTGGGGGGCTGCTAATAATAACTAGAATTTAACGAGCACCTACGATGGGCCGTGCCTGTGCTCGGCCCTGTTATAGCTCGCGCCCTCATGAGGCCTCAGCCACCTTGAGGAAGGTGCTAACATTCTCATCCAGCCGTGACCCCCGTGGAGACTGAGCGGGGGGTAGATAGTCTTTCACAGTCATGCAGCTCCAAGTATCTGAGCTGAGATTCAGCTCCAGCCCTGCCTAGCTTCAGAGCCCACCAGTTCCCATTCCATCCCACTGGGGTTCCTGCTGCACCTACTCACAGCTCTGCAGATGCCTGTCCGGAACCCAGATGTCAAACCAGCAGAGAACCTTCCCTTCTGTGGAAGGGCATCGTGGTCTTTAAGAGCATGGAGCCCATGCAAGGCCGACTGCTTCCAGACAGGCTCCACTCTGACCTGCCACACACCTTTGGGCCAGTGATTGCACCTGTCTGGGCCTCGGTTTTCTCATCCATGCAATGGGGTTACGATCAGTAGTCCTGCTCTGCTTCTTAGGTGCTGTGCTCAGAGCAGGCCTAGCACACAGTAAGCTCTTGCAGTGTTAGTGACACCCGACCATCCGGGGGTTTCTCCACTTGCCAGGCTCTGCCGAAGGCCTTGGCCGTAGCCTCTGCTCAGTGCAAGCTGTTGACCAGGCAGCTGGTGAGCTCTAGTGTTGGTGGAGGTCCCTGGCCCAGTAGTGGTGATGAGGCACTAGCTGGGAACTCCCTGAGGCTCCATCCATGGGTGAGATGGTGAGGGCCCAGGGGCAGCGGCTGGGGATTGGGAAGGGGTCTGAGCAGGCAGCACCAACCTGGAAGGCAAAAGGCGACAGCTGTCCAGATGGCCTATAGTTAGTCGGCTCCGGCCCCAAAGAGAACCACTGACCAGCCCTTCCCAGGCACCCTGAGATCCTCTTACGTGGGCCAAGGTTTCAGGGCACCTGGCCTGGCCAGCCTTTTCCCTTCCTGGAATGAAGGGTGACATCAACAGGTCTTTAATAAGGTCCTATTACGTGTCAGGCCACAGGGACCATGTCAGGTGCACTGTGCACCCTCCTGGATTCTAAGGTCCACCTGACAACCATGAGCTGACCCAGCACAGCCTGCACGTGCATCAGTCAGCAATATGAAGAAGGGCTTACGGCCCATATGCCATGTGCCTATGTGGTGCCACTGTGTCTGTGTTGGGCCAAGATCGCCAGCCCGCTGTAAAGCACACCTGGGCTCAGGAGAGCACAGACTGCACAAGGTAGCTTTGGGGGCAGCCTCCCCCTGCCCCTTTGCCCTCACATGTCCTACGCCTGCCACGTGGCACACACCCTCACCCCTCTCCACCTCTGTACTCGGGGTTCCCTCTGCCTGGAATGCCCTGAGACCCTTCATCTGCTTGTGGGCTCCGAGCTCAGACTCCGCTTCTCTGGGAACCGTTGCTGGGTCCCGCAGACCCTTTAAGGTTCTCTCGCTTGGACTTTGCACAGACTTCTGTGGTCCCTGTGAGTGCTTCGGGCTAATGAGACACTGGGCCACAAAAGCACATGGCGTGATCTAGCGAGACAAGTGGCTGGAGCACAGGGTGGGGCCACAATGGGCGGAGGCAGCCTGAGGGTCGCCTGGGCCCAGGGTCCTGTGAGGGGAACAGCAGCAAGGCAGCAAGAGTAGAGGCAGGAAGGCCCTTGGGGAGGCGGCTGCAGTCGTTCAAGTGAGCTGTGCAACAAGCTCAGGCCGAGGCCGAGGGGGTGCAGAGCAGAGGTGCAGGGCACAGAGAGCCAAGCCAGAGCCAGAACGGAGTGCCTGGTAGAGCTGGGGCCACCAGTGGAGAGGTCTAGGTCAGGGTCAGAGAGCAAGGTCGGAACCAGGCCTGGCTGGGGACTTGGGTGAGTTGCCAAAACCTTGGGCCCTGCCTGTTTCTTTTCTATAATCATACCTGTCAGGACTATTCATAGCATTTGGTGAGAATAGGCATGAAGTGCTCAGCCACAGTTGGACCACAAGGGCCCTCCACTGTGTGGGTCCCTGTGGATAATGGGGTCCTTTGTGGGCCTGGGGCCCCCCCTGGTGTGGGTCCCAGCAGACACTGGGTTCCTCCGTGGACCTGGGGCCCCCCGCTGTGTGGGTCCCCGCGGACACTGGGGTCCTCCGTGGGCCTGGGAGTCCTGGCTTCATCTCGGCCTCTCTCTTCTCTCTGCACCTCTGTCCTTCCTCGAAGGGCCTTTTCTCCTTTTGAACTTCTCCCAGCCTTGTCCCACACTCCCTCCCTCCTGTCCTCCGCTCTGTGGCCTCCCTACCCATTGTCACCCTCCGTTCAGTTACCACAGCACAGAACTGAAGAATATTTTATTATTTGGTGTCTTTATTAAATCAAGTTTTATGGTCCCTGTTTTTCATTTTTAAAGGGGATGAGCACCACACTACATTTTCCTATTAAAAAGCAAAATCCAGACGGAAGGGCTAGGATATTTTGGCCCTTAGGCAGCTTTGTCCATTGGTCAGTGCTCCTTGGTAGGAAACAAGAAGGTGGGGGTGTTCTCCTAGGCCACAGGGATGCCACCTGAGGGATGCCACCTGAATCAGAAAGTAGGGGGTCTCGGCACATGCAGAGCAACATTTCCAGAGAGGCCCTGGGGACCAGGGCCCAGCCTGGCTGGTGGAGATGCAGGCTGCAGGTCAAGGCTCTGAATGGAGGCTGCAGGGCTTTCAGAGGCTCCACCCTGGGCCCCACGTGAATGGCTCCCTCCCTCGCATCCCCATAGGGGCCTTCGAAGTTCTGCTGAGTCCTGGCTCCTTGCTGGTTTAGCCCCAAAGGACAGTGGTGCAAAGGCACAGGGAGGCTGGCCTTTGGTTCCTCCTTGGTCCTATCTCAGGAGCAGGGCAGTGGGGGCAAGTGCAGGGTTCAGAGACCACCTCCACCAAGGAGACTGCCTGGGCTGACGTTATTCACTCTGTCCCTGTCCCTTCAGCCTATTTTCGGTTTATAGTTCATCATGTTACCACATACACACACAGGCACCCCCACACACTCACCCTCCAAATAGGGTCATACACACATACACACAAATACACAGTCAGAAATATCACGTGCACTCCCAGATACAGTCAGCCAGGCCATGCAGAGATTCACCTTCTTTTTATCAAAATGTTTATTTATTTTTGAGAGAGAGAGAGAGAGAGAGAGAGAGGCAGAGAGAGAGGAAGACTGAGAATCCCAAGCAGGCTCCACGCTGTCAGCACAGAGCCAGGTGCAGGGCTTGAACTCAAGAACTGTGAGATCGTGACCTAAGCCAAAATCTAGAGTTGGACGCTCAACCGCCTGAACCACCCGCACACCCCAAAGATTCACCTTCTTGAATGTCCTCACGTGTGTGTGTGTACTCATAGGCCCGTAGACACCGCCAGCCAGGCACACGCTCACAGATACACCTTGTACACTCACACCTCACATCCCCAAGCAGGCTCACGTTACCACTTTCCCAGATAGAGTCACATACCCACCCAGCCATGCCCAGACACAATCAAGCTGTTCCAGGCATGTCCACACATACGTGCACACAGGCAGGAGCACAAATGTGCATGTGCGCGCGCACACGCACACACACACACACACATGCTCAGCATGACCACCTTTTATGTGCATCTATAAGCTGACACTAAGAAACAAGTACTATAGGGGCGCCTGGGTGGCTTAGTCGGTTAAGCGTCCGACTTCCGCTTAGGTCATGAGCTCGCGGTTTGTGGGTTTGAGCCCCGCGTCGGGCTCTGTGCTGACTGCCAGCTCGGAGCCTGGAGCCTGTTTCAGAGTCTGTGACTCCCTCTCTCTCTGACCCTCCCCTGCTCACGCTGTCTCTCTCTCTCTCTCTCTCTCTCGCTCTCTCCTAGAAATAAATAAAACATTAAAAAAAATTAAAAAAAAAGAAACAAGTACTATAGTGCCCCGGGCACTGCTGCACCCCGGCCTTCACAGGACAGGGGTCCTTCCCCCAACACCCTCCTGACACTCACAGCTCAGGACCCCTGACCTCCTTGTGTGCAGAGAGAGAGCTGCCGAAAACCAAAAGGCTTCCTTATGGAAACCTGTCTTCTCAGGGGCAGAGGCCTCCTTGGGGCCGAAATCTGTTTTCCGGGCTCCCACAACACATCACAGGTACCAAAACGGTCTGCACAGCAAGGTAGGCATTGAACACCTTTATAAACAAGTTCATCAGAGACCCCGCCACCAGAGGATGGAGAAAAGGTGTGGTGGGAAGGCTTGAGCTGTCTTTTCTCTCCTAGAGCCCCCAGTCCTGAGCCCTAGCTCACCTCACAAAGTACCTATCACTACACGCCGTTCACCGGTGACAGGTAAGGAGTTAGGGGAACAGAAGCGAACAGGGCGCCATCTCATTCCTGAAGCCTCCCGATGTAGACCCTGGCCCAAAACGCACCAGCGGTTTGTTGGAAGAATGGATGCATTTTTACCTACCCAAGGGAACCAGAATGTTTGCAAGTTTACATATGTAGTTAGTCACTCATGGTCTCATGGAAGAGACATCTCAATGGGAGTGTCCTGTGGTTCTCACAGACACCCCAGGTTAGGATGAAATTGTCCAGGCCCTCTGCCTGCCCTCACCAAGCCCCACAGTCTGATGCATCTATTTCTTGCTCTTGGTGCCTCATTTCCCCCCAGGTGGTGAATGCAGAGACTGGACAGCATTAGGGTGAAGATAGGCTTGTTCACCCTTACTCTGCATGACCTTGGTGGGTTAGTCCCTTAGGCTCAGTTTAACTCCCATTAAAATGAGACAAGACAATGGTACTTCCTCATACTGTTGGAGAGGAGAATGAGCTTTCCCTGTACTGTCCGGAACGTACTAGCTGCTCAACAAAATCAGTTCCTCCCCTGCCATTCTAAGTACTAACAAAAACAATTCCAAATCCACACCCTGGTTCTGGCCTTCAATGTCAAACCAGTGTGTTTTACATTTCTCTCTCTCTTTTTTTTTTTAAGTTTTATTTATTTATTCTGAGAGGGGGGAAGGGGTTCAAGGTCACACGCAAACTGTGAGACCCCGACCTGAGCCAAAGTCGAGTCGGTCAGTCGCCCAACCGACCGAGCCACCCAGGTGCCCCCTGTTTGAGGTTTCTACTTGAAGTCTTAGCAGAGTGGAAAGCAAGTTCGTCACCTCCTCCTCCTCAAGCCCCAACCAACCTGATTGACATCCTCAAGGCAGCCAGTACCCTTGGACAGCTCCCCATCCCTTCTGCAGGTGGACTGGAGCCCAGGAAGTCCTTCTTCCCTGTTCCATTGCCGCCAGCAGGCTCTGCCCCTCTGGGAAGAAGCAGGAAGAAGTCCCGGCTGCTTCTCCCAGGGCCACACGCTCAGGGTCAGCCTGCCCCCAGGCCAGCCACCCACCGCCCCACTCATACCGCCTCCACCAGCTCAGACCCTTCCCCAAGGAGCCAGCACTCTTGCTCCACTGCTGCCCCTGGGATTCCTCAGCCTGGGCCCCATGGGAAATTCTACTCTACCTGCAAAACCAGATGCTAATCAAGCGTAGCCCAGTCCCTGAGCCTCTCAAGAAAGGGTCCTCTGTGGCATAATCCTGTAACCTCAGCCCCCAGCACAGTGCTGCCCCCAGGGACGTGGCTCTGCCTGGTTCCACCTCTTTTTCCCTCAGTCCCCAGGTGCCTCCCCTCAGCAGAGGTCTGCACCTCCCTCAGGGAGCCTCTCCTGCCTGCGCCTCCACCCCAAAAGTGGCAGTTTTGGTCATCTGAGCCAGTGCCCCACCCATCCCCGCCTCTGATCTGACTCGAATTTGGCTGCTGAGAACAGTGGCTACCCGCAGCCAGGCTACCTGGACTCCAGAGCGGACGCGTTTCTTTGTAGGATAGGGAGGAGGTGACGCAGAGAGCGGTGCACGCTCTGACAGTGCTGGTGTGAGATGAGCACTCAATGCTGGCAGCCGTCACGGTCACTCTTCTGGTGGCTCGCGGTGCTGGCCTTGCCCTGAGTGAGTGACGCATACAGAGCCTGCCCTGGCGGCCCCAGGACTCTGGCGTTTGGTGAGCCAGGCCGGCTTAATGTATAACAAGACATGCGAGAAGGAATGGAGAAGGTGCTCCAGCGTCACACGGCACATGCCCCTTTTATAATTTCTTTTTCTTTTTCTTTTTTTTTCTTTTGCACATCGTGAGGCTTTGAACTCATGACCCTGAGATCAAGAGTCACATGCCCTACCAGCCAGGCACTCCCGCATGCACCCCTTCTTTAAAACTATGGCTGTGGCTGAGCATGGAGAACCTTCTGTGTCCACACAGTCTTTGCTGTCCCGACTTCATCTGGTGGCCACTCCTGTGGCCACCTGGATCTTCACCTGGGCGGTGCAAATCATTCTTGAAAACATTTTTTCTGGACACCAGCTCAAGCTCAGCGTACAACAAGCTCCTTCATAACAAAGGCAACTCATCTTGGCCATCAGTCAACTTCCGTTGAGGACACCGGGCAACCCCTGGGAAAGCTGGGCAGGAGGTTTGGGGCAGGTGGAGCCATGCCGGGATCCACGGGGCTGGGGGCGCGGGCAGGTGGAGAGGGGAGAGGCACGGCTCCTTGGAGAAGAGGCTGCATGTACATAATGTGTATAAATGTATATAATAATCATTAGCAGCGATTCAGCTGTCTGCCGCTGGTTTGCAAGATAAATTGCATTAATCAACACGATGCCTTCAGAACTTTTGGCGAGCCGTTTCTTATGCTAATTGGGCCACTTAAAGTAGACTGTCATTGCACCGGGATCTCCGGCTGTCAAGACAATTAGGGA